>NC_079161.1:102587012-102891749 GCF_947563725.1 Argiope bruennichi
AATCTGACATGTGCTCGTTGTGCTGAAGCTGGTCATGAGAGCACTGACTGCACATTAAAAGAAAAATGCACAAATTGCAAGGGAGAGCATACCTTTTTCTCACGAGCCTGCCCCAAATGGAAGCTCGAGAAAGAAATTGTTACAACGAAGGTAAAAAAAGATGTATCGTTTCAGGAAGCCAGACGACTGGTGTTAGCGCAGACTCCAACAGAAGGTCGTAGCTACGCCTCCGTAACAAAATCACTCAGAAATTGTGAGGCACAAACAAAACCTGTAACCATTTTATCAAGCGATTCCGATTCTGACTTAATTTCAAGTCCAATAAAGGCAAAATCATCTGATTTTAAGAAAAGGTCACGCATATCAAAAGCCCGAAAGTTCTTGACTTTGAAATTTTCAAAGAAAGGCGCTTCCCTGAAAGATTTGAAATCTCGGAAGTCAGTTGCTCTTGAGATAGGCAAAGCTGGTCTGGCCACCAAGGACTTACCTTCTTTATTTGGGAATCCATCTAATTCTAAGCTATTAAAAATCCATCCTTCAGAGGATGATGAAGATTTCCACATGGGTGGCGAACAGTCGGCAACTCCTCTCACTGGCGTTGATAACAGTCCCCCTCCCACTTATTAATGGCCTCTTTTATTTCCTTGTCGTGGAATTAGGACAAAGCTGGAAGACCTCAAAGCTCTCGTGAATTCCACACACCCTGTGTGTATAGTTCTTCAAGAAACGTTCTTGAAGTCAAATGTGCACTTGAAGTTACGTGGATATAATTGTGTCCGAAAGGATAACATTACTGGCTTATCTTCTGGTGGAGTGTGCCTTTTGACCTCCAACAGTTATCCCAGTACTATCCTAAACCTACACACTTCCTTGCAGGCTGTGGCGGTACAGGTGCACGTCAAAACCTTAGTTACAGTCTGTTGTATTTATCTACCACCAAATGATGTTATCTCTCAAAATGATCTTAACATTCTGGTTGATCAACTTCCAGTACCTTTCATACTGCTAGGTGACTTCAATGGCCATGGCACTATGTGGGGTTCTGATAGAACAAATTCTCGCGGGCGACAGATAGAACAATTTATTTCTGATAACTGTCTCTTCTGCTCAATAATAACGAGAAGACACATTTCCATGAACCCACAGGTACATTTCATTCTGTTGATTTGGCTATTTGCACTCCTGCACTTTTCCCCTTGCTGAACATTACAGTGGCAAGTGATCTATACAATAGCGATCACTTTCCCTTGATCATATCCCATGCTGATGAGAACAATGCGACGCACTATCCACAGACTTACGTATTCCAGAGAGCAGACTGGGGTACATTTACTAGGAAAGCAGTGATTACTGATGAAATGTTTACTTCTACTAGTATTACCAATGCGGTTCAAAATGTTATCGACTGTATCATTGGTGCTGCGAATGCTACAATTCCTAAGCGCTCATCCTTTCTACGAAAATATCACAAACCGTGGTGGAACGACGCTTGTCGTGAAGCTTATAGGAACCAAAAGAGATTATGGGGGATCTTTCGAAGATACCCTACAACTGAAAACCTCATTGCATTTAAAAAGGCAAGAGCAAATGCGCGCCGTCTACGACGTCGAAGCCAAAGAGCTTCATGGATAAGGTACGCTTCCTCAATTACCTCTACTACATCCAGCGCCCAAGTGTGGCGGAAAGTCCGGACGGCCAATGGCATATACAGAGAGTTTACTTTTCCTGTATTAACCGTTGGATCGTCTTCTTACTCTTCCCCATTGAACACTGTGAATATCATGAGTCAAACGTTTGCTGATATCCCCAGTTCTACTTCCTGTAATTCAGCTTTTCTCAAGAAAAAGAGATGGGCAGAACAACTAAAATTAAAATTCGAAACTCGCAGTTGCTTTTCATACAACTGCACATTCCGGATATATGAACTAAAGAAGGCTCTCTCTCGGACACGTGATACTAGCCCAGGTGTTGATGGAATAACATACAGCATGCTCCGCCATCTGGACGAATCCTCTCTCTTTCATCTCCTTCACCTCTTTAACAGAATCTGGAATGAGCAAGTGTTTCCAGAACAGTGGCGAGAGGCGATTGTGATTCCTATCCTGTAGCCAGGGAAAGATCCGGTAGATCCTCTGAACTATAGACCGATCGCTTTGACTAGTTGCTTATGTAAAACATTCGAGCGTATGGTCAATTCACGTCTCATGTATAAAATAGAGAAAAAAGGTTGTATTTCCCCCTTTCAGAGTGGATTTCGTCGAGGTCGATCCACAGTTGATAATCTTATTCACCTTGAATCTCAAATACGCAATGCGTTTGTTCGCCGAAACCATCTTGTTTCGATATTTTTTGACATTAATTTTTGACATTTCGATATAATTTGACAGTGATAATGAGACACTCTCTCATTATCACTGTCAGATGCACCCTATTGCTATTCAAATTTTGTGTACATTACGACTCCTAGAAAATAGGGGTTTTAAAATTCTCTTTTGTTGGGTCCCAGGGCATGCAGGTATTACCGGTAATGAAAGGGCAGATTTTGCAGCTAAATCTTCAACACTATTTCTAACGCAATCTCTTCCATATTGTGATGCTAAGCGGTCCCTTGTACGACACATCTTTTCTAAATGGCAGATGGCATGGGATCTGCAGATCCACAATAAGTTGCATTTCATCAAGCCCACAGTTGGTTTATGGCCTACTCTACGACAACGTGAGAATGATGTCAAAATGACTCGCCTCCCTATAGGGCATACTCGATATACTCACCGCCATCTCCTTTTTGGTGAAAGGGCACCAATATGCTCCAAATGTCATATTGAGATTAGTATTCAACATATTTTGATTGTCTGTCCTAATTTTGAAGTTCATCGTCGTTACTTCTTCCACTCGTCAAATCTTAACATGCAAGACCTGGTAGGTGAAACATACCATCCAAATATTTTTAAATTTTTAAAATCTATCGATTTTTTTACTTGTATCTGATATTTATTGCTATATCCCTCTGTATACTACTCAGCTTTTAAAACTTTGTCTTTTTTTTCTCTACTATAAAAAAAATTATTGTACATTAGTAATCATCGTTACATTTGAATTTCATGCATTCATTGCTACTTTTTAAAAAAAAATGTCCGTTTTTTACTAGAATCCACCGTCTTTTTTAAAATTTTAATCACTTATTATATGGGATGAAATTGAACCATACGCTTGGCGCAGTATGGCCAAGAATGGCTCTTGCGCCAATAAACCCAACAACAACAACGATTTTGTTGGGGGAAAGTAGTCTTAGGGAAAGCCTCACAACCTCTATAAGAGGCAACATGCCCACTTTTACCGCAATTGATGCATTTCGGTACTTCTACCTTTTCTTTAATTGCACAGGCATTTGTTTCGTGATTTTCGCCGCATTTAAGACAGCGTGGTTTAATGTTGCAGCAATCTGCACTGTGGTGGAAATAATTACACTTGAAACATTGCCTAGTTATATTGCGTGCACGATATGGCTCGATAGTAACGCGGAGATAATTTATACTATTAACAGAATAAATGCTATTGATTTCATCATTTCTTTCGAGCTCAACAAGAAAGAACGGCAGCGCCCTCTTTGTTCTTGTTTGCGTTAGTTGGACAACTTTAGTAACCGGGAAACCGAGTTCGTTTTTGATATGATTGAAAATTTCTGAAGAATCATGGTCAATTGGAAGACCTTTAATCACAACCTTAAAGGGTCGTTTATTTTGAGGTTTGATAATATAATAATCATAGCCTTGTGAAGTGGCAAACGATTGGATTTTTTGATGCTGTTCAATTGAGTTTGGAAAAATTTTGATAAAACCATTGTTAAAAATTTTCTCAGTAGGGCCACAAACTTTTTGAATTTCGGCAAAGATAGTATTAAATTTATCCGCATACCTCAACATGATCGGCAGGACTTTAGTGGGCGTGGCTTCAGTTTCGCGCTCTTTTAAGTTAGCTATCGGTGAGAATTTATTTCGAGTGGTAATTTCCGACTCAACCTTTTGAGGGGGGTTATTTTTTGCAGTTTTTCTTTTAGTGGGGGATTGAAATTTATCCTTTTCAGGTTCATTAAGGAAGTTTGGGGGATTAGGAATTAATTTACATTTACAATTTTCATCCTGACAGACAAGAGTTGAAAGATTACCTTGCGCTTCCTCCAGACGAGAGATGGCGTCAGCACGTTTTGCATCGATATCCATAAGCGTGGGATGGTCTTGAGGCAGATTTGGGTTTTTGATCCAGCATTTCATGGCTTTGTTCAGTCCATCCAATTCCATCTGGATACCAAATATGGCAATCTCGGTAAATTTTCTTTGCGAACAGATCTGGCAGTCAGGTGCTTCCGAAATATTCGATTCGTTTTCATTATTATCGATTAACATACCGTCGTGGGTATAAGCGCGAAAGCGCTTGCTCCCTGCATCCTCCATATCGCCACCGTTCATGACGGTAGCTAGCGAGAGAATGACTGAAAAATAACTGAAAAAAAATCTCTTGAATGAGGCTGGTGGACACAAGGAATCAATTAGGAGCGCCGGCGCCCGTAGGGCGCTATCTCCGATCGACTATGACTTGGAGCATTGCGAAAATGGTCTACACAGAAGTAGGAAATGGTCTTGAAAGAGGTTGGTGACTGACTGACTTTGGATTCTTCATTGAGTGCCAGTGAAAAACACTTCTACTCAGTATGAATATGACTGTGGTACCTGAATTTGAAACCCTGAGAAGTTTTGGCTAAAACAGCATTTGGGACAGTTCTAGGTAGGGGTACCTTTTGGCGATTTGGCGCCAAATTTTTCTCTCCAAAGCCAGCTGACGCAGTTATCTTCAGAATTGTGTTCAGAGATTTTTTTCTGAAGATTACAGCGTCCATTACAGCGGAGAAAAATTTGTCATGAAGTATACAAAAAGAAGTATTTATAAAAATTAAAAATAATTAGTATAAAAAGTATCATAAAAATTAAAAATTAACGTTTCTCATTAATATTTACAGAAAATAAAAATAATTAAAAATTGCACAATTTGAACAGTGTTAAATTTTAAAAAATGAACAAAAATAAAAATACAATTTTTTTTCAACTCACCCGTTGTTACCATGTGAATTTCGTGGGTATGGCAGCTATTACTCCTTTTCGTCGGTATGGCAGCTATTACTCCTTTTCGTCGGTATGGCAGCTATTACTCCTTTTCAATTTCTTTGTTAGGCGGGTACACTTTTATGATTGATTCAAAGAACTGCCGGGTAGTCGATTTAACCCCGGAGCGGTGACACCGCCTCCAAATGTATTCTGCTAAATAGCCGTCCATACCGTCTTTCACTCTTCTCGTTCCTTTCAGAGATCTCTTGCATGCTGCCCAAGTCCCCTCGATTGAATTCGTGTGGGCACCTGTATCCGGGTCCTTAAATGTAAGACTATGATTGACTGTCAGGTGCACAAATCCCTCTTCTGAGAGACAATCGTACGACTTCCAGCAGTCAGACATTACTGTGGAACCCGGAATAACCCATTCTTTCAGTACCGAAAGCAAAGTTTCACTTGTTCGATCCTGTACCACAGTCATAAAACATTTGTTCGAATACCTTTCAACACCCCCAAAAACCCATGCACCCTCAACCATCTTTCCCTTATTAAACTTTCGTTTCCCAAATTTTGATTCGTCAATCTCAACAATTTTACCCGGCCCCCCAAGTGTAACACTTTCATTCACAAGCATACAAACACATACCTCCCTACAAAAACTCATCCAGTCTGTCGTTGTTTGCCTTGCGATATCGGCCTCTTCCGTAATAAATGAATGGGTAACCCACATGGCCGTCGCCAATAAAATTTTCCACAGATCCATCC
This sequence comes from Argiope bruennichi, assembly GCF_947563725.1. Lineage (NCBI taxonomy): Eukaryota > Metazoa > Arthropoda > Arachnida > Araneae > Araneidae > Argiope > Argiope bruennichi. Next base: position 102,592,880 of record NC_079161.1, read on the forward strand.
TAGAATTTGCAAACCATGAATTAGCCCGAATACTTAATTTGCAATAATGCCCTTGCCTTCTACAAACCCAATTAACACCATCACCCAGATCTTTCCTTTCTGTTAAAATCATATCCTGCCCGCATTCAGCACACTTCCGCCCATCAGCAATTAAACCCATTTTCATGCACCATTCTACACACGCTTTCGCTCCCAAACGTTTTAAATCGAAAAAAAACATCAACTTAAGGGATTCCTCATATGTCACATTCATACCAGCCATATTGCACCACAAGAAAAATCGAAGACAGTAAGAAAATAAATACTTAACAAGACTTGGGGAAGACAAGCAGAAGAAATCTGAATAAATCCAATCCACGAAAAGCTGCCACCACTTGAGAAAGCGAAGAGAGAAAAGAAAGAATACGGTAGAAGACTTGAGGAGCAGCAGAAATTAAACGCTGCATTTTGACCTAATTAGTTGAAATTCAAAGTAATTTCGAACCTGATTGGTTAAAAATTACACCCCCGATGACACCCCCCATTACACCCCCGATGACACCCCCGATTCGTCACCGACATCACCGCATTCTCTTAACAGGGTTGCCATACATTGGAAGCGTAGAGGAGTTGCCATATTGGCGACTTTAGCTATAAAATTTGGCGCGTACCGGTGACTAGAATCAACCCCAGCATTTTAAGTGCGGTCATGAGACCAGGTGAGATGAGAGCGATGATGCGGTGCAAAAAGGTGAATAGTGAAAAAAATAAAGTGATTTGGTGCTAAAATAGCAGGGGGAGAATTGGACAAGGCAACAATGTTACGGAGGCTTGAGAGGAAAGGACCATTTTGTGGTGGCATAAGGAAAGTTGTATTTGCTGCTACAGTGGGCGAAATCGGTTTATTGAGCAATGGTTAGGTTTGGGTGATCATTGATCCTTTGGAAGAAGCACCTGGAAAGTTTTGTGATGTATTCTTCGATGGTTTCAATTTTGAGGTCATTTCGGATTACGTCGTTGCGGATATACCAAGGTGCGTTGGTGATAATACGGAGTAGCTTGTTTTGTAGAATTTGGATTTTATTGCGATGTGTTTTTGCAGCAAGCCCCCAAATTTGGGCTGCGTATGTAAGGATGGGCCTGATAACTATCTTGAACAGACGAACTTTGTTGTTGAGGGAAAGTGGAGAGTGACGACCGATAAGTGGGATAATCTCGTGGACTTTTGCCCAGAATTTATTTGAATTGTAATTGACATGGTTTTTAAAGGTGAGCTTATAGTCCAGGATGAGGCCGAGGTACTTCACTTCCTTGTCCCAAGATAGATTTTCGTCGAAGGTAAGTTGTGGGAGAGATTTTTTCGGATGACCTTTACGAAATAAGATGGCGTGTGTTTTATCTGTGTTAATGGAGACACGCCAGCGTGTACACCATTCTTCAATTTTGACTAACGCACCTTGGAGCTGTTTAATGACAAATTTAGGCGTGGCACCTTGAATTAAAATACCAGTGTCGTCTGCAAAAAGGCAATTCATGACAGGTTCCGATTTGGGGAAATCGGAATTATATATGCAGTATAGCAGAGGACTAAGGGCACTGCCTTGAGGTGTACCGGCTTGGATGGTCCCAATCACAGAGAGGAAATGTTGGTTTTTAACTTGGAAGGAGCGATTTGAGAGAAATTTTGAAATAATTGCTGTGAGATAGTATGGAAATTTAAGGTGTATGAGCTTGTAGATGAGACCATCATGCCACATTCTATCAAAGGCCTTTCTCACATTCAGAAAAACACCTCCAGTGATAAGCTTTGCATTGAAGCCCTCGCAGATGGTATTGGTCACCCGAAGGAGTTGGTGGACACAGCTGTGATTTTTCCTGAACCCGTACTGATCATCTGGGATTATGCTATTTTCATTGCAGAACTCTGTGAGCCTGGCGAGTATTAATTTTTCAAAGATTTTGCCAATGTTGCTAAGGAGACTGATAGGAGCCAGGGAGCTTTGGATTTTGATTAGGTTTCGGGAACATTAAAACATGAGCTATTTTCCAGACAGATGGGAAGTGGTTAAGTTGTAGGCATTTAAAAATTTTTGTAAGGTGGGTGATTGCATTAATGGTGAGCATCTTAATGGCTTTGTTAGGAATTCCGTCAGGACCAGTGGCTTTTTTGACGTTCAGTTTCTTGATGATGTCTATGATTTCCTTGGGGGAGGAAAGTTTTGGTTTGGAAGGCTGTGGTGGTAGGTTGAAAAAATCATTGACAGCAATTTTGACCCTTCGGATTTGGTTGTTGCAGTAGGGTTCAGGGTTGACTTGGAAGGAGTTTTCCAGAGAATGGAGGAAGGCATTGGCCTTGCCCAACGGGGTGTATTTTAGCCCATCCGTATCCAGGATCGGTGGCAGAGCAAAGAACTTCTTGGTAAGTTTTCGGTTGAATTCAAAAAGGGAGTTGTCTTCCGGGTTGAGGCTTTCCAGGAGTTCTTTCCAAGAGTTATTGTTGTATTCATTAATTTCATCTTTAATTTCATTCTGTAGCTTGGTGAACAAAAGTTTGTATGGTGGGTAGAATGTCAACTGCCAAAATTTGCGCCATCTATTTTTGAGTTTAATTTTGTTAACAATTTCAGGAGGGAGTTTTCTGGGAGGGCCTTTTATGTTTTTAGCTGTAGAAGCTTGGTTTAATGCGGTGACAACTGAAGCAGTGAATTTTGAGATTGCGTCGTCAATATCTTGAGTTGTTTCAAGGATAGGGTTGCCTGGGATGGAATTTTTAATAATGGCTGAAAAGACTGACCAGTTTGTAGTTTTGATCGTTTTGGGTGTTGCCAAGAGGTTAACGTTGATGTCGATTTCAAAGAGAACAGGATTATGGTCACTAGACAACTCGTTGATAGAGGTTGCGGTACCGGAAGCAATATTGCGCATTATACCAAAGTCCAACGTGCTAGAGGAAGGAGCATTGATAGGGAAGTGAGTGGGTTCAAGTGGAGCAATGAGGATTAGGTTATTCGATGCAATGAAATTGTGAATGATGGCACCGTTGCTGTTTGAGCGACCAGCACTCCAAGATGGGTGTTTGGCATTGAAGTCTCCAACGACAATACTTTTGGTAGTTAGGTTAATGACCCTTTGAAGCTCGGAGGTGTTAATTTTGCCATGAGGAGGGCGATAGATGCTGGCTAGGGTAATATGGAGACCGTTTGGTAAATCTATTGAGATTGCAGTGTTCTCAAAGCTGGTAGAAGAAATGGGGGTAGGATGATGAGGAATAGAGTTTTTAATTAAAATAGCAGTGCCACCACCTTTGTGGGTGAGTCTGTCAGTTCTGTAGCTGGTGTAATTTGGGATTTTGAGGTTGTCGGAAGGACGAAGATGGGTTTCTTGGATGGCAATGACATCAGGTGCCCAGTCAAAGATGAAGTACTTAAGCTCCTTGTATTTATGTCTGATTCCGCCCGCGTTCCAAGACACAATGTTCAGAGAGTTGAATTTAGAGCTATTGAACGTTGGCAGGAACTGACTTGAGGAGGGCAGACATTTGAGAAAGGAAGTTGTTCATTAGGTTTGTAATTTGGTTTACAGTGATGGGTTGACTATCAACTTGCGGCTGTTCCATTTGGGGCTGCACAATTGGTGACTTGGTGGTAGTGACCGGTTGTTTCGTGGGGAAATTTTCTTTTACTTTGGCGAGAGCACTGGGATTATTCCAACCATCGCTGGGAGAGCTTGGAAGGTTCTGCGAAAAGCTGGGTTCTTTGGGCACTGAGAATAATTTGCCGTGTGGGGTCAGGTTGGTGGCAGGGAGCAGCGTCTTAAATAGTCCTGGCTTGGAGCGTCTCTCGTCCAATGGGAGGCTTGCATCTGTCGGCGAGGTCGTCTTGGATCTGCTGGAGGGTTTGGCTATGGCAGAGGTGCATCCTGGGAAGCTAGTGAGCGAAAACACAGACTGCTGGTAGAGTGGTTGTGAGGGGGATGGGGTGAGAATCTATTTGTGGCTGCCAATAGAAGGGGCGAGATGGAACATGGATTGTGGTTTTATTAAGATTTGATAGGAATTTGAATTATGGGATTAAAGGGTTAAAAAGGGTTGCGAATGTTGTTTTAATTGTTGAGCTATTGATCTGTTTAAAGTAGAATGAGTCTGGGTCTTCTGGAATTTGGGTTTGGGGTGTAGGATACGATTTCTTTTATTGCTGGGTTGTCAATATTATTTAGATCTGAGAAGAATTTAGTTGCTATTTTTTTGATGAATTCTTTTATTGATGGTAAATTAAGGGCATGTCTGATGTCTTCGTTTTTCATGAACCATCTCGCCTTTGAAATTTGTCTGAGAATAATGTTTTGGCACCTGTCTATATGGTTGAAATTTTTTGATGCAGCATAGGCCCAGATTGGGCAAGCGTAAGTTAAGACAGGTCTTAGCATCGCAGTATAAATAAGCACTTTATTGTCCCTACACATTTCGGAATTCCGAGCAATTAGGGGATATAGTTTACGCGAATTATCTCGGAATTTATTTCTAATGTAGTTAATGTGAGATTTCCAAGTTAAGCTTTTGTCCATTATGACGCCGAGGTATTTTGCTTCCTGAGACCAGGGGATTATTGTGTTTTTAATTTTAATATTGAATTTTGGTTTTTTGTTTCTCTTGGAGAAAAATACAGCTTCCGTTTTGGAGGTGTTTATGGCGATTTTCCACTCATGGAACCAGCTATCTAGGTCTTTGAGGTGTTTATTTAGGGCGTGTGTAATGTATCTTATGTTTCTGTTTTTGGCCAGTATCGCGGTGTCATCTGCAAAAATGCAGAGTTTAGTATTTAAATTTTGTGGTATATCATTTATGTAGATGGAATAAAGGGTGGGGGACAGTTTTGCCCCTTGTGGGACGCCTGCTTGTATGGAGCGAAGTTTGGAGAGTGTGGCATTTACTCTAACTGTGAATTTTCTATTGAAAAGGAAAGAATTAATGATCTGAATTAGTGGGGGTGGTATATTGTATTTTATTAACTTGTAAATTAGGCCCTCAAGCCACACTCTGTCAAAAGCTTTTTGTATGTCAAGGAAAACAGCACCTGTGTGTTCTCTTTTCTCAAACCCTGAGGAGATGAATTCAACTGCTCTGAGAAGCTGGTGGGTTGTTGAAAGTTTGGGTTTGAAACCAAATTGGGAGGGGATAAGAATATTATTGTCATTTAGGTGGTTGTTTAATTTTTCGAGAATAAAATGCTCAGTAATTTTACTAAAATTTGGAAGGAGATATATTGGCTTGTAGTTTTAGGGGATAGTTGGATCTTGACCAGGTTTGAGAATTGGAATCAAACTGCTGTTTTCCATGCTGTGGGGAAATATTTAAATTTAAAAATTAATGACAAAATATGGTAGAATTTAATTAAGGTGATTAATGGTAGGTTTCTGATTATTAGGTTGGAGATACCATCAATTCCTGGTGCTTTTTTAGTATTTAATTTTTTAATGTAATTTATGAAATTTATGATGTGGGGGGGGGTTCTAATTCTGTTGTGTTTTGTGTTGTGTAGAATTTTTGTAGTGTTGTTTCAACAATGTGTTCTGTGTTTGTGTTGTGCATGTCGTTTAGTGTAAATTGTTGCTCCAAGCTTTGCGCTAAAGTTTCTACTTTGTCTGTGTTGGAAATTGCTTTACCGGCCGGGCCATTAAGGGCTGATATTTTAGTGTGTTGTTTTCTCATGTGTTTTGCAGTGTTCCAGAGTGAATTGTCATTTGGTTGAAGGGTAGTGAGTTTATTTTTCCAATCTTCTTCGATAGCTTGTTTTTTGGTTTTGTTGGTCAGTCTATTTAATTTATTATATTCTTTTTTAACTGCTGGGTCCCGAGTGGTTTGCCATTTTTTCCTCGCAGCATTTCTTAATTTATAGAAGTTTTTAACTTTGTTATTAATAAATTGGGCTTCTGGGTCTATTGTTTTGGAATTTGCGTTGAAGGTGTTTATTATTGTGTTGGAGAATTCTTCTACCAGTGTGTCGAGCTCGTGAGAGTTGTTTGCTGTGGAATTTAGATTAGTGTTGTTTATGGTGTCTTTTTTAAATTTAATCCAGTTTGTTTTAATTTTATTGCTATTTTTAGGGTTTTAAATTTAAAGTAATAATTTAGTATAACTGGATTGTGATCTGAACTGAGCTCCGGGACTGAGGAGATATCGTAAGTGAATATTATGTTTTTTGTTACGGCAAGATCAATATATGATGCAGAATATATGCCGTATCTTGTGGGGGTGGGTGTGGCGGTGATTTCGTAGTTGCTTTTTTGAATAAAATCGTAAAGGTTTTTACCTCTTGTAGTATTTTTGTTTGAGCCCCAGCTAACGTGAAGAGCGTTAAAATCTCCACCTAGAATGCATAGGTTTTCTAAATGCCTGATATTTTTTAAGTCCAGTGTGAATGTTTTGTTGTCTGAGGAGGGGGGATGTAAACAGAAGCTATTAGAATTGGGTTTGAATTGGGTAGATTGAGTGAGATGATGGTTGATTCTATTTGATTTAATTGAGGGGGTGGTATTTCGTGGTGGGGTAGATTATTTTTAATTATTATAGCAGTTCCTCCACTAGGTTGGATAGGGTCTTGATTTGGTCTATGATTAACGTAAGTGGTGAAATTAGAAATTTTTATAGTTTGGGGAGGTCTCAGGCGAGTTTCTTGAATTAAAATGATATCGGGGTTGTGCTTATTTATACAGTCTCTTAACTCATAAGAGCGGGAGTTGATGCCGTTTGCATTCCAGAACACTATTCTTAGACTGTTAGGAGTGAATTATTTATTTATATTAATGACTGCTTCCAGTAATTTTTCAACTTGGTGTTGTGGATTTTGAGCATTTTTCATGAGTCTTATTGCTTCTAGTAATTGTGGGTTTGCTTTTAAAACGTTTCTCAGGGTTATCAGTATCTGGAGCAATTCAACAGTTTCCTTCAGTGATAAATCCTCTTGGGAATCTCGGACGGACTGCAGTAGGGGCGCCATCTGTTGGAGTGGGGATGAGACTGAAGTTGATTCAGGAGCTGTCCGGGGGGCTTGTTGTCGGTTATTGATAACGTTTGCGTAGGATCTATTGTCCGTGTAATTGCTGTTGAAGGTTGAAGGGGCTGGGCGTGGGAGGGGGGCTTGCATCTTAGGGAACTTTTCACATCCTCTCCATCACATGAATGGCGCAGTTTAGCCAAGGATGGCTCTTGTGCCAGAAAAATGCAAACAAACCAAACCAAAACACATCCTCTCCATGAGGCGACGTGTCCTTCTTTGCCGCAATTGATTGCATCGAGGATTATCTAATTTGGTGGTTATCTCGCATTCTCTTGTTTTGTGATTATTTCCGCATTTTAGGCATCTCGGCAAGCCACCGCATGTTGAGGAGCTGTGATGGAAGAAATTGCAGTTCCAGCACTGGGTAAACCCTGAGCGTTTTTGGAAGCTTTCAATTTTAAAGCATTGTGTTAATGTTATAAATTTTTTCTGCGTTGGGGGATCTGGTTAGCTGGACGAAAAATATTGGGAGGGGTTGTTTGGTTTTTTGTTGTGTGAGCTGAGTCACTTTTTCAACTAAGAAATTGCTATAAGTTCTTTGATTTCGTTGGGGGATGTATTAATGGAGAGGCCTTTGATAACAACTTTGAGTGGCCTTTCGCTTCTGGGTGTGATGGTATAATAGTTAAGGTTTTTCTCTTTTAGTAGGTGGATAATGTCTTTTGGGGTTACTCTGATGTACCCGTTGCTATGGGAATTTTTTGTGCCTGGGAATTTTCTATTTAATTCCTGGAGGATTAATGAGTAGTTTTCAGTGATCTGCATCATTATTGGGGGGATGATGGGTTTGTCGTTTACTTCAGTTAGGGCTTCGAATCTGTTGGATGTTGTTATTGGGGTAGGGAGGATTTAGGTGGGTTTCTTTTTCTAGCTAATTTTTTTGAAACTGGAGTTGCTAGTTTGAATTCAGAGTTGTTGAATTTTTTATTAGGTGAATTTGGTTTTGAATTGGGGGAGGGTTAGGGATCTTTTATTTCCGGAGTTTACTTGGATTGGGGAGAGGATTGAAACATAAATGTTCAGAGTGCACCACTCTATCGGGCAAAAAGTATTTTTTGACTCACCTATTAGGCGGTCCTTTTCCAGGCGCTTGGCTTGGTAGTCGTGTATCTTTTGGTTGATTATTTCTTGTAATGCCTCTTCTTGGCGCTGTTTGTATAACATCTTTAATTGTGAGTCTAAAACTGTCATTTCGCTTTGGATGTGTGGTTCTTTGGCATTGAGCAAATTGCTCTCGTGCCGTGATTAGATTGATTCCGCTATCCTGGGCGTCCATCGCGCCCTCTTCATCTTCCCTTTCAGAAATAGCAACGATTAACAGAGTTCCCGCCCGAGATGGGCTACCTCCAACTTTGTGATGTTGACGGGACCCTGGCTTTGACTAAAGTGACATTGTTGTATGGGTATTGCAGCTCATTGGGGCCGCAGGCCCCACCATCTGCAAATCTGGTAATGTTAAAACTTAGCGCAAATGGAACTAACTTGTTATGTTAAAGTGTGCACCATTTAATTAATTTTTGGGGGATTTGTAAATGTATCATTGTTTTGTGTGAGAAAAAAAAAAAAAAAAAAAGAGAAATACAGTAATTAAAGGAAAATAGAGTAAAATAGCAAGATGAGGAACATACTACGGTAGCAGTAGCTATTGAAGGATTTTAAGGGAGCAGCGGGGCCTTTTCCTGTTTTGTTTGTCCTCTGTGTTGTATGTTGGGAGTTCTTGTAGGGTCAGATTTTCAATTTCAGGAATTTTATCGAAAAATTTCTTGGCGAGTTTCACTATAAATTCCTTGATTGGGGGAACTCCTATTGCGTGAGAAATGTCAGCATTTCTGTGGAACCATCTGGCTGCAGTTATCATTCTGATGGTTTTATTTTCGAGAACTAAGATTTTGTTGAGGTTTGTTTTTGCGGTGACTAAAGTGACATGACTGGGTATACTCAGGGTATATACAAGATTTACCATCGACCAATCAGAATCGTCTCGTAAGCGGCGTGTGGGTGAGGGTGTAAAAGGCTGGCGAATCCAGAGATCTCCTTTCGTACGTTCCAGAATGGATTTAATTTTTCTGGTTCAGCTTCTTACTCAAGATGTAGTGAGGGGTAGGGGTGAAGGGTGTTCAACTGCTCTACTTTCCCTTTGACTGCTTGCGCGAAGTTTTGCATGGATTTAAATTTTTTGGATATACCTAACTGAATGATTATTTATGGGTTGGGAGATGACAAGTATACAAGACCCACAGATATAGGTCGGTGTGGGGGGGGGTTGTTTTATTCGGTGATTTCTTAAGAGTGTTTTAGATTAATAATACATTACGGGATCTCTTGTTTTTAAGGTTAGGGGTGTATGGGGTTAATTTATTTAATTCTTCATTTTCATGTTCGTCAAGGGATTTGAAAAAAATTGTTGCAAGCTTTTTGATTACTTCTCTAAAGGAGGGATAATTTAGTGCCTTCCTGATGTCGGTGTTTCTCATATACCAATTCGCGTTTGCTATTTTTCTAATCCTTAGATTATATTGTGTTTCTACAATTTTTAATTTTGACTATGCAGTTCAGCCCCAGACGGGACATGCATAAGTTAGTACTGGACGCAAGTAGGCAGTAAAAATAAGCATTTTTGCATCCCTATCCATTTTAGAATTCCGAGAAATTAGGGGGAAGAATTTACGCGTTGCTCCTCGGAATTTATTTTTGAGTTTTGTTAGGTGGGATTTAAAAGTTAATTTTCTGTCCAGTGTGACTCCTAAGTATTTGCTCTCCTGAGACCATGGGATTTTGTGGCTATTTATTTCTGTTTGTTCGTATTTTCCGTCTCTGGTTCCTATGGAAGAGAACTGCTTCAGTTTTTCCTGCATTGATTTCAATTTTCCACAAAGTCATCCATTCATGGATGGCTTTTAAATGCCTATTCAGAGCTATTCTGAGATAATTAACGTTTCTATTTTTGGCCAGTATTGCTGTATCATCGGCATATAAGCAAAGAAGCGTGTTGAATTGTTAGGGGATGTCATTGATATAACATGTGAAAAGCACCAGTCCTAGTTTTGTTCCTTGTGGTACACCTGCATTAATTCTTTTGATATCAGAGTATTCCTCTTTGACCTTTACTAGGAATTTTCTGTCTTGCAGATATGATATTAAAATTTTGATCAGGTACGGGGGTGTGTTGTAATTAATTAACTTGTGTATTAATCCATCCTGCCAAACTCTGTCAAAGGCTTTTTGGATATCTAGAAAGATTGCTCCAGTTTTTTGTTTATTCTGAAAGCATTTTGTTATATACCGTGTGACTCTAATTAATTGGTGGGTAGTTGACAGTTTTGGTCTGAATCCAAATTGTTCTGGGCACAGGATGTTACTATCTTGTAGGTGTGTGTTTAATCTCTTTAAGATAACACTTTCTGTTATTTTACTAAGTGTAGGGAGTAAAGAAATTGGACGATAACTAGCAGGGCTAGTGGGGTCTTTTCCTGGTTTTAAAATGGGGACCACAGTGGCAGTTTTCCAACGTGTGGGAAAACGTTCAATTTCAATGATTTTTCTAATCAAAATTGTAAGAATTATAATTACATTTAAAGGTAGTTTTTTGATCATTTGGTTATTAATTTTGTCTATTCCTGGTGCTTTTCCATTTTTAAGTTTGTTTATTTGTTGAATAATTTCATTTGTTGTTGGCAGTTGGTCTTTATTACACTTGGGTGTTGGTGTGGTGTGGAATTTTGCTATTGTGTCCTTAACCGTGTCCTCAATTTCATTATTTTTGATGTCATTGAGTGTGAATTGTGTCTAAAGGCTGTCAGCCAGGCAGTTTGCTTTGTCATTATCAGTTTGTGCAATACTGGCCTGTCCTGTTAGTGCTGGAATTTCAATTTTCTTTTTCTTGAATGGTTGTGCAACATCCCAAATGTTCTCATTTACTACGTTAATATTTATTAATTTTTTCATAAATCTATTTTGCTCCATGTCCGCATCCATTTTATGTATATTTTTATTTAATTTATTTAAAATAGTTTTAATGCTAGGGTCCCTTGTAATTTGATACATTTTCCTGATTTTGTTCCTTTGAGTTATTAAATTTTTAAGTTCATATGGGATGTAATTTTTGTTAGGTTTTATAGGGATAGAGTTTTTATTTTTAATTAAGTTAATTTTGGTTTCAATCTCATCCACTAGGTTGTCTATTTTGTCTGGGCTGTTAATATTATAGAAGTTAAAGTTTGTTTTGGTTAGGTCATTTTTAAAGTTTTTCCAATTAATTTTACTATTGTCAGGGAGTTGATATTTAAAGAAAAAAAAATCTAATTTAATTGGGTTGTGGTCAGAGCTGAGTTCATTAAGGGATGCTATTTTGTAAGGATAGAGAAAATCTTTGACTATAGCTAGATCTATAGTGGTTGCTGAATTATATCCAATTCTAGTGGGCTCTGGGGGAAAGATTATTTCAATACCTATTTGATTTGCAAAGTGTTTTAGAGTATTTCGTCTTTTTGTAGAATTTTTGCACTTCCATGCAGTGTGGTGAGCGTTGTAGTCCCCACAAATTATTTGATTAGAGCTGCACTGCAGTAAATTTTCAAGGTCGAAGGTGAACAATAATTCATCCGACGATGGGGGAATGTATAGAGACGTTAAAGTAAAAGGATCAGCGTTTTTAGGGGTAACTACAACTACAGTTGCCTCAGTATGATAAAGTGTCGGTGGAATTAAATGATTGTGTGGGATCGTTGATTTTATGGCGATTGCCGTACCTCCACTTGCTTTCGCTATATCCTGTTTTTCGCGATAGCTATAATAAACATTGTAGTTTGCAAGATAAATTTTTTCATTTGGTCTCAGGTGCGTTTCTTGTAATAGTATGGCATCGGGGTTATACTTATTTATAAAGTGTCTAAACTCATTGATTCTGAGTTTAATCCCATTTGCGTTCCAGTACACTAGTGATAATGATCTAGCTATAAATTACTTTAGCCACTGGGTTTACTTTGGCTAATTGTCTCAACTAGTATAAATAATTTGGTCATTGGATCATTAACCTTTTTCATTTCGTTTACTGCGTGAAGAAGGTTCGGTATTTCTTCAAAAAGTTTCTTGATTTCGCTAATGGCACTGAGGAGTTCTGTGATATTTCCACCCCCGCAGTCGTTGTTTACATTTTGTTTGTTTACGTTGGGCTGCTGTGGTGGCGCCATCTGCTGAGCAGAGTTGCCGTTCAAAGCTTGTGCATAGGATAAGTTTGTTTTTGTAAAAGAGGGCTTGATTAATTGAGGAATTCTATTTGTGTAGTTATTATTGTTAAGTTTAGGGAATTTGGGACATCCACGGTAAGCCGCAACGTGTCCTTCCTGCTCGCAATTTATGCATTTAGGGTTTGGATGTTTCTCTTTAATTTCACATTCTCTGGTCTGATGTTGCTGATTGCATTTAATGCACCTGGGTTTCATCCCGCAATTTTCGGCTTTATGGCCAAAGTTGTTGCAATTGAAGCATTGAATTATCCGATTTCTCCCTCTATATTGTTCTACTGTGACTTTAAGATAGTCAATGCTTTCTATCTTGTATATTTGGTGAACTATGTTGTTTCTATTAAGTTCAACCATCATAAAAGGTAGTGGTTTTTTGGTTCTGATTTGTGTCAGTCTAAGTATCTTACTGACCGAGAAACCTCTTTTTGTTAATTCTGCCTCTAAAACTTCATCTATGTAATCTATTGGCAGTCCTTTGAATACAACCCTGACTGGCCTTTGATTTTTTGGTCTTATGACATAAAATTCATGACCCATTTCCCTGCAGTATTCAACAATTTTCTTGTATGTATTTATATCATTAGTAAATATTTTGATGAAACCATTTCCAAGAATGTTATTTGTAGTGCCAAATCTAAGATTAATCTGTTCCAGGACTTTGTTGAAATCTTTTACATATTTTAGCATGATAGGTGGGATTTTTTCAGTGTTATCTTCTTGTTTTTCAGTATCTATACAATTTCCCCTCAGGGGCTCACCTACTATAGGCGAGTACGGGTGTCCCAATCCCGAGGTACCCAGGGATCTTTACTCCCTTTAGGTTTACTCTCCTCTGCGCCTTCTACTGTCACTTTTTTTTCTTTCCCTCAAGGGTAGGCGAGGGAGCTCTCCATGAGAAGCTGTCGCCGCTCTGTTTGCTTCCTGCTTCTCATGGACAGCAAATACTCCCACGTGTTTGCCGTGCATGGCGACCCATTAGACGGGCGGAGCACTGTGGTCCCCGGTGTATCAATCGGCCGGTAGCTAGCAACCTGAGTTACTAGTCTGCTAGGGATCAAGCGAAGGGGTCACTCCTTGGGCTTGGCGTTAAGGGTGGTCACTGTCCCCGGGGGGGTGACTCCCAGCGTATAGGTTCTGGGCAGCATTATGGCAAGTACCGAGGTTGGAAAGTTTCCAGAGCCGGCAACTACCATCCCTTGTTGGGCTCCCAGGGATCTTTACTCCCTTTCAGTTCGTTCTCCTCTACGCCTTCTGCTTTTTGCTGTGTCTTTCCTTCCCTCGACGGCAAGCGAGGGAGCTCTCCATGAGAAGCTGTCGCCGCCCTGTTTGCTTCTTGCTTCTCATGGACAGCCAAAACCCCACGTGTGGCAACCCACTAGAAAGACGGGTGGTGCACTGTGGTCCCCTGTGCATCAATCGGCTGGTAGATAGTCACCTGAGTGTCTAGTCTGCTAGGGATCAAGCAAAGGGGTTACTCCTTGGGCTTGGCGTTAAGGGTGGTGTCACTGTCCCCGGGGGTAACTCCGAGCGTATAGGTTTGAATTTGAATTTTAGTGGCACAAGAGCCAAATCTGGCTAAGCTGCGCCAAACATTGATTAAAAACGTAAAACCATGTATATAAAATTCTTAAACATACGCGCTAAAATACAAGATAAACATGAAACAAATATTAAACAGCGAAGAATAAGGAATAAAATAGCAAAATATTAAAATGTCAAAGGAAATCTAAAGTTCATATAAACATCTCAAATACAAAAAAGGCTAAAATATGAAGAAAATTTTTAGATTTTTGATAAAATTCCTATGCTTCTAAGGAAAGCAAATAACTGTTGGTGGGGCCTTTTCCCCAACAGATCTTTCAGATCTACATCAGTAGTACCAAAAAAATATAAACGAAAGGGATTGAAATCAGGACATTTTGTTAAAATATGATCTATCGAGTCTTGTATTCTGCATGAGGAACATAACAGTGCCGGGTCTCTAAATAACAAATGCTTATGAGTGTAACGAGTATGACCAATTCGAAGGCGAGTCAGCCTCACATCAGCCTGACGAAAAGGTATAGTCGGCCATGTATTAATAATGGGTTTGATGCTGTAAAGTTTGTTGCCTATTTGGCAGCTCCAGGATTCCTGCCACTGAGTATAAATATGTCTTTGCACACATCGGTGGATGTCATCATATGGTGTTTCATAATTTAAAGGAGTTGAGGCCAATCGAGCCATGCTATCTGCCTTCTCGTTGCCATCAATTCCAACGTGACTTGGGATCCAGCAAAAGATTATGTCAAACCCGTTCTTTTCGAGGGAATGGTAGCTGTATAAAATATCCAAAACAATTGGATGGTAGTGGAAAGAAAGATGTCCCAGTTGTGTTAGAACACTCCTGCTATCACTATAAATACAGAATTTTCGAAACTGACTTCTAGAAATTCGTTGCAAGGCATAAAATATTGCCATTGCTTCGGCACTATAGACGGAAAATGAAGAAGAAAGACTATGGCTGTATGAGGTATTATCAAATATAACACCAAAACCTGTGTGCCCTTCAGTTTTAGAACCATCTGTAAAGACGGCAATATAATCAGAATACTGACTTCGATGGGAGTGGAAAATACTTTGAAAAATGACCGGAGAGGTTTCAGTTTTATTAAAATTTATGAAGGGGTTTATATGTTCCACTGACAGCATTTCCCAAGGGGCTTGATGAAAAATACCTGTCGACAAGACTTGCAATTCCTCCAGTTTCATATCTTTAATCAAAAGTTTCGTGCGGTCAAAGAAAGGACGGATACAAGATGGCCGAGCATTATAAAGCCTGCTGATTGAACAATTGGAAAGCGGTTGTCTCAAAGGATGGTTAGAGTTCGACATTACTTTAAAATAATAAATAAGTGACAATTTCTGTCGCCTCAAAATTAGTGGCATTTGGTTACATTCAGCATAAAGGCTCTCAATGGGGGATGTCCGGAAAGCTCCAGAGCATATTCTTAAAGCTGAATGATGAACCGTGTCAAGTTTCCGTAAGACAGATTTGCGTGCAGAACCATAAACAATACAGCCATAATCAATGCGAGAAAGTATTACAGCCTGATATATCCTAAGGAGAGACACACGATCCGCGCCCCAAGTAGTGTTTGATAAAACTTTCAAAATATTCAATAGCCTTTCGCACTTTTTACGTAAATAGAGAATGTGCGATAAAAAAGTCAGTTTACTGTCTAAAATAACTCCTAGGAAACGAACTTCTTGAACGACTGGAATAGGTTGATTGTGAATATAAAGTTCTGGTTCAGGATGCAAATTCCTTTTTCTGCAAAAATGTACAATACAGCTTTTGCTTGAGGAGATGGTGTGGCCATTTTGTTCGCACCATGAAAGGACACTATTGATAGCAGTTTGAAGTCTTCTCTCGATTTCATTCATGTTCACTCCCTGACAAGATATCTGCAAGTCATCTACGTAGAGGAATTGCATCCTGAATTGAATTGATTGAGACAAACGTAAAAGTACTTTTGAAATGTGAAGGATGAAAAGTGTTACACTCAAAACGCTTCCCTGAGGGACGCCCTCAGATTGAATGAAAGAGTTTGAAAGTATACCACCAACACGGACGTTAAAAGAACGATGAGATAAAAAGTTTCTTATAAAAATTGGTAAATTTCCATAAAATCCATAATCTGATAAAGTACGTAGGATACCGTAACGCCAAGTGCGGTCATACGCTTTATCAACGTCGAAGAAAACAGAAACTAAATGATATTTTTTGACAAATGCATTACGGATCTGAGTTTCTAAATAAACAATATTGTCTAATGTTGAGCGTCCTCTACGGAATCCGCTCTGATACATTGGTATAAAATTATTCATTTCCAGTTCATAAATTAATCTGGAGTTGATCATTCTCTCAAGTGTTTTTGATAGACAGCTTGTAAGTGCTATAGGTCGGTAACTTAGTGGGTCAGCGCTATCTTTCCCAGGTTTTAATATTGGAATAACTATAGCATTTTGCCATTGTCTTGGATAGACATGTTCATTCCAGATTCGATTAAACAACTGAAGAACGTTTAAGAGGGAATTTTCGTGCAAATTTTGAAGCATGCAGTATGTTACTCCATCTGGTCCTGGAGATGAATTATGACACTGGGATAGAGCCTTCTGTAATTCAAACAATTTAAATTTACAATTATACGGAGCATATTTGTTGCTGTCAAATGAGACAGGATGTTGTTCAAAGAGTTTCTTAATTTCCTGGAAAGTCATAGAATAAGATTGAGAATTGGAAATCTCAGCAAACGTTTCTCCAATGACATTAGCGATATCCTCTGGAGACGAGTAAATGGCATTTCCACGCTTCAGGATGGGAAATGTGAAATCGTTGTAAATACCATTTGCTGCTCTAACTTTTCGCCACAATTGAGAACTCGATGTTGAAGAAGTTATTGAAGAAGCGAATCGTATGTACGACTCTCGTTCACTTCGACGGCGGACTCTACGAGCATGTGCTTTGGCGCTTTTAAAAGCAATAAAATTTTTTGTGGTTGGATATCGACGGAAGATACCCCACATTTTTTGCTGTTTCTTAAGAGCATCATGGCATGCATCGTTCCACCATGGTTTTCGCAATCTGTGCGGATGAGGAGAGCTTTTAGGTATTGATGCATCAGCGGCAGCAATTATTGTATCAGTGACATATTGAACTGCGTCATTTATGTCTGAAGATCTCACCATTTCCTCAGTGATCACCGTGAGTTGTTTGAATGTTTTCCAATCTGCACGCCGGAAAAGGTATTTCCGTGGAAATGTATTCGCACAACCATTGTCAGCATGGGAGACTAGAAGCGGGAAGTGATCGCTGTTATGAAGGTCACTTTCAACAACAAAATCCAGCGAGGTCATGAGTGAAGGGGAACAAATAGCCAAGTCCAATGTATGGAATGTGCGTGTTGCCATATGAAAATAAGTTTTTTCATCCCTATTAAGTAGACAGAGACAGTGATCGGAGATAAGTTTCTCGATCTGTCTTCCACGAGAATTAATTTTATTACTACCCCATAACATACTATGACCATTAAAGTCTCCAAACAAGATGAAAGGTGTGGGCAACTGATCAATTAACAAATTTAGATCTTCCTGATTAATAGTTTCATTTGGTGGGAGGTAAATGTTACAAACTGTTATAAGGGTTTTAAAATGGATTTGTATTGCAACGGCCTGTAATGAAGTATGTATTGGAAGAACGGTACTGGGATACAAATTTGAAGTCAATATACAGACACCTCCAGTTGGGGGTGCACCTGTATCAACATCTTTTCTAGTACTAGAATAACCACGAATTTTTGCTGGATGTGTTGATTTCAAGAGTGTTTCTTGAAGGGCAATTACAGCAGGCTGATAAGAGTTGATTAATATTTTAATATCAGGAATTTTTGAACGGAAACCGCGACAATTCCAGGAAATACCGAGACACTTGAATTTTAAGAATGGTGTTCAGGATTGCTACTGACACCAGCACCTGCATCAGAAATAATAGTAGAATTATCCATTTCAACATCCGACAGATCAGAAGAGGATGTTGTTAATTTTAAAATCTCATTAGAGATTTCCATTTTGGAAGAATCAGGAGGACGTGGGGGATGCTGTAGAGACGGAAATTTCGATTTTTTCCGACTTTTCCCTTTTGCATTTTTTTGACCTTTGGCAACTGTAATGTACTGTTGCACCCTAGAAAGTGGTTGCTCCGGTGAATTTGAAGCCTTGGCCGATGTGGCTTTATTTGTTACATTTGAAGAGGGAGTCAAGATTTTCACTGGATTGATATCATTAAGGTCATACTGAATACCGATCTCTGTTTTTTGAGTGAGAACAGAAGAATATGATAGACCTGGCTTTGGTGTCTATCCGACAACTAATCTACGAGCTTCTGCATAAGATACATTTTGTTTCACTTTTGTCGCCTGTATTTGCTTTTCAATCAACCATTTTGGGCAGGTTCGAGAAAAGGCCGGATGTGCACCTAAGCAGTTACAGCATTTTATGGTTTCTGAAGTGCATGTTTTAGAATCGTGTCCAATTTCAGCACATTTGGCACATCTAACATTACCTCGACAACTTTGTTGAGAATGGCCAAATCTCTGGCATTTGAAGCAGCGCAGAGGGTTTGGAATATATTGACGCACACTACAATGTAAATAACCAGCCCGTATTGTTTTTGGGAGATCAGGAGTCGAAAAAGTGAGAACTACATGCTGCGTAGGCACCACGACACCGTCTCTCTTGGTGTGGATGCGACGCGCTGCAATAACTTTATAGCAACTTAGTTCTTGTACAAGCTCGTGTTCTGTATTTGCCAAAAGGTCTTTCTCGGAAATTATGCCTCGAGAGTAGTTTAAAGATTTATGTGGTGTGGTTTCAACGGGAAAATCGCCAAGCTTTTTAAGCTTCTTCATAATTGAAATTTGGGTTTTATTGGCAGCTTCAATGAGAAGATCGCCAGAACGAAGTTTTTTAACATCCTTGGCTTCACCAATAAGAGAAACAATCTTTGAATAAGAAAAGGAGAAATAGAATGAAAGGTCTTAGGCGTATGAACAATAATGAAGCGAGTATCACAAGTAATTGGAAAGTACGACGAAGGTTTGGAGGAAGAGCCCATACACAGTAGAATAGAAATTCAGGCCCCAACGGCACCGCCCACCACGGAGCCCAACAAGGGAAGGCAATTGCTGGCTCTGGGAATTCCCAGCCTCAGTATCCACCTTGATGCTGGCTGGAACCTATACGCTAAGGGCCACTTCCAGGAACGTCTACCACCCTTAACGCAGAGCCCCAGAAGGTGACCCCTTCGCTTGATCCCTAGCAGACTAACCACTTCGGTGGCTAGCTACCGACCGAATTGATACACTGGGAACCAACAGTGCACCACCCGTCTAATGGGTTGCCACGCACGGTCAACACGTGGGGTTTTTGGCTGTCCATAAGAAGCAAGAAGCAAACAGAGCGGCGACAGCTTCTCATGGAGAGCTCCCTCGCTTGCCGTCGAGGGAAAGAAAAAACAAAGCAGAAAGCAGAAGGCGCAGAGGAGAGTAAACCTAAAGGGAGTAAAGATCCCTGGGTACCTCGGGATTGGGACACCCGTACTCACCTATAGTAGGTGAGCCCCTGAGGGGCCGAGCGTATAGGTTCCGGCTAGCACCAAGGTGAGCGCCGAGGCTGGGAATGGCCAGAGCCGGTGGCTGCCTTCCCTTGTTGGGCTCCGTGGTGGGCGGTGCCGTCGGGCCCGAATCAATCACCATATCGCATGGCTCCTCCCAAAAAGGGTCCCTTCAGTGGGCATCGTAAAGCACATATTTCTCTTAACCAACATGAACATTTTGATCATTTTCTCGTTATTAAACGTGTTTCCGAACAAAAAGAGACTTTTGAAACTGTATCTCCCTTCTTGGTCCAGAAAGCTATACAAGCAACAGTCGGAGAAATCTCATCCATTCGAAAGATGAGATCTGGCGACTTGCTGGTAGAGGTCTCATCTCGAAAGCAAGCTAACCAAATACAGAAACTTAAGGCCTTGGCAGCGATATCGGTCATAGTAACCCCTCACCAATCTTTAAATACTTCAAAAGGCGTCATTACCTGTGGAGAGTTATTAAATGTTCCCATAGAGGAAACATTCTGAAATGAAATCACAAGGAGTTACACATGTTCGTCGAATTGCTATACGGTGTGACGGAGAACTCCTCGAAACTAAGCACCATATTCTTACCTTTCAGACGCCAAAATTACCTGAATTCGTATATGCAGGCTACATTAAGTTGCCGGTGAGGCCCTATATTCCCGTTCCGATGCCGGTGAGGCAATGGCAGGGTTGCTGAGAATTCTCAGCATCCATTTCCATCTCATCAGATCGAATGCGCTTCGCGCTCTCTTCCTTCGAATCACTACCGCTCATGACGGTAGCTAGCAGGAGAATGAAGAATCTCCTTTTCACTTTAAATAGCAATGATTGATGGAGTTCCCGCCGGTGTGGGCTACCTCCAACATAGCAATGTGGATAGAAGCCTGGCTTGAGCTAGAATGACCTGCACTGAAGTGGTGGAGGTTAAGGAGAGCCCGCTTCAGTAGAAACTATCTCCTGTAAATGGCGAGAAGTTGATGTAAAGTAGCCTGGCTTTACGTGAATGCCATGGACTTTCGATGTTCTTTAGCGTGAGGTGCTTGCACTGGAACTGGCGCTGATGGAGAGGGAGAGGATGGAGAGGGAGAGGATGGAGAGGGAGAGGAAGGTTGAACGCCGTCCAATAGGAAGTCAGGAGCGGTGGGGAGGGTGCGTTGGGTTGCAGTGAGGATCGGAGTGTGTAGCCGGGAGAGAATGTTGTTTACAGGTAGAGTTGATCTATTGTTCGTTCAGAGCCAATCAGCATGCGTTTACAAGGGTTGGAATTAAGTTTGGTTTGACATGGTAGTTGATATTGTTATGATACAGTGTTTTTAAATTAGTAGTACATTCCTTGGTCTATTGATATTAGGTTGGGGGATATATTTTTCGATAGCTTGAATAGCCTCGTTTTCATGGTCGTCAAGTTTATCGAAGAATCTTGTGGCTATTTTCTTAATAGTTTGTCTTAAAGTGGGGTACTTGAGAGCTTATGAGTAAATTTCAGAGCTGGGCATGGCCCAGGTAGCACCACAAATCTGTCTGATTATTCTGTTCTGCTGGCTCTCAATTAGTTTTAGATTTGTTTTAGCAGCATGTCCCCAAACTTGGCATGCGTAAGTCAGAATCGGACGCAAATAGGCTGTGTAAATAAGCATTTTAGTGTCCCTGTGCATCTTTGAATTCCGAGCAATAAGGGGGAAAAATTTACGCGATTGAGCTCGGAATTTCTCCTTCACGTAATGAAAGTGTGCCCTCCAATTTAGTTTCCTGTCCATTATGACACCTAGGTACTTGGCTTCCTGAGACCACGGGATGTATATTCCTTTGATTTTGATCCTCTCAAAGTTTACGTCTCTGGGAGCTTTGTGAAACATAACTGCTACAGTTTTATCGGCATTGATTTCAATCTTACATCTAACCATCCATTCAGTAATAGTTCTCAGGTGTCTATCCAGTGCGATTCTAATGTAATTGGGATTGTGGTTTTTGGCCAGAATTGCGGTGTCGTCTGCGTATAAACACAGCATGGTGTTGAATTGTTTTGGTATGTCGTTGATGTAGCAGGAGAACAAAATTGGTCCTAGTTTTGAGCCTTGTGGAAGTCCTGCTTGTATGTGTTTAGTGTCTGATAAATCGTCCTTCACCCTTACTCTAAAGCTTCGATCGTTGAGATACGAAACAATGATTTTAATTAAATACCTTGGAGTATTGTTTTTAATTAATTTGTAAATTAAACCATTACCCGATCAAAAGCTTTCTGGTTATCGAGGAAGACAGCTCCTGTTTTTTGTTTGTTTTGGAATCCTGCAGTGATGAATTCGGTGGCTCTGATGAGTTTATGTGAAGTACTTAGGCTTGGTCTGAAGCTAAACTGTTCCGGACAAAGAATGTTGTTTTCTAATAGGTGTTGGTTAAATCTCTTTAAAATGATACTTTCAGCAATTTTGCTAAGTGAGGAAAGTAGTGAAATGGGTCTATAGCTGGAGGGATCCGTGGGATCCTTTCCAGGCTTATATATTGGTACGACTGTGGCTGTCTTCCATCTGGCTGGGAAATGTTCGAGTTCCAGTATTTTTTGTACTAAAAGGGTGAAAAATAGAATAAAATTCAGAGGGAGGTGTTTAATTGTGTAGTTGATGTTGTCGTGTCCAGGCGCCTTGTTGGTTTTGAGTTTTTTGATGCATTCGATTACTTCTGTAGGCTTTACAGGTTCAATGTTTACATTTGGGTCGTCTAGTGGCGCCATCTGTGTGTTCAAAAATGAGCTAACTGATTCTTCGACCTCGACTTCCGTTTTCTCATGGTAAAGTGGGTTTAGTTTAAATTGATTCTCTAGGCTATTTGCCAAGAAATTTGCTTTGTCAAGGTCGGTTTGTGCAATTCCGGCCGGACCATTAAGGGTCGGAATGATAAGTTTCTTTTTTTTAAAGGGTCTCACAAAGTCCCAGACGTTTTGATTCTCAGGGCTGAGATTTATAAGCTTGTTTACAAATTTCATATTTTCTATTCATACCGGCTAGGATCTTACCGGATCTTGATCTATAGGAATAATATGCATCATAGTTTGCCAGGTAAGTCTTTTTACCGGGTCTCAGGTGCGTTTCCTGAATAAGAATAGCGTGGGGCTTATGCTTATTTACAAACAGTCTCAGCTCATGGATTTTGTACCTAATCCCATTTGCGTTCCAATACACGATTTTTAGATTGTTGGCTCTGAACTTTAATTAGTAGAGGTTTGAGCATTGCGTGCAAATTCATTGATAAGTATACCACATTTGTCTGACATGGATGGCGCAGCTTAGCCAAGGATGGCTCTTGTGCCAGAAAAATACAAACCAAACCAAACCAAACCAAACCAAACCACATTTGTCTGGCAGGTTATTAACAGTGGTCATTTGTTTAAAGATATTAATAATTCGAGGGAATTCCTCAATAAATTTCTTGAGTTGCATAATGATATTTAATATTTCTGCAAGGTCAAGACCCTTCAAATCGTCGTTTGTTTGCGCGGGTGGATTGTTTACATTCTCAGGTTGCTGTGCCTGTGGTTTCATCTGTGGGGGACTATTGTGGTTGAAAAGTTGTGCAAAAGAGGTACCTTGCCTGATTTTGTTCTGGTTGGGGTTAAATTCCCTCCTTTGTGGTCGATTAATTTTTGGGAATTTCTCGCAGCCTCTGTATGCAGCAGAGAGCCCGGTTTTATCACAATTGATGCAGGTTGGGGATTCTACTTTGCCCTGAATGCTGCAATTCTTAGTTTCGTGTTCTCCCTGACATTTGATGCATCTCGGTTTTAAATTGCAATTTTCTGCCCTATGGCCAAAGTAGTTGCATTTGTAGCATTGAGAGACGACATTTCTGCCCCTATATTCTTCAATCGTCACTTTCAGATAGTTTATATGCTCTAGTTTGTAAACATTCTCAAATCCTGGTGTTCTATTTAATTCAGCTAAGAATAGGGGGAGTTCTCTTCGGGTTTTTTGTTGAATCATTTTGGAGACCTTATTAATCGAGAAACCTTGCGCAATTAGGTAGTCTTTAATTGATTCAGGGTATGTTTTAAGTGGGAGACCTCTTATTACTACTTTGGCTGGTCTTTCAGACTTTGGCGTAATAACGTAAAACTCAAACTCTTGGCTTTTGCAAAATACCTGCAGTTTTTTGTATGTTTCATTATCTTTGGTGTAAATCCTGATATAGCCATTTCCTAGCTTATTGTTAGTGGGGCCGAATTTGTCATTGATAATTTTTAAGACTTTATGATATTCGGTTGTGAATTTGAGCATGAGTGGGGGAGTTCTTACAGTGAGTTCTTGGGGTTTGGTTTGTTCAGTGCTATTTAGATTAGTTTCAGATTCCAGATTGGAAAATCTGTTGTTAGTTTGAATGGCTTCGGCTTGTTTCACCTTAGGGGTGTTTCTGCCTGCTTTTCTTTTATGAACGAGAGTGAACTCTTCATCCTCTACACTGGTTATGGGGTCTGATTTCTGGCTACACACATCCGGTGTCACGCACGCAGGAATAGAATGCATCTCACCCTTCAATTGGTCCAGTCTTTTCATGGAATCCTGTAGTTCAAGGTAATGACCTGGCTAGTTGTAAGAGGGAGTTGCAGCTCATTGGGGACGCAGGCCCCACCATCTGCAAATCTTGTATTATTGAAACTTAGCGCAAATGAAACTATCTTGTTAGGTTAACGTGTGCACCATTTAATTTAACTATTGGGGAATTTGTAAACAGTCACTGTTTTGATGTGAGAAAAAAAAAGAGAGAGAGAGAGGGAAAATCAGTAGGTACGTGGTGGGAGGAGTTCATTTTAGATTGCAGCCCAAAGGCGTGACAGAGAAAAGGCAGTTAAGCGGTCTTGGTACTGTTAAAGACAGTCATTGAATTGAAGAAAAGAGCCACTTTATCAACATCGCTGTGAGCGTTTTGAAGTTGTGTGCAGAGTTTCATTATGTCGTGACCACCAAACAGCCTTCGAAATTCACTTAGGATTTATTTAATGCTTTCCAGCTCGGTAATGTTTTGCACAGGGAAGTGGACTTCTGCTTGCACATTATTTACGAGATCTGCTTTTGACATTTTTTCAGGGGGGGGGGTAATTCGACTTGATAGGGTTCTTTGTTTACAATGTTTGCGTAGCTAATGTTGGGGTTGACCATTTTATATTTATTTGTTGTATTATTGCGCGGGGATTTAGGAAATTTTTCGCAGCCTCTGAAAGATGCAGAATGACCCTTTCCACAGTTAATGCAGGTGAGTTTTTCCGGGGGTGATTCGCACTGATCCTTAGTGTGTTCCTTGCCGCATTTAATGCAGCGCGGTTTCATGTGACATGCGGCTGCGCTGTGATGCCAGTAGTTACAGTTGAAGCACTGAATTGTGCCGGTTTTCCTGATAAACTTTTCAACTTTAATTTTAAGGTAAAGTAGTGATGACAGTTTCCAGATTTTTTTATTTCCAAATTAGGGAGAGTTACTTGGAAAAGAGGGAGGGGGTCTTTGGTCCTGAATCTAGTTAGTTGCGCCACTTTCTCAATTTTGAAGTTGCAATCTGTCTCAAGGGTTTCCTTGATAGTTTGTGTTGGCATATTATGAGGTAGTCCTCTAATAACAACTTTGATCGGACGATTTGCTCTAGGGGTGATTATGAAGTAGTCGAGATTGTTGTTTTTTAGAAATTTAGTTAGCTTTCTGTGCTCTTCCTCTTCATTAACGTAAAGTTTTATGTAAGGTCCACTTAATTTGCTTTCAATAGGGAAACATTTTTCGTTGATAAATTTCAGATCCTCAAGGAATTTGTCCGTTTTTTTAAGCATAACAGGGGGGGGGGTCTCAGTGGTTTAGGAATAATTTCAATATCCGCTTCATCGGTTTCTAGACTATCAAGATTTTGGTATGAGTTTTCACTAATAATTGACTCATTGTCATTGTCTTTTGAAGTTGTTTTGGCAGTAAGCCTCTTCGGTGGAAATTTAAATCCATCATTATTAACGGCATCCGTTTTTAGAGATTTAGCTCCGGGTAATTTAATGTTTAAATTTTTAACATTTTCATTTTCAGTAGGAGTTCTAGGTCTCTTATTTTTTTGCTTTATCGGTTACTTTTTTATCCTTATTGGGGGGGAATGGTACACACAATTAACAACAGAACAAGTTCCAAGTGCACTCACCCTTTTGTAGAGACTTTCAAGCCGTTCTTGATTATTCTTCAGTAGGACGTCCACACTCTTCATAGCCGGGCAACCGGGGGTAATGTTCAGTAGGACGTGGTACTCCTGGATTATCCTCTTCGTTTTGGTAATCTCCGCCTTCAGATTCCTTAGTTCGTCACACAGGTTATTCGGATCCATACTGTCTAATTCCATAGCGTCTGCATGCAACGATGCGGTTCTGGTTATGTCGTTGATATATATATATTAAAACAGATTGGGGCAAGAATGGAGCCCTGGGCTATGCCAGCTTGGAGTGGTTTGGGTGAGGATAATTCATCTCCTACACGCACTTTGAATTTTCTGAATGTAAGGTAGGAAGCTAGGAGCTTGATAAGACCGTCCGGGATATTTAGTTGGATAATTTTATATATGAGGCCCTTGATCCAAACCTTGTCAAAAGCTTTCGCTATATCTAAAAATACTGCGCCGGTGTCTTTTTGACTGGTTCATCCGTGCTTAATTATTTCGGTCATTCTATATAGCTGAGCGACCGTGGAGTGTTCATTTCTGAATCCAAATTGATATGGGATAATTTTGTCTTCAATTTCAGGTTTTAGTCTATTGTAGATAATTTTTTCAATAATTTTGCTGAGAGTGGGGAGGAGGCTAATAGGTCTATAACTTGTTGGATTGTGGGCTTGTTTTCCTGGTTTGTGGATTGGGATGACTATTGATGTTTTCCAAGCATATGGGAAGTGGTAGTGTTTTAAAATCGCGTTGGCGAGTTTGGTGATTTTGAAAATGATTTTAGTAGGCAGATTTTTAAGCATTTCATTTGTAATGCAGTCTTCACCCGGGGATTTTTTCTTCTTAGTATTTTTTATGGCTTCAATAATTTCATTTGGTTTACAAGGTTGGATAGGGTTTTGGGTTTGTTTGTTCCAGAATTTTCTTATTGTAGAGTTGACTATTTTTTCAGTGTTGGGGTCTGCGATAGGGTTAAGTTTAAATTGGTCTTCAAGATTGTGGGCGAGTTCTTCTGCCTTTTCCTTGTTACTGTATGCTATTGTATTTATTCCTCTGAGGGGGGGGGGATGCGAAATTTGTTGCCTGTGAATTTTTTGATTAGTTTCCAGATGGAGTTGTCTTCCACGTTTGCATTTTCGATTTTGTATTCCCAGCTGTTATTCCTATGTTCCTCCCACATTCTGGATAATTTTTCTTTAGCCCGGTTGTAGTTTTTTCTGTCATTGGGGTGCCTCGTTTTTTGCCAAGTCTTCCTGAGTCTGTTTCTTATGGTTGTTTGGGTTTGAATTTCCGGAGGGGTTTCGAGGGAGCTAGCTTTGTGTAATTTGGCAGTTTCGTTAAATGCAGTATAAATTTCGGAAGTTATATTTTTTGCTTCTTTTTCTATTGCTACAGGAGAGTTGAGTTTGCTGTTTAGGTGGGTGTTATCATTGAGGTATTTTCTGAAATGATTCCAATTTGGCTTGATTTTATAGAGATCCTTTTTGTTGATTTCCGCAATATTGATGGAGAGGAGGATTGGAAGGTGGTCGCTGGAGAGTTCAGTAACGGTTTTGATTTCGTGTTGGTAATTAATGTTTCTGGTAATTGCAAAGTCAATTATTGTTTTGCTTGTTTTGGTGAATCTTGTTGGATGGTCTGGTGCAATTATTTTCATTTTGAGTTTTCTTGTGAATGAATTGAGTCTCATACCGAGAGGGTTGGCCTTTTCACAATTCCAATTTTTATGTTTTGCATTAAAGTCTCCGATGAGAATGGTTTCAAAGTTCGTCTGGATCAGGGTTTCTATGTCAATTATAAAGGCGTTATCAGAGCATGGGGGAAGGTAAGTGGAGATGATATTAATATTTTTGTTGTGGATGGTGGTATGTATAGAGATGATAGTTGCTTCTAGGTATCTGAGCGTTGGGTTCGGGTAGTAGGTATGCTTGATATTATTTTTAACAAATATGCCAGTTCCTCTGATACTCCGTCCAGTTCTGCTGGGGTTTGAATAGAAGGTATAGTTAGCTATTGCAATTCTATTATTAGTGCGGAGGTGGGTTTCTTGGACAGCAATAATATCTGGGTTGTATTTTGTTGTAAAGTTGTGGAGTTCATTTATTTTATTAATTAATCCATTTGCGTTCCAGGAGCATATAAGGAGACCAGTTTTGTTATTGTTCATATTAGGGTGTTGAAGAGGGAGTTATCAAAGGCTTCTGCCAGGATAAATAGTTTGTTCTGTGGATTGTTGTCATTATCTAATTTATTTAATAATTCTTTAATGTTGGGGATGGCTTGCATAATACTTTTTAGATGCTTGACAAGTTTGAAAATGTCCGAGAAATCTTGATTATTGTCTGGATTGCTTGGTTTTTGTACGGGATTTCTGCTTGGGGTTGGTGCGGTGTGGCTTTCTTCATGTTGTGGGGTTTCCTGAGTGGGTGTGCGTTTAAATAATGATGCGAACGTTTTCCCTTTTTGTACTGAAGTGGTGTTTTGAATTTTCGGGAATTTAGGACATCCTCTATAGGAAGCAGTGTGCGGTCCCCCGCAATTTGCGCATTTTTTGTTAGGATTTTCTTTATTTTTTTCGGGACATTCCCTGGAATCATGGTGTTCTGCGCAGATAACGCATTTTATTTGCATCTTGCAGTTTGCACTAGTGTGTGCGAAAGATTGACATGCAAAACATTGGCCTATTGATTTTCTTATATATTTCTCTACTTTAATGATCATGTAGAGGAGTGACTTTTCTTCGTAAATATTTTTTAAGTTTTCAGATTTTAATAAATGTACTTGGAAGATTGGGAGTAATGTTTTTAGCCTAAATTGGTTTACTTTTGCCACCCTATAGCCCTTTTTAATTAGCTCTTCCTTTATTTCGTCGCATGTGGTGTCAATAGGAAGTCCTTTAATTACCACTTTTGTTGGTTTTTCAGCTTGCGTGGAGATGACATAGTATTCCAATTTTTCCTCATCTAGGTATTTTGTAAGCTTGCGATGATCCTCCGGGGTTTCGCAATAGATATGAAAATATTCTCCTGTTGGTTTTGCAGTGCATTTTATTTTATGGATCTCATTAATTCTGCTGAGGATGATTTTATAATTTTCCGTTCTTTTTAGTACTACTGGGGGGATTTTTTGTATATTGCTGTTTTCTGCATTTATTTCTTCTATTTTCTTCCCTAGTTCCTCGTATTTGTTATTTAATGCGATTTGTGGGTTTTGTTCAGCGGCTATTTTTTTAATGGGGGCTTGCTCTCCTGACAGTGTGCGTTTTTTATTTTTCCTAACTTTTTGAAACTGAAAACCTTCGTTTTCGTCCTCTACTTCTGTGATTTGGTTTTCTCCAAGGAATATTGCTGGATTATTTTCTATTGATTTAGTTTTTTGTGGAATTTTCTTGTTTCCTTTTTCGGATCTCTCAGGGTGAACTTCTAGTTTTGGATAGCTTTCCTCATCATCTGATACTATTTCCATGTTAGTGTTAGTTTAGTTAGTAGGGTCCTCACTTATTAAAATATTATTAGTGTAGTTAGGCACTACATCATTAGTTATAAAATTCTTACACATACCATTTGCGTCATGTTGTTCCAGGAATGTCTTGGCTTCCTCAGTCATACGGGTGAATTCTCTGGCCCTATCTTTATCTATTATACCATCGCTTTCCATAACCTCAATACCAACTAGCATAAGTTTACACATAAGAGGTGTTAAGTCATCGCAATTTAGTAGTCTTATGATGCATTCGGGTGTCTGATCAAATTTCAACTTCGACATTTTTATTTTAAATTCGCTGTCAAGTGACAGGAAAAATGAAAAAGAGATAATTTTAGTCCCGAAGGACAAATCAATTAGGTAACCAGTCAAGTGCTGGTTAAGTTTTGAATGACAAGCTAACAGCAGATAAGTAATTGAGCACTTCGGCTAAGATGCAATCAAAGTCTAAGTTAAGATTCGCTCGATTACGTCGGAATATCGGCTAAGTTAGGAGCAGTTGAAAAACACGTCCTATCCATTCAGAATCCCACACTCGAATCCTGCAAAAATGACATCGACTCGAATGTTCTGGATCGAGAAACTCTTAACAATTCCAACTTTCTCCTCAGGATGTTGAGAGGGGTAGGGGTGTAGGGTGGTTAACTGCTCAGCTTTTCCATTGGCTGCTTGCGTGGGTGAGATTTTTTATACCAAGATTAAGATTTAGTTTGATCATACTATTAATGTGATTTAATGAGTATTGCGATAACAGGTATACAAGAAACACAGAAATAGGTCGGAGGGGTGGAGGTATTTGGTTATACGTGTATTTTTTTTAATTTAAATTAACAGAACATTGCGGGGTCTTTTGCATTTGGGATCAGGAGTATATGGTATGAGTTTATTTAATTCCTCATTTTCATGATTGTCGAGGGATTTAAAGAAATTAATTGCGAGTTTTTTTAATTACTTCCTTGAAGGAGGGATAATTCAGTGCCTTCCTGATGTCGGTGTTTCTCATATACCATTTCGCGTTGGCTATTTTTCTTATCGTTAGATTATATTGTGTTTCTACAATTTTTAAGTTTGACTTTGCAGTGCAGCCCCAGACGGGACATGCATAAGTTAGTACTGGACGCAAGTAGGCAGTAAGAATAAGCATTTTAGTGTCCCTATTTAATTTAGAACTCCGAGAAATAAGGGGGAAGAACTTACGCGTTGCTCCTCGGAATTTGTTTTTGAGATTCTTAAGGTGGGGTTTAAACGTTAATTTTCTATCAAGTGTTACTCCTAGGTATTTGCTCTCCTGAGACCATGGAATTTTATGTCTGTTTATCTCCACTTGCTGGAATTTTCCTTCCTTTGTTCCTCTGTGGAACAGAACTGCTTCTGTTTTGCTCGGGTTGATTTCAATTTTCCATAGCTGCATCCATTCGTAAATGGCCTTTAGATGTCTGTTCAACGCGATTGTGAGATAATTAGTATTTCTATTTTTGGCCAGTATTGCTGTGTCATCGGCATATAAGCAAAGGAGCGTGTTGAATTGTTTGGGGATGTCATTGATGTAACAAGTGAAAAGCACCGGTCCTAATTTAGAGCCTTGTGGTTCGCCTGCATTAATACTTTTAATATCAGAGTATTCATCTTTTACCTTGACGAGGAATTTTCTGTTTTGAAAGTACGAGATTAAAATTTTGATTAGGTACGGGGGTGTGTTGTATTTAATTAACTTGTGTGTTAATCCATCCTGCCAAACCCTGTCAAAGGCTTTTTGAATATCCAGAAAAATTGCTCCGGTTTTTTGTTTGTTAATAAAGCCTTCTGTTATATATTCAGTAACTCTAATTAATTGATTCGTAGTTGACAGTTTTGGTCTGAATCCAAATTGTTCTGGGCACAGGATGTTTCTATCTTGGATATGGTCATTTAATCTCTTTAAAATAATGCTTTCTGTAATTTTACTAAGTGTTGGGAGTAGTGAAATTGGACGATAACTAGCTGGGCTAGTGGGGTCTTTACCAGGTTTTAAAATGGGGACCACAGTGGCAGTTTTAGAATGTCCTGATTTTAATTCTCACCGTTTACATTTTTTTAACTCCTTGTCACTGAACATGCGAACGCTATTGGGAGAAAATCCTCACGAAAACATTTTTAAATTCTTGAAAGCAATTGGTTTTTACCATTTTATCTGAATCTCCATATTTGCCTGACGCATCATTGAATTGATCCAGAGTTTTATCATTGAATTTTTGAACCTTTTTTACTGACGGCTGTTTAGATTCTCATACTTTTGTTTCTTTTTGACCATATGCATGGCGCAGTATGGCCTTTTCAGGCTCTTGTGCCAATAAAATCTACAATCCAATCCAATCCCACATTTTCCTAAGTTTTTCCCTCGCTCTATTGAGTTTCTTTTTGTCTTCCGGATTTCTGGTATTCTGCCAGGTTCTTCTTAATTTGTTTTTAATGGAAGTTTGCTTTTTAATTTCCGGGGGGGTCTCTATGGAGGTTATCTTGATTTGATTGACAGTTTGTTGATAAGAGTTGAGGATATTGTTAGACAGGTTTTTTGCTTCTATTTCTATTTCTATTTCCGTTTTTATTTCTTGAGGGTAGGTGGTATTTTCAATGAGATGGTCTCTGAATTTTTTCCAGTTGGGCCGCAATTTAAAGATGTCTTGTTTATTTATTTCGTTGATATTGATGTGTAGCAGGATTGGGAGATGGTCACTTGAGAGGTCGGTGAGGGTTTCTATTGTTGAGGTGTAGTGCATGTTTCTGGAGAGGGCTAAATCTATTACAGTTTCACTTGTTGCCGAGTATCTTGTAGGTTTGTCAGGGGCTATTATTTTCATTTTTAGCTTGTTGATGAAGGAGTTGAGGGTCATGCCTTGCGGGTTGGCTCTTTCGCAGTTCCATTGCCGGTGTTTAGCATTTAAATCTCCAATAATGACTGTTGAATAATTGGTTTGAATTAGGGACTCAATATCCAGCGTGAGGTTGGGGTTGCAGGCAGGAGGGATGTATGTGGAGATGATATTGGAGTCTTCTTTAATTCCCAGGATTTTTATTTTAACTATTGTGGCTTCGATGTGTCTGAGGGTTGGGTTGGGATAGTGGGTGTAGTCCAAATTGCTTTTGATAAAGATTCCAGTGCCTTTAATGCCTCGTCCAGTTCTGCTTGGTGTAGAATAAAATACGTAGTTAGGAATTTTGAGCCTGTCAGTGGGGCGAAGATGTGTCTCTTGCACAGCAATTACGTCTGGATTTATTCGTTCTGCAAAGTCCCTAAGTTCCCAAATTTTATTTTTTAGGCTGTTCGCATTCCAGGAGCATATTGTTAGTCCAGGTGGCGGAGAGTTCATATTGTTTGGGTTGGAGAGAAGGCTTCTGCTAAGATAAATAATTTATTTTGGGGGGTTTTTTCCTTGTCTAGTTTTTCTAGTATTTCTTTTAGGTTTGGAATTGCAGCTGTTATTGATTTTAGGTGGTTTAATAGTTTGAATATATCTGCAAAGTCTTGACTATTTTCAGCTAGCTGAGTTGATACTTCTGCTGGTTTTGGAGGTGCTGGTGCGGTGGGTGGTTTGGAGGATGTGGGGGTTGGTTGAGCGTTTGGTTTTTTGAAGAGGGATGCGAAAGATTTTCCTTGCTGTATTTCTCTATTTTGATTAGTATTAATTTTTGGGAACTTAGGACAGCCTCTATATGATGCTGTATGGGGGCCTCCGCAGTTCGCACATTTTTTTTGGACGATTTCAGCGTTTTTTTGTGGGCAGGTTCTTGAGTCGTGATTTTCTGCGCAAATGACACATCTATCCTGCATCTTGCAATTTTGGCTCACGTGTGCGAAAGACTGACACTTAAAGCATTGCCCCACTGTTTTTCGAATATACTTTTCAATTCTGACAATCATGTAGCAGATGGTATCCTCATTGTAGATATTTTGGAGGTTCTCAGATTTGTAGAGGTGAACTTGGAATATTGGGAGAGGTTGCTTCGTTTTAAATTGCTTGAGTTGATTAACTCTGTCGACCCTATAACCCTTTTTAGTTAACTCTTCTTTTATATCTTCGCAGGGGGTGTCGATCGGTAACCCTTTGATTACAATTTTAGTTTTCTTTTCCGCCCTACTGGATATTACATAATATTCGATTTTTTCTTCGTCAAAATATTTGGTGACTTTCCTATGGTCTTCCGCTGTGTCACAGTATCGGTGGAAGAACTCCCCTGAGGGTTTCGCCTTGCATTTAATGTTGTGAGTTTCATTTAATCTTTTTATTATGGTGTTATAGTTGTTGGTTCTTTTGAACACTACAGGTGGGATGTGTGGGTCTACTGTTTTATCTTGCACTTCTTCTAAGAGACTAAATTTA
The DNA here is from genome assembly GCF_947563725.1 of Argiope bruennichi. NCBI lineage: Eukaryota > Metazoa > Arthropoda > Arachnida > Araneae > Araneidae > Argiope > Argiope bruennichi. The sequence goes on from NC_079161.1 coordinate 102,626,337, forward strand.
TTTTTGGTTTCTAGTAGGTTATTTTTTTCAATTAAGGGCTTTTTTACTGTTCGGGCTTCATCGGAGAGTCTTCTTTTATGATTATTCCTAGTTTTTTGGGTTTGAAATCCCTCATCATTATCTTCAGTTATATCTATGATTTGATCCTCGCCATCGAATATTGCTGGATTTCTATTTTTTTGAGCATTAATTTTTGTTGTTCTTTTAGAATTAATTTTGATAGCTTCCGGGTCCTGGTGGATTTCTATTTCCATAATTTCCTGTCCGGGTCTAGCCTCACTGTCTGTGTTATTAGTGGTTAGTACCTGACTGGGGGGATGGGGGTTAGTATGCACAATAGTGTTAGATATCGAATGCAACTTACCAGCTTCGACGTCTTCTCCAGTGGTGATAAGCCCCTCAGGGGCTCACCTACTATAGGTGAGTACGGGTGTCCCAATCCCGAGGTTCCCAGGGATCTTTACTCCCTTTACGTTTCCACTCCCCTACGCCTTCTGCTATCTGCTGTGTTTTTCCTTCCCTCGACGGCAAGCGAGGGAGCTCTCCATGAGAAGCTGTCGCCGCTCTGTTTGCTTCTTGCTTCTCATGGACAGCCAAAACCCCACGTGTTGGCCGTGCGTGGCGACCCATTAGACGGGTGGTACATTTCGGTCCCCGGTGTATCAATCGGCCGGTATCCTAGACATATGACTGGGCTGCTCAAGGGGATCAAGCGAAGGGGTCACTCCTTGGGCTTAGCGTTAAGGGTGGTCACTGTCCCCGGGGGTGACTCCGAGCGTATAGGTTCCGGCTAGCATTATGGCAAGTGCCGAGGTTGGGATTTTCCAGAGCCGGTAACTGCCATCCCTTGTTGGGCTCCGTGGTGGGCGATGCCGTCGGGCCCGAAATCTTATCTATATCGTATGGGTACTAATGTTCTTCAACACAGTAATGCATTTTTAAAATTTTTTGTTATTAATTCGGAAAAATCTTCTTTAAAATTTGTGTCACCGATTTTGATTCATAAATCTGTACTTGGCGTTGTCGGCGAAGTCCAAAATATCAAAAAGTTAAATAACGGAAGTCTGCTTATTGAAGTAAAAAATAACCAACAGTCACAACATATTACAAAATTAAAAAAGATAGGGGACATCGATGTCACTGTTTCTGCCCACCGTTTCCTTAACTACTCCAGAGGTGTCGTATCTGAAAAAGAATTTCAGAGAGATCTTGAAGAGGACCTGTTAGAAAATCTAAAAGATCAAAAAGTAATAGCAGTTCGCAGGATTACAATTAAAAAAAATAATCAAAATCTGCCTACTAAACATTTAATTCTAACATTCAATACTCCAGTTCTACCTAAATCAGTAAAAATAGCTTATATCAATTGCCCAGTTAAACCATACATTCCAGAACCACTCCGCTGCTTTAAATGCCAAAAATTCGGTCATTCTATTACAGCTTGCAGGGGAGATAAAGAAATTTGCGCTCGATGCTCCCTCCCGGACCACAATACCCCTCAGGGGCTCACCTACTATAGGTGAGTACGGGTGTCCCAATCCCGAGGTACCCAGGGATCTTTACTCCCTTTCTGTTCGCACTCCTCTACGCCTTCTGCTTTTTGCTGTATTTTTTCTTTCCCTCGACGGCAAGCGAGGGAGCTCTCCATGAGAAGCTGTCGCCGCTCTGTTTGCGACTTGCTTCTCATGGACAGCCAAAGTCCCACGTGTTGGCCGTGCGTGGCAACCCATTTGAAAGACGGGTGGTGTACTGTGGTCCCCTGTGCATCAATCGGCTGGTAGCTAGTCACCTGAGTGGCTAGTCTGCTAGGGATCAAGCGAAGGGGTTACTCCTTGGGCTTGGCGTTAAGGGTGGTCACTGTCCCCGGGGGTAACTCCGAGCGTATAGGTTCCGGCTAGCACCAAGGTGAGCGCCGAGGCTGGGAATGGCCAGAGCCGGTGGCTGCCTTCCCTTGTTGGGCTCCGTGGTGGGCGGTGCCGTCGGGCCCGAATCTTTTTCAATATCGTATGGCTCCTCCCAAAAAGGGTCCCTTCAGTGGGCGTCGTTTAGTTCCTCAGTCTTCTAATATGGATTTTCATTTTGATAAATATTTTGTATTGAAACGTATTTCGGAAAAAAATGAAACATTTGAAAGCGTGTCACCATTTTTGGTACAGAAAGCGATCACAGCAACAATCGGTGAGGTAACATCTATCCGTAAGATGCGTTCTGGTGACTTGCTGGTAGAGATCAATACTCGTAAGCAAGCTCACCAAATTCAAAAATTAAAGGCTTTGTCAACAGTTTCTGTCAGTGTCAGCCCCCACCACTCTTTAAATACATCTAAGGGTGTTATCACTTGTGGGGAAATATTCAATCTTCCTGTAGACTTAATTGCATCTGAAATGAAATCTCAAGGTGTCACACATGTACAACGCATTACTATCCGACGAGATGGTAATGTTCTTGAAACCAAACATCATATTCTAACTTTCCAATCACCAAAATTACCAGAATTTGTCTATGCAGGGTATATAAAATTACCTGTCAGACCATATATTCCCAATCCCTTAAGATGTTTTAATTGTCAGCGTTATGGACACTCTAAAGCAAATTGCCGCGGGACACTCACTTGTGCTCGCTGTGCTGCTAAAGACCACGATAGCCAGCAATGTTCTGCACCCGAAAAGTGCGTGAACTGTGGCGGCAGTCATGCGTCATACTCTAGATTATGCGAACGTTGGCAACTTGAAAAGAAAATAATAACTCTTAAAATCAAAGAAAACATTTCGTATCCTGAAGCTAGGCGAAAACTTGTAGTACAAACGCCTACTCCTGGTCTGAGCTATGCATCCGCTCTGCAAAAATCCTTTTGTGCCAATTGTTTGTGTCCGAATTGTACAAAAACTGCCAACCGCTCAAAAATAACTAAAAATATATCCGATTCTGATACAGAACAATCTGTTAACAGCACATCTGACACTGGCATGCCAGTTAAACCTAATTCAAAAAATAAGTTACAAAAGTCATTGAAGTTAAAATTAGCAAAGCGTGGTCAAACGCAGAAAGAACTCTCTGCGAAACTGAAAAAATCTTCGAAAAATTCTGTCGCTTTAGGACTTGCGGCTCGGGGTAAAGCCCACAAGGATTTAACATCCGTATTCGGTGGCATATCAAATACTCCCGACCTTAAATTGCATCCTTCGGAGGATGAAAATGAATTTGAAATGAGTTGCGACGTTTCTGCAACTCCTGTTGTTGCTCTTAATAATTCTTTTCTTAAGCATCTCTCTTAATGGGTACCTTCCTTTCTTGGAATTGTCGCGGCTTGCGGTCCAAACTTCTTGATGTAAAGACTATGATCAACCACTTTCATCCTGTTTGTTTTTGTTTTCAGGAAACATTTATGACACCTAATATTACGTTAAAGTTACGCGGTTACAATTGTGTTCGTAAAGATACAGACACTGGAGTGCGCAGTTCTGGAGGTGTCTGCATCTTGACATCAAATCTTTATCCAAGTACACCTCTTACTTTGCATACACCTCTACAGGCTGTGGCTGTGCAAGTTCACATCCGAACACTGGTTACAGTCTGTAGTATCTATTTGCCACCCCATAATGCCATTCAACAGCAGGATCTTGACAACCTAGTGGACCAGCTTCCTTCACCTTTTATTTTACTTGGTAACTTAAACGCACATAGCACGTTGTGGGGTTCGGATAGTACAAACTCTCGTGGGCGGCAGATTGAGCAGTTTATTTCTAATAACTGTCTCTGTCTGCTTAATAACGATGATAAAACATACTTCCATGAACCCACACGTAGCTTCCATAGTCTTGATCTGGCAATATGCTCACCTGAACTTCTGCCATTATTGACCTTTACTGTTAGTGATAATTTATATAATAGCGATCATTTCCCGATCATTGTCTCCCAGGCTGATAGAGGCGAAGCGACTCATTGTCCTCCGCGTTTCGTATTCCAGCGGGCAGACTGGCATAAGTTTTCTCAATTGGCAAAAATTACTGAGAGTATGGTCAATGTACCAGACATCATGGAAGCAGTTCAAAACGTCACTGAATGTTTGATAAATGCCGCTAATTATGCCATTCCTAAAAGTTCACCACGTCCGAGAAAATTCCGTAGACCGTGGTGGAACGATGCCTGTCGCGATAGTTACAAGAACCAAAAGAGACTCTGGAACAAATTTAGAAGGTACCCAACCACAGAGAACCTGATCGCTTTTAAAAGAGCTAAAGCCCTTGCACGCCGCATTCGTCGCTGTAGCCAGAGGGAATCATGGGTAAAATATATTTCTTCAATCACATCTCGAACCTCAAGTCAGCAATTGTGGAGAAAAGTGAAGGCAGCTAATGGAATTTATCAGGAGTTTTCTTTTCCTATACTAAAAACCAGGAATAATACATACTCCTCTCCATTAGATATTGTCAATATTCTTGGACAGACATTTGCACGGATTTCCGCAGTCGAATCGTATAGTCCTGAATTTATAGTGAGGAAAAATCTCGCGGAACAACTATCTTTGAATTTTGAAGCTGCATACACACATCCATATAATTGCGAGTTCAAAATGTTTGAATTGAGAAAAGCACTATCCCAAGCTCATGATACCAGCCCTGGACCAGATGGAGTCACTTATAATATGCTTCGCCACTTAGATGAGATATCGCTCTCCAATCTCCTATATCTGTTTAACAGAATCTGGAGTGAGCAAAATTTCCCATACCAGTGGCAAGAAGCTTTCGTGATTCCCATTCTGAAACCGGGCAAAGATTCTGCTAACCCTCTGCATTATAGACCAATTGCGCTGACTAGTGTCCTTTGTAAGACGCTTGAACGTATGGTCAATGCCCGACTAGTCTTCGAATTAGAGAAGCGAGCGTACATTCCATTAATGCAAAGTGGATTCCGCAAAGGCCGATCCACTATTGATAATATAGTCCAACTTGAGAGCCATATTCGCAACGCTTTTGTGAGACGAAACCATCTTGTCTCCATTTTTTTTGATGTAGAGAAGGCGTATGATCGTACGTGGCGTTTTGGAATTCTTGGAAAACTTTTTAACTTGGGTTTTAAAGGAAACCTTCCAATTTTCATAAAAATTTTTTTATCATCTCGTACTTTTCGGGTACGAATGGGGAAATTTTATTCTGATCCTTTTATCCAAGCTGAGGGCGTTCCACAAGGAAGCGTTCTCAGTGTCACACTTTTTATCATGCATTTTAGCGACATTCTAAATCAATTACCACCGACTGTCCAAGGAAATTTATACGTGGACGATCTTCAGATTTCTTGCCAGGGCTGTAATATGCACCTAATTGAACGGCAGCTGCAAAATGCAGTTAAGAAACTGGTAGCTTGGTGTGATGAAAATGGGCACACTCTTTCTGCCGAAAAGAGTAAATGTGTGCATTTCTGCAGAAAACGAGGCATTCACCCTGACCCCTCAGTTCGTATACGCAATGACTTAATACCTGTCGTTAATGAAATACGATTTCTGGGAATACTTTTCGATCGGAAGCTCACTTTCCTTTCGCATATCGCATACCTTCGGAAAAAGTGCGAGAAATCCCTGAATATCCTCAAGGTACTTTCTCGTACGTCTTGGGGTGCTGATCGTACGTCTTTAACCCGTCTATATCAAGCTATAATTTTATCTCGGATAGACTACGGGTGTTTAGTATATGGCTCTGCCAGTCTTACTGCACTACGTCGACTAGATACTGTGCATCATTCCGCCCTCCGAATATGTTCAGGGGCTTTCCGCACATCGCCAGTCGAAAGCCTTTACGTCATATGTCATCAAATGCCCTTGTCTTTACGCCGAAAGAAACTTGCACTGCAGTACTACTTTCGAGCTCAGTCTCTCCAAAATCATCCTGTAACTCGTATGACCATTCCTGTTTCCCTTAAAAGAGTTTACAATGCTCGCCCATCTCACATTCTTCCCTTTTGTGAGAGAATCAAAAGCGTACTTCATGATTCAGGGCTGCAGTTTTCTGATGTCGAGCCAATAGATTTTCAAATATTTTCACCTTGGGAAATTCCTCAGTTTTCCTTTTTGAATTGTTTCCCTGAATTTAATAAAGCTACAACTGCCCCAATTATTTTCCAACAACTTTTTAATTCTCATCGTTCACAGTATGCCTCCTATTTTCCAATATTTACTGACGGCTCAAAGTCGGACGGACATGTTGGATGTAGTGTCGTCTTTGGAGACGAAATACACAGTTTCCGTATTCATACATCATTTTCAGTTTTATCTGCGGAGTTGCTGGCGATTTTATGTGCTATACAAAAGATTTCTCTTGCCTCTCAACGACAATTTTGTATTTATACGGACAGTATGAGTTCTTTAGAAGTACTTCATCATTTTAACTTTCATCCGTTCGCTATTAAGATCTTGGGACTCTTGCAGACTCTCCATCATAGGGGCTTTAACATTTTATTTTGTTGGGTCCCTAGTCACGTTGGAATCGTTGGAAATGAGCAGGCCGATCACGCTGCTAAAACTTCATCTACCTTTTTTCATTATGAATTACCTTACTGCGATATTCAAAAATCAATTGCAAAACATATTTTCCTTTTGTGGCAAGAGACATGGAATAAACAAATCCATAATAAACTGCACGTCATTAAGCCTTCTATTTGTATGTGGCCAGCTCTGCCTATGCGTGGCCCTGATGTTAAATTAACACGCCTTCGCATAGGGCATACTCGGTTTACGCATCGACATCTTCTTCTCGGAGAGAGACCACCGGTTTGTTCTCGATGTCATGTCGACCTTAGTGTGAAGCACATTTTAATTGAGTGTCCAAATTTTAACTCCTATCGTATTCGCTTTTTTAATTCAACATCATTGACTCTTCACGACTTAGTAGGTGAAAAACATCACCCTAATATTTTTAACTTTTTGAGTTTTATTAGGTTTTTACATCGGATTTAGCACATTTTATCTTTGTATTCAACATTTAAGCTATCATTCAACTTGTATTTTAATGTTTTATGCACTGTTTATAATTATTCCTTTTTAAAATATTATCATATGCTCTCTGTATTTTATTTCCTGCTCAAGTTTTTATGCATGGTTTCATTGTCTTTTCGTCATGCTATATGAAATTGTCTCCATCTTCGATCTTTCTTATTTTAACTGTGTTTTTTTAACTTAACTTTTTGCTTGGCGCAGTATGGCCAGATATGGCTTTTGCGCCATAAAACACCACAAAACACCACAAACACACCCGGACCACAATAGTAAAAACTGTACATCCACCACACCAAAATGTTATAACTGTCAAGGCGATCACCCATCTTACTTCCGTTCTTGCCCACGCTACAAACAAGAAAAAGAAATTCAAACCATAAAAATAACAAAAGGTATTTCCTTTTCAGAAGCACGCAAAATAGTAAGCGAAAGAACACCAAAACCAAATTTCTCATATTCATCAGCATTAAATTCAGCTGTTTCAACTTCAGAACCACGCAATTCACAAAACGAACCATTAAAAAATATAGAAACAAATTCCCCTGCAATCCGCACAGCAGATCCTGACACCATCACTATAAAAAAAACTGACTACCTTGCACTTCTGGAAATAAAAAAAATCTTGGGAAGAAACTTCTTCCTCTTCTCTAAAAAAGCCAAAACGAAAAAAAGTTTTAATGAAGGAAAAAATGCTCAAAGACAAAAAGACACCCAGAACAAAAGAAACAAATAAAACTGAAGAAAAAGAAGAACATTTTAAAATTCATCCATCTGACGATAGCATAAGTGATATGGATGAGGACAGAGTGGATTCTGATCCCACTAATATTTCATCGGACTATTTTAAATCAAAATTTTTTAAAAAGCCTAAAGGTTGATGTTCTCTCACCTTTATCTTTTCTATTTACTGAAGGCAATCTCCTTTTTCCCTTGCTCTTTTTTTTTTAATCTTTATGTCTACATTCGTCTCTTGGAACTGCCGAGGATATATGAATAAATCTTCAGAATTGAGAGACATTATAAACAAATACCATCCTGCCTGCATTGCACTCCAGGAAACCTACCTTAAAACCGACAAGCAGAATATACGGCATTACAAAAATTTCAGCAAGCACAATATTCAAAACCGATTTTCTGGGGGCGTAGCAATTCTTGTCGCTACGGATATTCCATCAATGCAAGTAAATCTGAACACTAATTTGCAAGCTGTAGCTGTAAGAATTCAGATGAAAAATGTAATAACCGTATGTAGCCTCTATTTACCACCTAAACAACAAATCAGTCAAACGGACCTAAATAACTTGGTTTGCCAATTGCCTTCTCCATTCATTATTTTGGGAGATCTTAATGGTCATAGTCCTTTTTGGGGAAGCTCTGAATCAAATTCACGTGGTAAGCAAATTGAACAATTTCTTGCAGATCATAATTTATGCATTTTAAATTCTGACGAAAAAACGCATTTTCATTTACCAACACGAACTTTTCATTCTGTTGATCTCGCTATTTGCTCTCCGTCTTTATTGCCTTTTTTCAGTTTAACTGTGGACAACGATCTTTATAATAGCGACCATTTTCCTTTAATTTTGACCGACAGTAGGCACAATGCAGCTAGTTCTTTCCGACCATCCAAATATGTTTTAAATGCAGCGAACTGGCAAAAATTCACCTCTCTGGCTAATATCAATTCAGAAATAGTTAAATCTTCCACTATTGACGAAGCTCTGAAACATATTGTCAGTATTATAATTGAGGCAGCAGATAACACTATTCCAAAGAAATCTGGACTTCGTAGGAAGCAAAACAAGCCATGGTGGGATGCTAATTGCCAACAAGCGTATAAAAAACAAAAAAAGGCATGGAATATTTTTCGCCGTTATCCCTCTACTGAAAATTTTATCAAATTAAAAAATCTAGAGCAGAATCCAGAAAAATCCAAAGACGTAGTAGAAGAATTTCTTGGCAAAAATTTGTTTCTGGTATCACTTCAACAATATCTAGCCATCATTTGTGGAATAAAGTTAAAAAAGCTTCAGGTGCTTCTCATTCTAAGAATGTTTCAATCTTAATTGATAAAGGAAACACCATATCATCCACAAAAGATATTGCAAATTCCATAGCTTCAACATTAGCTCATACGTCCAGCAGTAAAAATTATCCTCCTGCGTTTTTGAAATACAAAGAGGAAGCAGAAAAGCAAAAACTAAATTTTAATTCTCAAACTAATCGGCCCTACAACAGCGATTTTACGTTTTTAGAACTCCAATCCTGTCTTGCCATTGTCCATGATTCTTCTCCCGGTCCTGACAACATTAGTTACGCTATGATAAAAAACTTAACAATAGAGTCGAAAAAAAACTTATTATATCTATATAACCGTATCTGGCAAGAACAATATTTTCCTACTTTCTGGCAACAAGCTATAATAATTCCTTTACTAAAACCAGACAAAGATCCAACAAATCCATCAAATTATCGACCCATAGCTTTGACCTGTTGTCTTTGTAAATTGCTAGAAAAAATGATAAATCGAAGGCTAATTTTTTATCTGGAGACAAATAACTTACTTCACCTGTCGCAGAGTGGATTTCGAAGAGGGCGAAGCACTCTTGATAATCTTCTTGCTCTCGAATCCGACATTCGCCTAGCATTTTTACAAAGAAAGCACTTAGTTGCCATTTTTTTCGACATCGAAAAGGCATACGACCGAACTTGGAGATATGGAATTTTAAAAGATTTATATGATCTGGGACTAAGAGGAAATCTTCCTATTTTTATTCGAAATTTTTTAAATCTTAGAGAATTCCGTGTTAAGGTTGAATCTGAACTTTCAGATTCTTTTATACAAGAGGAAGGTGTTCCCCAAGGCAGCGTTTTAAGCGTCACTCTTTTTATTTTAAAAATAAATAACATTTTAAAACTACTTCCAATTTCTGTGAAGGGCTTTTTATATGTTGACGACCTGTATATCTCTTGTACAGGGATGCATATGAATTTTATACAAAGACAATTGCAGATCGCAATCAATAATATTACCCAATGGACGAACACTAATGGTTTTACCATCTCAACATTGAAAACGGCTGGTGTGCACTTCTGTCGGAAACGTAACCTTCATTTTGATCCTGATCTGAAACTGTATGATCAGCCAGTACCATTTTTAAATGAAATTCGCTTTCTGGGCATTATATTTGATAAAAAACTCACCTTTCAGTCGCATATAAAACTTTTACGTAAAAAGTGTGAAAACTCTTTAAACATTTTAAAAGTCTTATCAACTACAGCATGGGGAGCCGACAGAAATTCTATGATGAAAATATACAAGGCCGTTGTACTTTCCAAGCTGGATTATGGATCCTCAATATACGGTTCTGCTAGGAAAAGCATTTTGCAAAAACTGGATCCTATTCACCACACAGCTCTCCGTCTTTGTTCAGGTGCTTTCAGGACATCCCCTGTTAAAAGCTTGTATATTGAAACCTGTGAACCAGCCCTTGAATTAAGAAGACAATTTTCATCTCTTAGTTATTATTTTAAAATTCAGTCGAACATTAATCATCCATTTTATGATTTTAAACTTCGCCCCTTTTTAGTTCGCTTGCAAGATGCCCGAAAATCATTCATCCCTGTCTTTTTTACGAGAGTTCATAATATTCTTTTAGACCTTAATGTACTGTATCTACATGCAGCTCCTCAACCAGAAAATACTTTTCCACCTTGGAAAATCCCTGAAGTACAATATTTAAATCCTTTTGAAACTTTTATCAAGTCTGATACAGCAAATATCATCTTTCAAAAAATTTTCTTAGAACACAGACAACAATATCAAAATTTTATTCCAGTTTTTACAGACGGGTCAAAATCAGCTGCTCATGTCTCTTTTGCGGTTGTTTTCCCTCACACAGTTTCTTCGTTTAAACTTCACCCCTCCTGTTCAGTTTTTACTGCAGAAATAAGTGCTCTTTTATATGCTTTAGAAGAAATTTCTAATAGCCGGGACAAAAACTTTATCATCTATACGGATTCTCTGAGTGTTTTAAATTCTCTAAAATCATGTAATCCTCATCCTTTGGTTTTAAAAATCTTAGATACTTTTGATAAACTAACTTCTCGTAGTTACAATATTTTATTCTGTTGGGTACCATCCCATGTTGGAATTTTGGGCAACGAAGAGGCAGATAAGGCTGCCAAATTGGCTACTACTTCAATAGCTACTAATATTCCTGTGAACGACATAAAGAAACATATTAAAAAGCTTCTATATTCTAATTGGCAAAGACAGTGGGATTTGGAAACAAACAACAAACTTCATATTATCAAACCCCATGTGCAACCCTGGCCCTCATTAGCGAACAGAAAAGCGGATACTGTCTTAACACGTTTACGAATTGGACACACTCGATTCACCCATATTCATTTGTTGTTAGGTGAACAACCACCACTATGTTCGCGATGCCATTGTCAAATGTCTGTTCAACATATTTTGTCAGAATGCCCAAATTTCAATGCTCAGCGTTTACAGTTTTTTCAAAAGTCTTGCCCTTCATTATCTCTCCTGCTTGATAAGACACCTCATGTCCAAATTTTTGCTTTCTTAAAGTCCATAAAGTTTTATCCATTGATTTAAATCTTGTTTACTTTTTAGCTTCTCATATTCTCTTCGACTACTGTTTTAAATGATATAATTTTACCCATTGTTTGGCGCAGCATGGTCAAAATCGTGGCTCTTGCGCCATAAAACCTCAAACAAACTCAAACTCAAACTTATCTATTCTCGGTGCTTTTCCATTTTTAAGTTTACGTATTTGTTCAATAATTTCGTTTAATAGTGGTAGTTGATCTTTTGTACAGCTAGGTGTTGGTGTGGTGTGAAATTCGTCTGTGTTCTGTACAGTGTTCTCAATTTCCTTATTTTTGATGTTGTTGATTGTAAATTGTGTCTCCAGGTTGTCAGCCAGGCAGTTTGCTTTATCTTTATCATTTTGTGCAATACTGGCCGGTCCTTTTAGTGTGGGAATCTCAATTTTCTTTTTCTTGAAGGGTCTTGCACAGTCCCATACATTTGCATTCTCTGCATGAATATTAATCAGTTTGTTCAAAAATCTATTTTGTTCAAATTCAGCATCCAATTTGCGTATGTTTTTATTTAGTTTATTTAATAAATTTTTAATATTAGGGTCTCTTGTGGTTTGGTACGTTTTTCTTAATTTATTCCTTTCAGTTATCAAGTTTTTAAGTTCATAGGGGATAAAATTCTTTTTACATTTTATAGGGGCAGAGTTTTTATTTATAGTTAAATTTATTATGTTTTCAATTTCAACTACTAATTTATCAATTTTGTCAGGGCAATTAATGTTATAGAAATTAAAATTAGTTTTTGCAAGATCATTTTTGAAATTTTTCCAATTGGTTTTAATTTTACCATTATCTGGGAGTTGATATTTAAAGAAGAAATCTAGTTTTATTGGGTTGTGGTCAGAGCTCAATTCATTTAGTGGTTCTATTTTGTAAGGATAGAGAAAATCTTTGACTATTGTTAAATCTATCGTGGATGCTGAATTGTCACCAATTCTAGTGTGCTCTGGTGGGTAAATGATTTCTATTCCTATCCGATCGGCGAAGTGTTTTAAAGTGTTCCCTCTCCTCGTATTATATGCACAATTCCAGGTAGTGTGATGTGCATTGTAGTCTCCACAGATGATTTGGTTAGAGCTGCACTGCAGTAAATTTTCTAGGTCGAAGGTGAACAATAATTCATCCGACGATGGGGGAATATAAATCGACGTTAGAGTGAAGGGGTCAGAGTTTTTTGGAGTTACTACAACAACTGTGGCTTCAGAATAGTATAGAGTCGGTGGGATAAGGTGGTAGTGGGGAATCGTAGATCTAATAGCGATCGCCGTACCTCCACTTGCTTGTGCAATGTCTTGGTTTTCTCTATAGCTATAGTAAATATTATAGTTAGCAAGATAAATTTTGTTATTTGGTCTCAGGTGAGTTTCTTGTATTAAAATAGCATCAGGGTTATACTTATTGATAAAGTGTCTAAACTCATTGATTCTGAGTTTAATCCCATTTGCGTTCCAGTAAACTAAGGAAAAAGTTTTAGCTGTAAATGAATCTAGCCGCTGGGTTTACCTTGGCTGATTGATTCAATTAATATTAGTAATTTGGTCATAGGGTCTTTTGCCTTTTTCATTTCATTGACAGCTTGTAACAGGTTAGGTATTTCTTGGAATAATTGTTTGATTTCATTGATTGCAGAGAGGAGATCTGCGATGTTTGCACCCCCGCAGTCAATGTTTACATTCGCGTTGTTTACTTCTAGCTGCTTGGGTGGCGCCATCTGCTGGGCAGTGTTGCCATTTAAAGCTTGTGCGTAGGATATATTGGATCTAGTGTAGGTAGGTTTTACTGGGTTCATTCTGTTTGTGAAATTATTGTTTCTCAATTTAGGGACTGCAGGGCATCCTCTGTACGCCGCAGTGTGACCTTCTTGTTTGCAATTTATGCAGGTTTTCTTAGGGGGATTTTCTTTAATCGGGCAGTCTTTAGTCTCGTGTTCAGAGCTGCATTTTATGCATCTTGGCTTCATGCCGCAGTTTTCAGCCTTATGGCCAAAGTTGTTACATTTAAAACACTGTATTATTTGACTTCTTCCTCTGTATTGCTCGACTGTGACTGCCAGGAAGTCAATTCTATTAACGTTATAAATTTGATCTACCATACTGTTACGGTTAATCTCTGCCATCAGGAATGGAAGTGGGTTTTTAGTTGGGTCAGTCTGATGACTTTCCCTACAGAGAATCCTTGTTTAGTGAGTTGTTCTGAGAGTACTTCTGTTAAATAGTCATGTGGGAGTCCCTTAATGACCACCCGGACTGGTCTTTCAGTTTTGGGTTGGATAACATAGTATTCCCAACCCATTTCTCTGCAGTATTCGACAATCTTTTGGTATTTGTTTATTTCATCTACGTAGATTTTTATAAATTTATTCCCTAGAACATTTCTGGTTTGGCCAAATCTTAAATGTATTTGTTCTAGCATTTTGTTGAAATCTTTTTTCTGCGCTAGCATGATAGGGGGAATGCTCTCTTGTTTTTTGTTGTTTTCTTCTTGACTATCTACATTTATTGAGTTTAAAGCCTCAAATTTATTGCTCGTAGGAATAATACTAGCATTTTTGTAGGGGCTAGGTATTTGTTGCCTGGCCGTCTTTCTTTTTTGGGGGCTTTTGAATTCGTCTCTATTTTTATTTTTGTCATTATATTCCTCGCGCAGTTTTCCATTAACAAGATTGTTTCTATTTAGCAAACAGTCATGGGGAGAGAGACAGTTAAGAGTATTTAACTCACCCAATAATTGGTCCTGTCTTTGCCTGGCAATATCCAGATCCATGTGTAATTGTTTGACCTTCTCACTATTACTGTGAGCAGTAAATTCGTCGGATTCATATGAATGAATCAACCCTGCCGTGTAATTTATAGTGAATTCTCCTCTTTCTACTTCCTTACTAATTACGCCACTTTGGTGGCAGTTTTTGCATGGCTTTAAAAGGCTGTTGTCCAAAAAACCAACAGTCTCCATTTCAACGACATTGTCATCCGTACATAATCGCTTAGCTGTGCCTAATTCAGCTACCCCGGCAAGTTCCGAAGAACTGCTCCGGTTCATCTCACAATTCAACTCCGAATCGAACAAAAACAGGAGAGACGAAAAACACGTCTGCTCCCTAGCTGGTCGAATCCCCGAATGCCGTTGCCTTTCCGAACGATGGAGTAGTTCAAGGAGAGCCCGCTTCCGTAGAAGCTATCTCCTGTAGATGGCAGGAAGTTGGTGGAAATTAGCTTGGCGTTACTGAATGCCATGGACTTTCTGTGTCATTTGCGTGAGGTGACTGGGCTGGAACTGGCGCTACTCTGCGAAGCAGAGTAGTCCCCTGATGGAGAGGGAGAGGAAGGTGGAACAAGGTGGATGCCGTTGCCTTTCGACGAGTGGTAGAAGTTGAAGGAGAGCCCGCTTCCAACAGAAGCTATCTCCTGTAGATGGCTGGTATTTGATGAAGGTTGACTTGGCTTCACATGATTGCAGTGGTCTTTCACTGTTCCTTAGTGTGTGATGGTAGCAGTGGAACTGGCGCTACTCTGCGAAGCAGAGTAGTCCCCTGATGGAGAGGGAGAGGAGGGTGGAACGCCGTCCAATAGGAAGTCAGCAGCAGTGGGGAGGGTGAGTTGGGTTGCAGTACGGATCGGAGTGTGTAGCCGGGAGAGAGATTTGTTTACACTGTGAGATATACTATTATTTGTTCAGAGCCAATCAGCATGCGCTTACTTAGGTTGGAAAACAGTTTGGTATTACTTGTCAGAAGGGAAATTAGATATGAAGAGATTTTAGATCAGCAGTATATTTCTAGGTCTATTAATAGGTGGTTGGGGGGTGTATTTTTCTATAGCCTGGATTGCCTCATTTTCGTGATCATCAAGTTTTTTGAAGAAATTAGTTGCTATTTTCCGTATGGTTTGCTTGAAAGTGGGGTACGTGAGGGCTTTGTAAATTTCCGAACTGGGCATAGCCCAGGTAGCGCCACATATCTGTCTGATAATTCTATTCTGCAGTCTTTCAACTATTTTTAGGTTTGTTTTGGCTGCATGTCCCCAAACTTGGCATGCGTAAGTCAATATTGGACGCAAATAGGCTGTGTAAATAAGCATTTTAGTGTCCCTGTGCATCTTAGAATTCCGAGAAATTAGGGGGGAAAATCTGCGCTATTGAGCTCGGAATTTATCCCTTAAATAATGAAAGTGTGCCCTCCAGTTTAATTTTCTGTCCATTATGACACCTAGGTACTTTGCTTCCTGAGACCACGGGATGTATTTTCCTTTGATTTTAATCCTTTCGAAATTTATATCTCTGGGAGCTTTGTGAAACATAACAGCAATGGTCTTATCTGCATTAATCTCAATTTTCCATTGAGTCATCCACTCAGTAATGCTGTTTAGATGCCTATCCAGTGCTATTTTTATATATCTTGCGTTATGGTTTTTGGCCAGAATTGCGGTGTCGTCTGCATATAAACACAACATGGTGTTAAATTGTTTTGGAATATCGTTGATGTAGCAGGAGAACAGTATTGGACCTAGTTTAGAGCCTTGTGGAACTCCTGCTTGAATGTGTTTAGTGTCTGAGAAGTCATTTTTCACCCTTACTCTAAAGCTTCGATCGTTAAGATAAGAAACAATGATTTTAATTAAATATCTGGGGGGTAGCATTTTTAATTAGCTTGTGAATTAAACCATTGATCCATACCCGATCGAAAGCTTTTTGTATATCTAGGAAGACAGCTCCTGTTTTTTGTTTGTTTTGGAATCCTGCAGTGATGAATTCAGTGGCTCTGATGAGTTGATGTGCAGTACATAGGCTTGGTCTGAAGCCAAACTGTTCCGGACAAAGAATGTTGTTCTCTACTAGATGTTGGTTGAGTCTCTTTAGGATAATACTTTCAGCAATTTTGCTAAGAGAGGAAAGCAGTGAAATGGGTCTATAGCTGGAGGGATCCGTGGGATCCTTTCCAGGCTTGTAAATGGGTACGACTGTGGCTGTGTTCCATCTAGCCGGGAAATATCCAAGTTCTAGTGTTTTTTGTACTAAAAGGGTGAAATATAGAATAAAATTCAGTGGGAGGTGTTTTATCATGTTGTTAGTGATGTTGTCATGTCCAGGCGCCTTGTTATTTTTGAGTTTTTTGGCGTTCTCAATGATTTCTGTCGGCTTGATCGGTTCAATGTTTACATTTAGTGGCGCCATCTGTGTGCAGTTAAAGAAGTTAATTGTTTCTTCGACCTCGACTTCCGTTTCTTCGTGGGATAAGGGATTTAATTTAAATTGGTTCTCCAGACTGCTCGCCAGGAAATTTGCTTTGTCAAGGTCTGTTTGTGCAATTCCGGCCGGACCTTTAAGGGTCGGAATAATGTGTTTTTTCTTTTTAAACGGTCTCACAAAGTCCCAGACGTTTTGATTTTCAGGACTTAGGTTTACAAGTTTATCAACAAATTGCTTGTTTTCAAGTAGATTAGAAAGCCTCCTGATCTTGTTGTTTAAGTTGTTTAGCAACCTTTTAGTTTCAGGCCTTTTAGTTCTTTGATATTGTTTTCTGACAGAGTTTCTTTCAGCATTAAGTTGGAGTAGTTTAGGGTCAAATCGAGGTTTACTATTGGTAATCAAGTTGGAGTTTCTGTTTTTTGCATTGCAGATTTCTTCTTCAATTTGTGTTGCAAGGTTTTCTATTTTTTCTGGTGTGTCGATGTTAGTGAAGTTTACAGTTGTGTAGCTCAAATCTTTGTTGAAGTTTCTCCAGTTTGTTTTTGTTTTTCCTGTGATGTCTGGCAGTGTGTATTTGAAGTGAAAGTGTAGAGCAACCGGGTTGTGGTCAGAGCTCATTTCTGGGAGTGAAGTGATTTCATAAGGAAATAAAAAGTCTTTTACTAGTGCAATGTCAATTGTGGTTTCGCTGTTGTATCCGTATCGTGTTGGGTCTGCTGGGGCAATTACTTCCAAGCCAGCATTGTCGGCAAATCGCTTAAGTGTGTTCCCTCTTGGTGTGTTAGTGTTGTTGTTCCAACTCCTGTGTTTAGCATTGTAGTCACCGCAGATAATTTGGTTGGAGCTGATTTGAAAGAGGGTTTCTAAGTCAAATGTGAACATTTGTGCGTCTGAGCTGGGTGGAATGTATATGGATGTGAGTGTGATGGTGTTATAGTTTTTAGGAGTGATTGCAACAACAGTGGCCTCTACATAATGCAGTTTGGGTGGTATAATTTGGTGGTGCTTGATGGAGTTGTTAATAAAAATCATGGTTCCACCACTAGACTGGGCTGGATCCTGATGTTCCCTATAATCGTAGTAGGCATCATAATTGGCCAAATACACCTTTTTTCCGGGTCTCAGGTGTGTTTCCTGGATAAGAATAGCGTGGGGCTTATGCTTATTTACAAACAGTCTCAGCTCGTAGATTTTGTGCCTAATCCCATTTGCGTTCCAATAAACAATTTTTAAATTATTGGCTCTGAACATTAATTATTGGGGGTTTGAATGTTGCGCGAAATTTCATTGAGGAGAACTCCACACTTGTCAGGTAAATTGGTTATTGTTGACATTTGCTTAAAGATGTCTATGATTTTGGGGAACTCTTCTATGAATTTTTTGATTTGCATGATGGTGTTAAGAATTTCCGCTAAATCAATGCCCTTTAATATCTCATCAACAGCTTGGCTGGGTTTGTTTACGTTTACGGGAGGTTGTGCCTGTGGCGCCATCTGCTGGGAGCTATTGTTGTTAAAGAGTTGCGCATAGGAGGTTCCTGTTCTAATTTTACTCTGGTTTGAGTTAAATTCCCTCCTTTGTGGCCTGTTTATTTTGGGGAATAGCTCGCATCCTCTGTAGGCGGCGGTGTGCCCAAATTTCATGCAGTTCGCGCACTGTGGTTGTTCTACTTTCTCCTTAATGCTACAGTGTCTTGTTTCATGCTCACCCAGGCACTTTAGACATTTCGCATTCATCTTGCAGTTCCCTGACCTGTGTCCAAACCCATTGCATCTGAAGCATTGGGAAACTACATTTCTTCCCCGGTATTCCTCTACTGTCACCTTGAGATAGTTAATGGTTTCAATGTTATAAATCCTTTGCACCTCGGGTGTTCTGTTCAGGTGAAATAAAAATAGGGGTAGCGGCTGTTTTGTAATTTGGTGAGTCATTTTAAAGGCCTTTAAAACAGAGAATCCCTGTTCTTTTAAGTAATCCTCAATAGAGTCAGGGAATGTATCAATGGGGAGTCCTCTCACAACGACTTTAAATGGCCTGGAAGTTTTGGGAGTGATGACATAATGCTCGTACTTTTCTTGAGCACAGAATTCCTGAATCTGCTTGTACATTTGGTTATCCTTAGGGTATATTTTAATGAAATTGTTTCCTAGTCTATTTTCAGTGTGACCGAATTTCTCATGGATTCTTTGAAGTACTTTGTTATAGTCTTTGACAAATTTCAACATAAGTGGCGGGGTTTTTTCTTTGGTCTCTTGGGGGTCATTTTCTACTGAATTGTTTAAGTTTTCGTCGGTATTAAGATTAGCGAATTTATTGCTTGTTTTGATCGCTTCAGCCTGGTTTAATGTGGCGGTATTTCTACCTGCCTTTCTTTTGTGTACAAGTGTAAAGCTTGTGTCATCGTCACTATTACTGGGGTCAGTTTGTGCATTTATTGTTGGTTTGCTACACACATCCGGTGTTCCGCACGCAGGAATAGAATTCAACTCACCCTGATAGTGCTCCAATCTTTTCTGGCATTCCTGGTAGGAATGTTGGGCCCATTCACATTGAGGTGAGTTTGCATCCAATTCCCGTAGTGCATAGAACCTTGCAAGGTGTTTTCTAGCCTTGCTTGTGTAGAATTCGATTGTCTTTTCCAGAGCATGTCTTATCTCACAGGTCTGTGTCGGTGCTATCTGCATATTCTCGATAGCCATAGCCGTCTCCTCCACACATAATCTTTTCGCACTCTCGTTTCCAGACATGCCGTTCCACAAAGTTCTAAAAAGAACAAGTTCGGCAGCGGTCTAGTAATAAAGAGCGAAAATTTCACCAGTTAGCTCCAAACTGAATCCCTCCAGCCAGGGATTGTTGTATGGGAGTTGCAGCTCATTGGGGCCGCAGGCCCCACCATCTGCAAATCTGGTAATATTAAGACTTAGCGCAAATGGAACTAGCTTGTTAGGTTAATGTGTGCACCATTTATTTAATTATTGGGGGATTTGTATATGTTCATTGTTTTGTGGGGAAAAAAAAGAGAGAGAGAAATACGGTAAATAAAAAATATAGTAAAATAGCAAGATAAGGAGCATACTAAGGTAGTAGTAGCTATTATAGGATTTTAAGAGAGCAGCGGGGCCTTTTCCTGTTATGTTTGTCCTCTGTGTTGTATATTGGGAGTTCTTGTAGGGTCAGATTTTCAATTTCAGGTATGTTATCGTAAAATTTTTTGGCAAGTTTCACTATGAATTCCTTGATTGGGGGAATTCCTATTGCATGAGCGATGTCAACATTTCTGTGGAACCATCTGGCTGCAGTTATCATTCTGATGGTTTTGTTTTCCAGTACTATGATTTTGTTTAGGTTTGTTTTGACGGTGGCAGCCCAAACCGGGCATGCATATGTTGGGATAGGTCTGAGGTATGCAAGATAAATTTGTAGTTTACTATCAAGATTGAGGCCAGAGTTTCTACATATTAGGGAATATTGAGCTCTTAGGGCTTTATTAAATTTCTCCCTGGTCTTTTCGATATGAGTTCTATAGTTTAAGAATCTATCAAGGGTGATGCCTAAGTATTTTACTTCCTTCTTCCAGTTTATTTCCTTGTTATAGAGTTTAATTTTAGTCCAATTCATTGTATTTTTGAAGAAGATTATTGCTTCAGTTTTTTCAATGTTTAGTTTAATTTTCCAATTGATTAGCCATTTTTCTAGATTGTTTAGATAGTTCTGTAGAGGTACTATTGCTTCAGCGGGTTTCCTCCCTTGTGAAAGAATGGCAGTGTCATCCGCGTAGAGACTAATCATGATGTCTTTTTGTTGGGGAATATCATTTAAATAGAGAAGGAATATTACTGGGGCGAGAATGCCACCTTGTGGGACACCAGCTTTTAGTTGTCTTTTGGAGGAGTCATGCTGTTTGACTAGGACTGTGAAGTATCTATTGGATAGGTATGATATAATGAGTTCAACTATTGTTCTGGGGAATTTATAGGCTATTAGTTTGTAGAATAGTCCAGGGATCCATACCTTGTCAAAGGCTTTGGCTATGTCTAGACGCCGACGACGACGTGATGGGTATTTGAATGGAGCACCTGGACTCGTAGGTCCTTAATCTCCGAAGCCTTATAATAATTTTAATATTTTACTAGCAACTTTGATTTAAACATGAATATTTAATTGCCTTGGTATCTATTGGACTCTGTAAGGGAATATGGTTATTAAGATAAAAAAAGATGATAAAGAAAGAAAAAAAATAACATGCATGAAAATTTTATATTACTAATTATGATACATAACTGATTAAATTAATTAGGTATCCATTACCTGCTGTAGGCACGCCTTCGTCGATTCTGTCCTGTCCGGTGAGGCAGTCAAAGGGTTAATGATCACGACTTTCCTTAATAGCCCTGAAAAGGGCATGTACGGTCGATGATCATTAATTTTCATTCTTCCAGGAGGAGTGTTCTGGGTCTTCTCTTCTTCTTAGGATTTCTTGGGTTGTAGGTGGGTATATTTGCTATTGCAGGGTTATTATGATTATCTATTGTATGGAAGAAATTTATGGCTAATTTTTTAAAGTAATTGGAACACATAGTAAAGTAATCTTTGAGGATTTGCTTGTTTCTGATGTACCATGGTACTTGGGCTATTTGTCTGGCTATTTTGTTTTGGGTTGTTTCAAGTTTGTTGACATGTGATTTGGCTGCCGCCCCCCAAACTGGTGAAGCGTAGCTCATTAGTGGCCTGATGATGGTCTTGTATAGCAGTAATTTATTTTTCAGAGAGAGTCTGGACCCTTTACCCATCATAGGGTAAAGTTTGGATCTGCAGGCTTTGACTTTGTTTCTTATATTATCTATGTGTTCTTTGTATGTGAGCCTTTTGTCTAATGTAACTCCTAGATATTTTGTGCAGTTGCTCCAGTTAATTTTCCTTCTGAAAAGTTTTGGGGGGTCAGGGGTATTTTTCTTTCTCGTAAAGTAGACAGCCTGGCACTTGTCCGTATTCACCTTAACCTTCCACCTTATTAACCATTTTCCTAGTTCGTCCAGGTAATCGTTTAGGTGTTTCATGACGTTGATGGATTCACCGGTGCTCATGATGGCAGTGTCATCGGCGAATAGACATAATTGGGTCTGGCAGTTCCTGGGGCTGGGAATATCATTGACGTAGATATTGAACAATATTGGTCCAATCTTGGATCCCTGCACTACTCCGGCTTCAATAATCCTTTCTGAGGAGAGATTTCTCCCTACTCGAACGGTAAAGAGCCTTCCTCGTAGATATGTAGCCATGAGCCTGATAATGCTACCAGGGATCCGCATTTTAATCAGTTTGTATAGCAGGCCGTCTGTCCAGACCCTGTCAAACGCCTTTGCGATGTCCAGAAACACTGCTCCGGTGTCCCAGCCTTCATCCATCCCTTCCCTGATGATTTCAGTAATTCTCAGTAGTTGTTGCACTGTGGAAAGGTTTTTCCTGAACCCAAATTGGTAAGGGGTGAGGTGGGCTTCCGTGGTTAAGGTGATTCTTTTAAGTATCACAGCTTCTGCTACTTTACTGAGAGAAGATAGTAGGCTTATTGGTCTTTAACTATTGGGGTCTTGTGGGTTTTTTCCTGGTTTGAGAATGGGAAATATTACTGCTGTTTTCCATGCATTTGGAAAGTATTGTAGTTTTAATATTGCGTTAATTATTTCTGTTAATCTGATTATTGATTTTATTGAGAGCCTTTTTATCATTCTATTGGAGATATTGTCTATTCCTGGACTTTTACCCTCTTTGAGTTTATTAATTATTTCCACAATTTCAGATGGCTTGCACTCTTCTACTGTCTCTTTGTGCTTTTTACTGAAGAATTTGTCTAGCCTTTTTTGCACTATGTAATCGGTAGGGGGGTGGGAGAGATCGTTTTCTTTAAATTGATTTTCGAGAATATCTGCTATTGCATTCGCCTTTTCTTGGTCTGTGTATAGTAGGGTATTATTTGCTCTTAGGGGGAGGCATTCTATTGTGATTTTTAGTGTAGGCCTTAACTTGCCACCAAATGGACTTATCGGCTGTGCTTAGGTTTTCAATTTTGCTTCGCTCTCTTAATTGGAATGCTTTATAATGGAGCTTCTTAAGGTGGTTTTGGGCTCTATTGTACAAGTTTTTGTCATTGGGGTTGCTACTGGTTTGGTAAATTTTCCTTAGCCTGTTTCTGATTTGGGTTTGCTGTTTTATTTCCAGGGAGAATTCTTCGTTCTTTTTATTTTTCCATTTTCCAGCTGTTTCTATTGAGCTCTGTAGTTCGTGGGTAAATCTATTTATCTCAGTTTCTATGTCTATTTCACTTTTAGGATTAAAGTCGTTAGTTGGATTATTAATGATATTTTGTTGGAATTTTTTCCAGTTGGGTATGAACGTTTTACTATTGCATGAAACTGTGCTGGTGTCAATCCAGAAACGTACAGGTTGATGGTCGCTTGCCAGCTCATTGACTGTGGTCGTGGTACAGCTATAATGCAATTCTTTGCATATGGCTAGGTCAATAATCGAGGCTCCTTGTCTGCTGAATCTTGTAGGTTTGTCTGGTGCGTGGATGGTTAACCTAGCTTTTTCCGTGAAGCTGATCAGTCGTTTTCCTAGCTTACAACTCCTAGCACAGTTCCATGCTCTATTTTTGGCGTTGAAGTCGCCTGCTATGAAGGTTATCTTGTTATAGGCTAGTAGGCTTTCTAGGTCCATTGTGTACATTACATTATTAAGTGGGGGGTTGTAAATTGAAATGAAGTTTATTGGTTCTAAGTTTTTGAAGTTGGCTACCACCATCGTGGCTTCGACGTAATAGAGTCTGGGGTTTGGTAAGTAGTGATGTGGGATGCAATTTTTAATTAAAACACCTGTCCCTCTTCGTCTGAAATGGGTTCGGCTGGGGTTGTGGTAGAATTTATAGTTGGGGAAGTAGCATTTATCTATTCCACTAAGATGCGTTTCTTGAACTAACACTATGTCTGGGTTGTTACGTCCTAGAAACTCTCTGAAATCATTTACCTTGCCATAAAGACCATTCGCGTTCCAAGTAATTACAACAATGCCAGTGTTATTGGTTTGGTTTGGTTTTTTGGCACAAGGGCCATAGATTTGGCCATGCTGCGCCAGACTACGTAAAATTCTTTCCAGTTAAAATTTCAAATTCCTTGTGCCAGTGTTATTAATCATGTTTATTGTTGTGCGGCCCTCTAAGTGATTCGACTAAGTAGAAAATTATATCTATTACTGAGGAGCCATTATTAATTTTATCCAGCAGTGCCTGCAAGTTTATTTTCTTAAATAAGTTACATAGTTCCGTTAATAGAGAGAGTATGTTTTGTACCCCTCCTTCTATTGTGGGTATTCCACCAGAGTTTACCCCTTCTGCCCTGCGGCTGGTTTCCTGCTCTGATCTTATCTCCTGGTCGCGCGGCGGGCGTGATCCTTCCTGTTTACTTTTCCCCCCTCGTGGGTTATCAGTTACCGCATTGTTGTTCCGCTGTGCTATTGAAGCGTATGATGCTCCAGGTGTTACTTTGCGGTCTATTTTAGGGTATTTAGGGCAACCTTTGTAGCTCGCCGTGTGTGGTCCCCCACAATTGGCGCATTTAACAGGGAGCTTTTCTTCTTCCGATTTTGCCACTTTATTAGGGCAGTTTAGCGATTCGTGTTGACCGGCGCATATTACGCACTTTGGTTTCATTCCACATTGCTGTGAGGTATGTTGCCATGTTTGGCATTTATAGCATTGCCTGACTGTTTTGTTTACATATTTTTCGACTCTTACTACCATGTACATTAGTTGATCAATTTTATAGATGTCCTGAATATTGGGGGTTTTGGATAGATGAATTTGGAAAATTGGCAGCAGTTCTTTAGTCTTGAATTTTCTAAATTGGTTTACTTTTTGCACTTGGTAATCTAGTTGTGTTAGTTCATTTTTAATTTCTTCTACATCGGTATTAATGGGTAGACCCTTTATTACTATTTTGACCGGTTTTTCCGCTTTATCTGAAATTACATAGTATTCAAGGTTTTGTTCCTCTAAGTATTTAGTGAGTTTCCTTACATCATCCGTTGTATCAACAAAGAGTTTAACAAATTCTCCCGTTTCTTTCGCGGTGCATTTAATTTTTTGTACTGTATTGATTCTTTTAAGCAGTACCGGGTATTCCGCAATTCTACGGAGCATGATGGGGGGCATTTTTGGCTGGTTGTTTATTACTTGCGGTTCCTTTATTTTATTAAGTGGGTCAAATTTGTTTGTTATCGGTATATCATTTTCACACATCAAACATCTCCAAACCAGAACCCAGCAACAAAAAACCATTGCAAGTACCTTCATCGACACCCTAAAGCAAATGAAAGAAAACAACCTTGATAGCACAACTCAATACCTTGATGACTACGCCAAACTTAAAGAGCCCCTCAGGGGCTCACCTACTATAGGTGAGTACGGGTGTCCCAATCCCGAGGTACCCAGGGATCTTTACTCCCTTTCAGTTCGCTCTCCTCTACGCCTTCTGCTTTCTGCTAATTTTCATTCCCTCGACGGCAAGCGAGGGAGCTCTCCATGAGAAGCTGTCGCCGCTCTGTTTGCTTCTTGCTTCTCATGGACAGCCAAAACCCCACGTGTTGGCCGTGCGTGGCGACCCATTAGAAAGACGGGCGGTGCACTGTGGTCCCCTGTGCATCAATCGGCTGGTAGTTAGTCACCTGAGTGGCTAGTCTGCTAGGGATCAAGCGAAGGGGTTACTCCTTGGGCTTGGCGTTAAGGGTGGTCACTGTCCCCGGGGGTAACTCCGAGCGTATAGGTTCCGGCTAGCGCTAGGGTAAGCGCCGAGGCTGGGATTGGCCAGAGCCGGTGGCTGCCTTCCCTTGTTGGACTCCGTGGTGGGTGGTGCCGTCGGGCCCGAATCCCCATCAATATCGTATGGGCTCTTCTCGAAAATCTCCCTTCAGTGGGCGTAAAGTATTCAAAGTTCCTAATGTTGATCATTTTGATACTTTCTTCATTATAAAACGAATATCTGAAAGCAATGAAACTTTCCATAACGTATCTCCTTTCCTAGTTCAAAAAGCAATTTTTGCGACCGTAGGCGAGGTGAAATCTGTTAAAAAAATGCGTTTTGGGGACTTATTAATTGAAGTCGATTCCAAAAAGCAATCCCAACAACTTATGAAATTGAAAGCTCTTGCTAATATACCGATATCGGCGAGTCCTCACTCATCTCTCAACTTCTCCAAAGGCGTTATAACCTGCGGAGAATTATTTAATGTTCCTCTTGAAGAGACATCTGCTGAACTTAAAAAGCAAGGAGTGACTCATGTTCGGCAAATATCAATTCGACGTGATGGGCAACTCCTCCCCACAAAACATTTCGTACTCACTTTTCATACTCCTAATCTGCCTGAATATATTTATGCAGGGTATATCAAGTTACCAGTTCGCCAATTTATACCAAATCCATTGAGGTGCTTTCAGTGCCAGCGATTTGGCCACTCGAAAATTAATTGCCGCGGGACACTCGCATGTGCCCGTTGTGCTGAAAAAGGGCATGATAGCCAGCAATGTAACGCAAAAGAAAAGTGCGTGAACTGCGGCGGAGATCACCCTTCGTATGCTCGATCTTGCCCACGCTGGCACTTAGAAAAACAGGTCACAACTTTAAAAATAAAAGAAAATATAACTTATCCTGAAGCCAGACGTAAAATTGAATCCCAGACCCCTACTCCTGGTGTCAGTTATGCCTCGGCTGTGCTAAAAAATTTTTGCTCAAACTGTTCTTGTGAAAATTGCTTGAAACGAACTGTTAAAACTAATAGCCCTACAAATATATCAGAGTCTGATTCTGAGGAATCTATAAAAAGTAATCCAACTCCAGAATTGGAACCCCCGAAATCAAAAAGAGCACCAAAGAAAAGAACAAAGAACTCGCAGAAGTTAAAGCTTGCGAAAAATGGCATTTCAAAATCAGAACTCCCATTAAAACTTAAAAGATCTTCTTCAAAAAATTCTGTCGCCTTAGGGCTAGCGAAAAAAGGTGTTGTCCACAAGGACTTATCATCAATTTTTGGTGGCACTTTAAATAGCCCAGATATTACATTGCATCCATCAGAGGATGATGATGACCTGGAGATGAGTTGCGAAATCCAAGCAACTCCAACTAATGCCTGTAATCGTTCTCCGCCAAATTCTATTTCTTAATGGGTACCTTCCTTTCTTGGAATTGTCGCGGCATTCGGTCCAAACTTCCTGACATTAAGTACATCTTAAACAATTTTTATCCTGTCTGTTTCGGTGTTCAGGAAACCTTCTTGACACCCAACATTCCACTAAAATTACGCGGATATAATTGTGTTCGGAAAGATGCAGGCACTGGATCTCATGGTTCTGGAGGAGTCTGCATCTTCACTTCAAACCTTTATCCGAGCACTCCTCTTATTTTACATACATCTCTTCAGGCTGTGGCTGTGCAGGTCCATATACGGTCTTTGGTCACAGTCTGCTGCATCTATCTTCCGCCTCACGGTGTCATCCGTCAGCAAGACCTGGACAATCTAGTAGACCAACTTCCGTCACCCTTCATTTTATTTGGCGACTTCAATGGACATAGTACTTTGTGGGGCTCGGATAGTACCAACTCACGTGGGCAGCAGATCGAACAGTTTATTGCTAACAACTGTCTCTGTCTGCTCAATAATGACGAGCAAACGTACTTCCATGCGCCCACACGTAGCTTCCACTGTCTTGACCTAGCCTTATGCTCTCCCGAACTACTACCGATGTTAAATTTGACAGTAGGGGAGGATCTGCACAATAGCGATCATTTCCCCCTAATAATCTCCCACGCTGATAGTGGCGGTGCGGCTATATGTCCCCCGCGTTTTCTATTCCAGCGGGCAGATTGGACTGCATTCTCACAATTAGCAGTTATCAATGAAGCTATGGTCAGTGATGCAGATATTTCGAAAGCAGTACAAAATGTCATTGATAAGATAATGAACGCCGCGAACACCACCATTCCGAAAACATCCCCACGTCTAAGAAAATTTCGTAGACCGTGGTGGAATGAAGCTTGTCGCGACAGTCATAAAAATCAGAAGAAATTCTGGAATCGATTTAGAAGGTATCCTACGACTGAGAATTTTATCGCTTTTAAAAGAGCCAAAGCGCTAGCTCGCCGCATTCGGCGCCGCAGTCAGAGAGAATCATGGACAAAATTTGTCTCATCCATCACATCCACTACTTCCAGTAAACTTTTATGGAAAAAGGTAAAGGCCGCTAATGGTATCTATAACGAAACTTCTATTCCTGTTTTACAAACCGGTAATATGATGTATTCGAACCCATTAGACGTTGCTAACATTCTCGGCAAAGCGTTTGCACAGGTTTCCGCAACTGATTCTTACAGCCCTGAATTTCTGGTAATTAAGAATCGCGCGGAAAGGTTGCGTTTGAACTTTAAAGCACGAGGTACCATTCCATATAATTGTGAATTCCGGATGATTGAATTGGAAATGGCCTTGTCTCAAGTCCATGATACCAGTCCTGGGCCAGATGGAATCACGTATAACATGCTCCGCCATTTGAATACTATTTCCCTTTCCAATCTGTTGCTGCTTTTTAACAGAATATGGACTGAGCAGAAATACCCTTCACAATGGCGTGAAGCTATTGTGATTCCTATCTTAAAGCCCGGCAAAGAACCATCTGTCCCTCTGAACTACAGACCGATTGCTCTTACAAACTGCCTCTGTAAGACCTTCGAGCGCATGGTCAATGCTCGTCTAACTTTCGAACTAGAGAAACAAGGATGCCTCTCCCCGTTGCAGAGTGGTTTCCGGAGAGGTCGGTCTACTTTTGACAACCTCGTTTTACTGGAAACTCAAATACGCAATGCCTTCGTGAGGAGGAACCACCTAGTTTCCATATTTTTCGACATTGAGAAGGCATACGACCGTACATGGCGCTACGGCATACTTTCAACATTTTTTAATCTAGGTTTTAGGGGTAACTTGCCCATATTTTTACAGAACTTTTTATCAAGACGTACTTTTCGTGTTCGAATTGGCAACTTTTACTCTAATCATTTTATTCAAGCTGAGGGAGTTCCACAAGGAAGTGTCCTCAGTGTCACACTTTTTATTATTCATCTGAACCAGATTTTAAATCATTTGCCTTCGTCTATTAATGGTACCCTTTATGTTGATGATCTGCAGATCTCATGTCAAGGTAGCAACATGAATCTCATAGAACGACAATTGCAAAGTGCAGTTAATAAGGTTGTAGCTTGGTGCAACAACAATGGACACGCAATCTCACCTGAGAAGAGTAGATGCGTTCATTTCTGCCGGAAGAGAATCATTCACCCGGATCCGAATATTTACATTAGAAATATACCTATCCCAGTGGTGAGTGAAATACAGTTCTTGGGCGTAATTTTCGATCGGAAGCTCACGTTCCTTCCGCATATTTTACACTTGCGGATGAGGTGTGAGAAAATGTTAAATATTTTGAGGGTACTTTCCAGAACATCCTGGGGTGCCGATCGGACCTCCCTACTCCGTATTTATCAAGCGATTATCCTCTCCCGCATTGACTACGGGTGTATGGTGTATGGTTCAGCACGATCATCTGTCTAACGGCGGCTGGATACTGTACACCATTCTGCTTTAAGGATTTGTTCCGGCGCGTTCCGTACTTCCCCTATTGAAAGCCTTTATGTTATTTGTCACCAGTTGCCCCTTTATTTAATACGCCAGAAAATTTCTGCTTCATATTATTTCAGAACAAAATCTATTTCTAAACACCCCTTAAGACAAATGACATTCACGAGTAGACTTCGTAGACTGTACGATGCCCGTCCCTCTCACATTCTACCATTCTGTGAGAGAGCCAAATTGCTCATAAGTGACTCGGATCTCAATACTGTTAATGTTAAAACTGTTGACTCTTTTATTTTTCCACCTTGGGATACCCCTAAATTATCTTTTGTGAATCCTTTTAAAGGCTTCGACAAATCCTCAACTGCACCTGCTGTCTTCCAACAGCTTTTTTTCTATCATCGCCATCGGTATTCGTCTTTTTATCCAATTTTCACAGATGGCTCGAAATCGGATGATCATGTCGGTTATGGCATAGTATTTCCATCTGATACAGTGAGCCATCGGGTTCATAATTGTTGCTCAGTATTTACTGCTGAGTTGCTTGCTATATTCTGCGCTCTACAGAAGATCTCATCTTTGCCACAGCGCAAATTTATAATTTATACTGATAGCATGAGTGCGTTGGAAACACTTTCTCACTACCATAATCGCATGCACCCAACAGCAATACGAATTTTATCCCTTTTGCGCCTCTTACAAAACGAGGATTTCCAAATAATTTTTTGTTGGGTTCCGAGTCATGTCGGCATTCATGGAAATGAAATGGCTGATTCTGCAGCAAAATCTGCATTGTCGTATTTGAACCAAGCACTTCCCTATAATGATATTAGGAGGTCTTTCAATAATCACATCTATTCAACTTGGCAAAATAAATGGGATCTGCAGATCCATAACAAACTGCATGAAGTGAAGAATGACATTAGCCCGTGGCCTGTCCTCTCTATTCGTAGAGCTGATGTCAGGTTGACTCGCCTCCGTGTGGGCCATACACGTTTCACGCACAGGTACCTTATTTTTGGCGAAAGGGCACCAAATTGTCCGGCGTGCCATGTTGATTTTAGTGTAAAACACATCTTGATTGAATGTCCTACTTTTAATTCACATCGTCTCCAATATTTTCATACGTCATTAGTAAGTTTGAAGGACCTGGTGGGTGAGAAATACCACCCAAATATTTTTAACTTTCTGAGAGCCATTGGCTTTTTAAATCACATTTAATGTTCCCCTCAGGGGCTCATCTACTATAGGTGAGTACGGGTGTCCCAATCCCGAGGTACCCAGGGATCTTTACTCCCTTCATGTTCAAACTCCCCTACGTCTTCTGCTTTCTGCTGTTTTTTCCTTCCCTCGACGGCAAGCGAGGGAGCTCTCCATGAGAAGCTGTTGCCGCTCTGTTTGCTTCTTGCTTCTCATGGACAGCCAAAACCCCACGTGTTTGCCGTGCGTGGCGACCCATTAGAAAGACGGGTGGTGCACTGTGGTCCCCTGTGCATCAATCGGCTGGTAGGTAGTCATCTTAGTGGCTAGTCTGCTAGGGATCAAGCGAAGGGGTTACTCCTTGGGCTTGGCGTTAAGGGTGGTCACTGTCCCCGGGGGTAACTCCGAGCGTATAGGTACCGATTAGCACTAGGGTGGATGCCGAGGCTGGGCATGACCAGAGCCGGTAATTGCCTTCCCTTGTTGGGCTCCGTGGTGGGCGGTGCCGTCGGACCCGAATCTTTTCTAATATCGTATGGGCTCCTCCAAACGTGGTCCCTTCAGTGGGCATAAAGTAAATAAAACTTTTACTAATGTTGATAATTTTGATAAATTTTTTGTAATTAAACGAAAATCAGAAAAGCAAGATACTTTTAACTCCGTTTCACCTTTTTTAGTTCAGAAAGCCGTGTCTGCTACCGTCGGTGAGGTGCAGTCTATTAAAAAAATGCGTTCTGGTGACTTATTAATTGAAGTCGATTCTAAAAAACAATCACAGCAAATCATGAAACTGAAAGCTCTAGCTTCTATACCCATTTCTGTTAGTCCACACACATCCTTAAACTTCTCCAAAGGTGTAATAACTTGCGGAGAATTATTTAATGTCTCTCTGGAAGAAATAACTTCAGAATTGAAACCTCAAGGAGTGACTCATGTTCGCCAGATTGCCATTCGGCGGGATGGTCAACTCCTTCCAACAAAACATTATGTGCTCACCTTCCATAGCCCCAAGCTACCTGAATTTATATATGCCGGTTATATTAAGTTACCTGTGCGGCATTATATACCAAATCCATTGAGGTGTTTCCAATGCCAGCGCTTTGGCCACTCGAAGATTAATTGCCGCGGGACACTTACTTGTGCCCGCTGTGCTGATAAAGGGCATGATAGCCAGCAGTGCTCCGCAACAGAAAAGTGCGTAAACTGTGGTGGCGATCATCCCTCTTATTCTCGAAATTGCTCCCGCTGGAAACTGGAAAAAGAAGTCACTATTATCAAAATAAAAGAAAACATAACATACCCAGAAGCTAGACGTAGAGTTCAAATTCAGACACCTACGCCAGGCATTAGCTATGCCTCCGTTGTCCAAAAACCATTTTGTACAAATTGTTCCTGTGAAAACTGCATAAAGCAAACTCCAAAACCAAAACTACCAGTAAAAACATCAGAATCTGATTCTGATAATTCAGTTCAAAGTATTTCAGAATCTCCTAAACCGGATCTATCAGCATCTAAAAAAACTCGTAAGAAAAACCCTCAGTCCTCACTGACATTGAAACTTGCTAAACGTGGCATATCACATAAAGATCTTTCTGTTAGATTACAAAAATCTACTTCTCGGAATTCCGTCGCTTTGGGATTAGCAAGAGATGGTGTAGCCCATAAGGATTTGACATCTATCTTTGGAGGCACACCAACTATCCCTGATTTTAAGCTCCATCCGTCTGAGGATGAAGATGCACTATCTATGAGTTGCGAAGATCAGGCAACTCCTACAGCTGCTCACTCACACTCCCCATCTAAATCTCTCTCTTAATGGGTACCTTCGTTTCTTGGAATTGTCGCGGCATTCGTTCCAAACTTCATGACATGAAATCAATTATTAACAAATTTCATCCTATCTGTTTCGGTGTTCAAGAAACCTTCTTGACACCCAATATTCCCATCAAGTTACGCGGATATAGCTGTGTTCGGAAAGATACAGACACTGGATCTTATGGTTCTGGAGGTGTCTGTATTTTCACCTCAAATTTTTATCCGAGCACTCCTCTTATTTTACACACATCTCTTCAGGCTGTGGCTGTGCAGGTCCATATACGATCTTTGGTCACAGTCTGTTGTATTTATCTTCCTCCACACGGTGTCATCCGTCAGCAAGACCTGGACAATCTAGTAGACCAACTTCCCTCACCCTTCATTTTATTTGGCGACTTCAATGGACATAGTATTCTATGGGGCTCGGATAGTACAAACTCTCGAGGGCAGCAGATTGAACAGTTTATTGCTAATAACTGTCTCTGTCTGCTCAATAATGACGAGAAAACGTACTTCCATACGCCCACACGTAGCTTCCACTGTCTTGACCTAGCCATATGCACTCCTGAACTGCTACCGTTGATGAATTTGAGAATTGAAGATGATCTGCACAATAGCGATCACTTTCCCCTAATAATCTCCCACGCTGATGGTCGGGGTGCGACTATTTGTCCTCCGCGTTTTCTGTTTCAGCGGGCAGACTGGACTACATTCTCCCAACTAGCAGTTATCAATGAGGCTATGGTCAGTGATGCAGATATTTCAAAATCAGTACAAAATGTCATTGATACAATAATGAACGCCGCGAACACCGCCATTCCAAAAACATCCCCACGTCTAAGAAAATTCCGTAGGCCGTGGTGGAATGAAGCTTGTCGCGACAGTCATAAGAACCAAAAGAAACTCTGGAATACTTTTAGAAGGTACCCTACGACTGAGAATTTGAT
Source organism: Argiope bruennichi (assembly GCF_947563725.1). NCBI lineage: Eukaryota > Metazoa > Arthropoda > Arachnida > Araneae > Araneidae > Argiope > Argiope bruennichi. The sequence goes on from NC_079161.1 coordinate 102,659,769, forward strand.
CGCTTTTAAAAGAGCCAAAGCGCTAGCTCGCCGCATACGGCGTCGTAGTCAGAGAGAATCGTGGATTAAATTTGTTTCATCCATCACATCCTCTACTTCGAGTAAACTTTTATGGAAAAGGGTTAAGGCTGCTAATGGGATCTATAATGAAACTTCTATTCCTGTTTTAAAAACTGGTAATATGGTGTATTCAAACCCATTAGACGTTGTTAACATTCTCGGCCATGCGTTTGCACAAGTTTCCGCAACGGATTCTTACAGCCCTGAATTTCTGGCAATTAAGAATCGCGCGAAACGGTTGCCTTTGCGCTTCAATGCCCGAAGTAATCTTCCATATAACTGTGAATTCAGGATGATTGAATTGGAAATGGCCTTGTCTCAAGTTCATGATACCAGTCCCGGGCCAGATGGGATCACATATAATATGCTCCGCCATTTGAATGCAACTTCCCTTTCGAATCTGTTGTTATTATTTAACAGAACATGGATTGAACAGAAGTACCCTTCACAATGGCGCGAAGCTATTGTGATCCCAATATTAAAACCTGGCAAGGAAGCATCAATTCCTCTGAACTATAGACCGATTGCTCTTACAAATTGCCTCTGTAAGACCTTCGAGCGCATGGTCAATGCTCGTCTAATTTTCGAATTAGAGAAACAAGGATGCCTCTCCCCGTTGCAGAGTGGTTTCCGGAGAGGTCGGTCTACTTTTGACAACCTCGTTTTACTGGAAACCCAAATACGCAATGCCTTTGTGAGGAGGAACCACCTAGTTTCCATATTTTTCGACATTGAGAAGGCATACGACCGTACATGGCGCTACGGCATACTTTCAACACTTTTTAATATAGGTTTTAGGGGTAACTTGCCCATATTTTTACAAAACTTTTTATCAAGACGTACTTTTCGTGTTCGCATTGGCAACTTTTACTCTAATCATTTTATTCAAGCTGAGGGAGTTCCACAAGGAAGTGTCCTCAGTGTCACATTGTTTATTATTCATCTGAGCCAGATTTTAAATCATTTGCCTCCATCTATTAATGGAACTCTTTATGTCGACGATCTGCAGATCTCATGTCAAGGTAGCAACATGAATCTCATTGAACGACAATTGCAAAACGCAGTAAATAAGGCGGTAGCTTGGTGCAAGAACAATGGGCACGCAATCTCGCCTGAGAAGAGTAGATGCGTTCACTTCTGCCGGAAGAGAATAATTCACCCGGATCCGAATATTTATATTCGAAATATACCTATCCCAGTGGTGAGCGAAATACGGTTTTTAGGAGTAATATTCGATCGGAAGCTCACCTTCCTTCCGCATATTTTGCATTTGCGAATGAAGTGTGAGAAAAAGTTAAATATTTTGAAAGTACTTTCCAGAACATCCTGGGGTGCCGATCGGACCTCTCTACTCCGTATTTATGATGCAATCATCCTTTCGCGCATTGACTACGGGTGTATGGTATATGGTTCGGCCCGATCATCTGTTTTACGACGGCTGGATACTGTACACCATTCTGCTTTAAGGATCTGCTCCGGTGCGTTCCGTACTTCTCCTATTGAAAGCCTTTATGTTATCTGTCACCAGTTGCCCCTTTATTTAAGACGCCAGAAAATTTCGGTTTCATATTATTTCAAAATAAAATCTATTTTTAAACACCCCTTAAGTCAAATGACATTCCCGAGTGGTGTTCGTAGATTGTATAATGCCCGTCCGTCTCACATTCTACCATTCTGTGAGAGAGCCAAAATGCTCATAAATGACTCGGACCTCAATGCTGTTAGTGTTAAAACTGTTGATTCCTTTATTTTTCCACCTTGGGATGCCCCGAAATTCTCTTTTGTGAATCCATTCAAAGGCTTCGATAAATCCTCAACTGCACCTGTTGTCTTCCAACAGCTATTTTTCTATCATCGCAATCGGTATTCCTCTTTTGATCCAATTTTCACGGATGGCTCGAAATCAGATGGTCATGTCGGTTATGGCATAGTATTTCCATCTGATATAGTGAGCTATCGGGTTCATAATTGTTGTTCAGTATTTACTGCTGAGTTGCTTGCTATATTGTGCGCTCTACAAAAGATCTCATCTTTGCCACATCGAAAATTCATAATATATACCGATAGCATGAGTGCACTGGAAACACTTTCTCACTATCATAATCGCATGCATCCAACAGCAATAGAAATTTTATCCCTTTTGCGCCTCTTGCAGAATGAGGATTTTGAAATTATTTTTTGTTGGGTTCCGAGTCATGTCGGCATACATGGAAATGAAATGGCTGATTCTGCTGCAAAATCTGCATTGTCTTGTTTGAACCAAGGACTTCCTTATAACGATATTAGGCGGTCTTTCATTAATTACATCTGTTCTACCTGGCAAAATAAATGGGATCTGCAGATCCATAACAAACTGCATGAAGTGAAGAGTAACATTGGCCCGTGGCCGGTCCTCCCTGTACGTGAGGTGGATGTCAGGTTGACTCGCCTCCGTATAGGACATACACGTTTCACGCACAAGCACCTAATTTTTGGCGAAAGGGCGCCAAATTGCCCGACTTGCCATGTTGATTTTAGTGTAAAACACATCTTTATTGAATGTCCTACTTTTAATTCACATCGTCTCCAATATTTTCATACATCATCAGTAGTTTTGAAGGACTTGGTGGGTGAGAAATACCACCCAAATATTTTTAACTTTTTGAGAGCCACAGGCTTTTTAAATCACATTTAATGTTTTCATAAATTACTTTTGCCTTATCACTTTAAGATTTTAACAAATTTCCATCATTCGTTTCCTTTTTACTCTTTTTTTCTTCTAAATGATTGTTTGCGTTTTTTTTTTTTTACATTTTTAAATGCTATATATTTTTGTTTTATGAAACTTTTATCATAGACTGGTGCTGTAGATATTTATAATTATTAATAAAGTCTACTTTAAATTTTGCTTGGCGCAGTATGGCCAGATATGGCTCTTGCGCCATAAAACTTTAAGCAACCAACCAACCAACCACATTTAATGTTTCCGCAAATTTCTTTTGCCTTATCCTTTTAAAAATTTTAACGACTTTCCATCATTCGTTTCCTTTTTACTTCCTTTTCAAAATGTTATTTTGTTGTTTACTTTTAACATATATGAATGTTATGCAATTATGTTTTATGAAATTTTTATCCTCGTTTTGTGCTGTAAGTAATTTTAATGATTAGTAAAGCCTATTTTACCTTTTGCTTGGCGCAGTATGGCCAGATATGGCTCTTGCGCCATAAAACTCCAACTAACCAACCAACCAAACTTAAAGAGATACAAGCTGACATAGACAACATAGATGGAGAGTTAGGTGAATTAGGCCCGTGCCCTGTCAAGAATTGTGACGAACACACCCCCGTAATCGAGGATCAGCCTGCACAGATGGAGATTGAAATCGAGCAGCCCTTTCAACCTATTGATAAGAGATACGCGGCAAAAAGAAAAACATCCACATCCACATCCACTGAAAACACAGACGTAGCCACCTGCAATAAATTTCAAATCCTAGAGGAAACAGCACTACCAAGAAAAGATATTCCCCCCATACATCTTAAGCTAACAGAAGGATACAACCTGGTACTGCAAGAAATAAACAGAAAATTCCCCAACACTGAAAATATTTATAATAACGGATTCATCAAAATCGCCCCTAACACTGACGCTGAAAGAACAGGAATCCTTGAAATCCTTAGTGAAAAGAAGCTGGAGTATGTTTTGGTTGCGGGTTGCAGTGTTTTGGCTGATGTCATTAATGAAGATATTGAAACAGAGGGGTACTAATTTTGAGCCCTGTACTGCCCCGGCTTCTGTTATTCTGTGCGATGACAGTTCTTTACCGACTCTCACTTGGAACTTTCGGCCTTTTAAGTAGGATTGCAGGAGCTTTACCAGCGTGTCCGGGATGTTTAGTTTGAGTAGTTTATAGATTAGGCCGTCTATCCACACCCTATCGAAGGCCTTGGCAATATCCAGGAATACTGCTGCGGTTTCTTCAGAGTTGCTAAATCCTTCCCTCACGATTTCTACTACTCTGGTTAGCTGTTGTACGGTGGAGAGGCCTTTTCTAAACCCAAATTGGTATGGAATCAGTTTGTCTTCTGTTGCCTCCTGCAATCTACTGAGTATAATTCCCTCTGCTACCTTACTCAGGGAGGACAATAAGCTGATTGGCCTGTAATTTTCGGGGTTACTTAGGTTTTTTCCTGGCTTGTGGATGGGAACTATTATTGCTTGTTTCCAAGCTTGCGGGAAATATCCAAGAGTAAGCATACTATTTACTAGCTTAGTGATTTGAAAAATACTTTTAACTGGAAGATTTTTGAGCATAACGTTACTTATTTTATCAAATCCAGGGCTTTTCCTCTTGTTCAATTTTCCAATCGCCTCTGCGACTTCCGCCGGAGAGCATGGGGTTAATTTTGTTTTTGTTTTCTTCTTAGTGAATTTTTCAATTTTCTTTTGGACTCTGTATTCAGTAGGCGGGTGGGAGAGGTTGTTGTTTTGAAATTGCTTGGCTAGACTATCTGCTATGATTTCTGCCTTTTCTTTATCTTTATAGACTATGGTGTAACCTGTACTGAGTGGGGGGATTCTAAATTTATCATTCTTATATTTTTTAACCAGTTTCCATAGTGAGCCCTCGGCTGGATCTAGGCTTTCTATGTAGCTACCCCAATTTTTCTGCTCTCTCTCGTATTGCATTTTGCTTAAGTAATTTTGTGCTCTATTTAAGTTATTTTTGTCTGCTGGGTGCCTTGTCCTTTGCCATATTTTTCTAAGTCTATTGCGGGTTTTAATTTGCTCTCTGATTTCTTCGGTCGTTTCCCTCCTTTTATTTTCTTTCCATTTCCCTGATTCTTGGTATGCAGTTACAATTTCGTTAGTCAGCCTTCTTACTTCTTCATCTATATCGGTTTCATCTGCAGGGTTGTAATTTATTTCGGGGTAGGCTAGTATCGTTCTTTTAAGGGAACTGGGACGTTTTTACCTTCAAAAAATCGATTTTTCAATTTTAGCCCTAAAAAATAGAGTAAATTGTGCTGATTCCGGCAATGTATAACATGTAAAGTTTTGAAATACAGAAAGCTCATAAATTAAATTTTAAAAAATGTAAACAAAGGTGCCACGCTCCTTTTTAAAGGGACTGCATTTGATAACAACGAAAAAAATGCCATTATTTTGGGGGTTTTTTTAAACATTTTTTTTTTTTTTAATTTTAACATTTCCATAAAGGATACGAATTACTCACCAAAGTAACTTCGAAGTTTACAAGCTGCGTGAACTTCTATTTTGTTTACATCGTGCTTGTTCTTTTGTTTTGGCTTTCGTTTGTTTCTGATATTCTTACGTTGCTTCGCCTTTATTGTTTTCATCAAACTACATTGATATTTCTAGTGGTTTTTCAAATAACATAAGTAATAAGGATGCCTAGACGTAAGCAGTTTGGAAAGCGAAAATTACACCCTAATCAGTTTTCTGAAAATAAACAGAATGTGATGCCTACTGATTGCGAGTTGTTGAATGCAAGTGCGTCGAAAAGAAAATTGAATAGCAGTGAAACAGCGTTCTGTTTCTACGAGAAATGTTCGCTATGTGAAATATCTAGGGAATGGTGATTCTAAAGGATACCAAAAAATTAGTGATTCTAAAGTGTATGGGGAGGAAATAATGGTCGAGAAATTGGAGTGCATTGGTCATGTCCAGAAAAGAATGGGAGCAAGGTTAAAAACCTTAAAAAATAAGCTCAAATCAACTAAGTTAGCAGATGGAAAGAAAATTGCAGGACGTGGTCGACTTACAGATGCAGAAATTCTGCTAATTCAGAAATATTATGGACTAGCAATAAGAAGGAATGCTTCCAAGTCAGTGACTGAAATGTCCAAATCAATTTGGGCAATATATTTCCACAAGATTTCAACCAATGCCAAGCCCCAACACGGTTTGTGTCCTTTGGGCTCTGACAGTTGGTGCGGATATAACAGAAGTTTAATAACTGGTGATAAGTATGTTCATAAGCATTCTCTTCCAGAATCTGTTTTGCTGGCTATTAAGAAGGTTTTCAGGGAGTTAACTGACAAAAATCTTCTGTCTAAATGTCTCCATGGGCAAACTCAAAATCCCAATGAGAGTTTCAACAATTGTGTATGGGAAAGAATTCCCAAAAACACATTTGTAAGGATTAATACTTTGAAGATAGGAGTTATGGATGCTGTGCTGTGTTTTAATGATGGTATTTCTAGCTGAATTGAAGTCCTTAAACACTTGGGTATTGCACCTGGAAGAAATACATGTGAGGCCTTGAAAAAAATCGACATTTTACGCATTAAAGAAGCTGAAATTATGCACCAAAAAGTTAGTAAAGAAGCTAGAACACTTAAAAGACATAAAAAAAGGGTATCTGAAGCTCAAGAAATGCTACAGCAAGATGAGTATGGGCCAGGAAAGTTTTAATAATGAAAATATTTTAATTTACAAGTAAATATAAGGTTTTTTGCTGATTTCTTAAAACATCTCTTTTCCAAATTGAGGTACGCTTAGAAAAAATTTCTTGCATTACACATACATCAAATTTTCTAATATGATATATATAACCATTAGGCATATGTTAAACCTTGTTTTATAAATTTTTGAGCAGTAATATTAATTTTAGGTGATATTTCTATAAAAAATTATCACGTATTTTTGAGATTTTCCTAATATGTAATAGTAAATATTTTTTTAAAAATAATTTTTTGAATATATTAAAATGAAAATGAGTTCACTGCAATCATAGAACTTTTGTTTACATATTATAACAATTTTGGAATGATTTTAGACAGAAATGTGTTACACGAGCGTACCAATGTGTATATATGTATGTAAACATTTCCGTATCACAACTCATTTTCGACATGTTATGAAAATAAAAATACTTTAAGAAATAATTATTTTTGAGTTATTTTATAATTACATCATTATACTCTTTCAACTTGTACAATATATTAATTTAGTTTAAATTTTTATTTGGAAAAAATCTCCTTTGTTTAATACTGAAATATTGCAAGTTTTCGCTGTCGAGAACGTCCCAGTTCCCTTAAACATTTTCCAGTTGGGGATAAATTTTCTACTATTTTCTGCAGGCGAACCCGTGTCTAGCCAGAATTTGACAGGTAGGTGATCACTGGATAATTCATTAATTGTTTCTGCGGTAATTCGACATTTAATGTTTCTTACGAGGGCTAGGTCTATTGTGCTGGCGCTTCTATTGTTGTAGTGCGTGGGCTCGTCTGGGGCTATTATTTTTGCGTCAGTTTTGTCAGCAAATCTGGCCAGCTGTGCTCCTATTTTGCAGGTGTTAGGGCAGTTCCATTTTCTATTTTTTGCGTTGTAGTCTCCGGCCGCAAACACTGCTGAATTGTATGCATATAGCTGCTCAAAGTCCAGGGTGAAAGCCGTATTTGCTCTGGGGGGGGTTGTAGATCGAGATAAAGTTGATAGGAGGCAAGTTTGGGATGTTCACAATGACCATCGTGGCTTCCATATACCTGAGAGTCGGATTTGGGTGGTAGGTGTGTGGGATGGAATTTTTGACTAATATTCCTGTACCCCTTCTCCTGAAGTGGGTTCTACTGGGTGTTGAGTAGAATTGGTAGTTAGCTATTCGGACCCTATCAAATGCGGCGAGGTGCGTTTCTTGAATGAGAACCACGTCTGGGCCGGTCCTATCAATGTATTCCCGCAGGTCATTTATTCTTCCTATTAGTCCATTAGCGTTCCAAGAGATTGCAACTACCCCGGAAGTATGTGCAGTCATCATTAATTGGTATTGGGGGACCTCAGTGCTTCGGCAAGTATCATAAGCTTCTCCCACGCATTATCTTTGCTTTGCATAGCCTTAAGTGTTCCTGGTATGTCACTGATGATACTAAAGATGTTGTTTACTTCAGCGGCGAGCGCCAGAACGTCTTTCAGTCCCCCACGTGCTGAGCACGTGACTCCTGTTATCAGTGCCGTGCTATCTTCCCTTTCTACTCCCGCGGTCGGGGGGGAGGGGAGTGTATTTACTCTTCTCTCTATTGTGTCGGTCGCTTCCTCTCTGGTGGGGTTGCTCTTGCTTGACTGGGGGTTCGCTTGTCTCCTAACTGCCTCGGCGAAGCTTTTCCCAGGTTGAATGGCTCTATTGTTCGCTGCCTTAGGGTATCGCGGGCATCCTCTGTAGTTAGCTGTGTGGGGTCCTCCGCAATTTGCACATTTTACCTCTGTTTCTTTTTTCCCCTTCTTTGGGCATTCTTTAGATGGATGGGCTTCAGCGCAGATGACGCACTTAGGTAGCAGTTTACACCCGTTGGATCCATGATTCCAAAGCTGGCAATTATAACACTGGTGGTTCTGCTTGGTGACATATTTCTCCACCCTTATCATAAAATACATTATCGTGTCTAATTTATAAATTTCTTGAATATTATCGGTTTTGAATAGATGTATTTGATAGATCGGCAGGGGCTCTTTGGTTTTAAATCTTCTAAGCTGATTTATTTTGTCTACTCGGAACCCTCTCTCCGTGAGTTCGGTTTTTAATTCTTCGGTATCTAAATTTAGTGGCAACCCTTTTATTACAACCTTGACTGGTTTTTCTGCCCTGTCAGCAATAACAAAGTACTCCTTGCTTTGTTCGTCGAGATATTTGGTCAGTTTTCGGACGTCGTCCGATGTCTCTGCAAATAGCTTGATAAATTCGCCCGCTTCTTTTGCCTTGCATTTTATGTTGTAGGTAGTGTTAAGTCTTTTTATGATTTCCCTATATTCCGCCGTTCTTCTTAACATGATGGGTGGGATTTTTGGCGATATTTGTGTTTCTTGGGAGGGGTTATCTACTTTATCCGCTTCCAGTGGACTGTATCTATTTTCTGTTGCTATGGGGTCACTGGCTATCATTTTTTTATTAGGGATGAATTCTTTGCTATTTTTAAAACTGCGTTTACGCTTGGGCAGTTGGAATCCGTCGCTATCTATGTTTACGCTTTTTTGGCCTGATATTTCCCTCACTATTTTAATCTCCTCGTTATTTTTATGTTTTGTTCCTTCCTCCCCCGTGGGGGTAGCATTTAATTCTATTTCCTTAGTTTTACTTAATTTGTTTTTATTATTTTCCTTTTTCTCTCTATCGGACTCTTTGCCTGGTTTTTTATTCTGGCGGTTGATTTTGGTTTTGCCCTTACTGCTATCACTGGCCGGTTCATTTTTATTTTTATCCTTGGGGTCATTTTTTGGGGTTGCGTCATTTCCATCAATTTGCATTTGGTCGGAATTTTTATTTATTGACCTACATACATCCTGCATCATTTCTAATACTAAATTCCCCTCAGGGGCTCACCTACTATAGGTGAGTACGGGTGTCCCAATCCCGAGGTACCCAGGGATCTTTACTCCCTTTAGGTTTACTCTCCTCTGCGCCTTCTACTGTCACCTTTTTTTTCTTTCCCTCGAGGGTAGGCGAGGGAGCTCTCCATGAGAAGCTGTCGCCGCTCTGTTTGCTTCCTGCTTCTCATGGACAGCAAATACTCCCACGTGTTTGCCGTGCGTGGCGACCCATTAGACGGGCGGTGCACTGTGGTCCCCGGTGTATCAATCGGCCGGTAGCTAGCAACCTGAGTTACTAGTCTGCTAGGGATCAAGCGAAGGGGTCACTCCTTGGGCTTGGCGTTAAGGGTGGTCACTGTCCCCGGGGGTGACTCCCAGCGTATAGGTTCTGGTCAGCATTATGGCAAGTGCCGAGGTTGGAATGTTTCCAGAGCCGGCAACTACCATCCCTTGTTGGGCTCCGTGGTGGGCGATGCCGCCGGACCTGAATCTTTATCAATGTCATATGGGGTCTTTATCTAACGTCGTCGAAGCCAAATCTACTACTCGATACATGGTCATTCATACACCTAACACTTTTCATTCCATTTCTCCGTTTCTCATTAATAAACTTATTTTATCTGTTATTGGTGAGGTACAAAATATAAAAAAATTACGTTCTGGTGATCTACTATTACAAGTGTCTGAAAAACAAGCATTGCAGATCTGTAAAATGACAACCCTGGGTTCCTTCCCAGTAGAAACATCTTACCATAAAACGATGAATATATCACGTGGTGTCCTTTCTGAACCCGATTTTATAAAAGTTTCTGAAACAGAATTTTTAGAAGAACTACGAGATCAAAATGTCTGTGCCGCTCGTCGCATAAATATTCGACGAGGTGACAGGCTTGTTCCCACGCAACATGTTGTTCTAACATTTCAAACGCCGGTTTTGCCAAAATCCATCAAAGGAGGTTATATTAATTGCAAAATTCGACCCTACATCCCTAATCCTCTACGCTGTTTCAAATGCCAGAGGTATGGGCATTCGCAAACCAGTTGTCGAAATAATGAAAATATCTGTGGTAAATGTGCAGAATCTGGGCATGAAATGAATGCTTGCACATCCGATATTTCGAAATGTGTTAACTGTTCTGGCTCCCATGCTGCATTTTCCAAGTCCTGCCCTAAATGGATCCTGGAAAAAGAAATAATTTCCCTTAAGATAAAAAAGAATATAACTTTCCCAGAAGCGCGAAAAATGGTGAACGATAGAACTCCAAAAGTTGGTGTTTCCTACTCATCTGCTGTTAAATCTATTCAGAATACATCCTGTTCTCAAACTGATGCAAATATTACTCACTGTAACTGCGCAATTACTAATCCAGTACTGCCCACTAACATGTCATCTACTTGCGTTCAGCTTCAAAAAACTTCTGTAACCTCTAAAAATTTGTCTCCTAAAAAGTCAGCACCACGAACTTCTGATGTTTCAAAAAAACAAATTGCGAAAAACAGGAAGAAATTGAAATCACTTGCAACAAGGCCTCATGTTGCAGAAGATTTTTTAAAAATCGATACGTCATCATCTGAATTTTCAGATATGGAGTTGGATTCTTCCGCTTCACTAAAGAAAAATCTTGCAGAGGGTGTTAAGAAAAAGAAAAAGCCTCCAGATAAAGAGTGAATTTTATGGAAGCTCTGTTTTCCTGGAATTGCCACGGGTTTCGTAATAAAATATCTCGTATTAAAGATCTCATTAATGAAACTCATCCCGTCTGCATTGCGCTCCAAGAAACCTTTCTTAAGCCATCAGATAATGCAAAAATTCGGCGTTACAGCCTGATTCGAAAGGACGTTAATTCTGATCGAGCATCTGGGGGTGTTGCCCTCTTAGTCTCTCATGACTGTCCATCGTCTGTTATTTCTCTACACACGAATCTACAGGCAGTTGCAGTCCGAATAATGGCTCCCTCTCTGATCACAGTATGTAGCATTTATTTACCACCGAATGCACCTATAGACCAAAGAGACATTAATGCCTTATTAAATGAGCTTCCACCCCCTCTAATCCTAGTTGGAGACTTTAATGGCCATAGCCCTCTCTGGGGTAATGAGCATGTTAATTCTCGTGGGAAACAAATTGAGGAACTAATTGACTCTCATTCTCTTTGCCTCTTAAATAATGGAGAACCCACATATTTTCATAAGCAAAATAAAACATTTCACTCATTAGATCTTGCTATTTGCACACCATTTTTGGCACCGAAATTTAATTTTAGAGTGGGAAATGATCTTTTTGAAAGTGACCACTTTCCTATTTTCTTAGAGCCCGTTTACTCCAATAGCTCTCTAATGCAACGACCCTCCCGTTATTTATTCTCAAAAGCTGACTGGACGTCTTTTTCTGTTTTAGCAGATATTACAAAAACAATGGTAACGGTTGAAGATATAAATGAAGTAGTTCACTTAATTACTAACACATTAATAGGAGCAGCAGATTCAGCTATTCCAAAATCTGGAAACTGCTTTCCGAAATACCGGAAGCCATGGTGGAACCAAGAATGCACTAAAGCTAGGCAAAGAGAAAAAAGAGCATGGAATAAATTCAGGAGAAAACCAACAACAAGAAACCTCATAATTTATAATGAATCAAAAAGTAAGGCACGACTAATCAGAAGACGCAGTCAAAAAGATTGTTGGGTGAATTACGTATCGAGTATTAAGTCTTCTGTCTCGGCAAAAGAAATGTGGATCAGAGTAAAGAAAGCTTGTGGGATATATCCTGAAGTCCCGCTTTCTTGTTTAAAAGTAAACAATAAAGAAATTACTAGCTTCCAAGAAATGGCGAATACTCTCGCTGAAACTTTTGCATCCGTATGCAATTCTAACAATTATACTGAGAACTTTCTTTCAATTAAACGTAAATCGGAACGAACCACTCTGCGTTTTAATACAAACAAATTTCTACCGTATAATTCGGATTTTACCCTTTTCGAGCTACAGCATGCTTTATCAAATACAAAAGAAACGGCTCCTGGCCCGGATGGAATCACGTATGCTATGCTTAAACACCTTTCTCATGATGCTTTGTTAAATATCCTGTATATGTTTAACAGAATCTGGAGGGAACATGTTTTCCCTATTCAGTGGAATAACGCGATTGTAATCCCTATAGCAAAACCTAATAAAGATCCTCAAAACCCCATGAATTACAGGCCTATTGCGTTGACTAGCTGTCTGAGCAAACTTCTTGAGAAATTGGTGAATGCACGCTTGATATACGTGTTAGAGAAAAATGAATTTATATCCGCTTTCCAAAGTGGTTTCCGAAAGCGACGCTCCACTATTGATAATCTTGTAGCTTTGGAGACAGATATAAGAAATACCTTTGTACGGAGAAACCACTTGGTGTCTGTCTTTTTTGACATTGAAAAAGCTTACGATAGAGCGTGGAGATTTGGAATTTTAAAGGACTTGTTTAATTTTAACTTTCGTGGAAATTTACCTATTTTTATTAAAAACTTTTTAGCACACAGACTATTTAGAGTCCGTTTGGGAAATACTCTCTCTAAAGCGCATTGTCAAGAAGAGGGTGTACCGCAGGGCAGCGTATTGAGCGTGACTCTGTTTATTATAAAAATCAACCAAATTTTATCCGTCATTCCATCCACTGTACATAAAAACATCTATGTTGACGACCTGCAGATCTCCTGTTCTGCCAGGGATATGCGTTTTATAGAACGGCAATTACAAATTGCAATTAACAACATGGTAGCCTGGTCTGAAAGCAATGGGTTCACATTTTCTCCACAAAAAACTGTATGTATGCATTTTTGTAGAAGGCCACTACATCCAGATCCTGAATTAACACTGAACGGTAATCCTCTGACTATATGCGACCAGCATACATTCCTAGGTGTTATATTCGACAAACGCTTGACTTTCCTCCCCCATATCATGGATTTACGGAACAGATGTCTGCGATCGATGAATATCCTTCGTGTTTTGTCAAATACTGCTTGGGGTGCTGATCGCACTAGTTTGTTGAAAGTATATCGAAGCGTTATTCGCTCCAAATTGGATTACGGCTGTTGTGTTTATGGTTCGGCTCGAAATTCTTATTTATCTCGGCTTAATTACGTTCATCATCAAGCTCTGCGTGTATGCTGCGGTGCATTTAGAACATCCCCGATTAGCAGTCTATATGTTGAAACATGTGAACCTTCGTTGTCTTTTAGACGAAACATGTTGTCCGCCAGTTACTATTTCCGTGTTTTATCTAACCGATCTCATCCTTTAAGGAGAATGTTTTTAAATTGTCAATCTCCACTATTCAACGTCCGCAGATCCTGTATACCTCCTCTGGGAACACGTATATTGAAGTTCTTACCAGAAAGTTACAATAATATTGAAATTCATGACGAAAGTCCTTTTAGTGTACCACCTTGGTGTCAATTTGATGTTGTTTTGCTTTATCCATTTCAAAAATTTCTTAAGTCCAATACTCCTGATTTCATTTTTAGAGCACTTTTTTCTGCTCATAGACATATGTACAGTGATCACATTCCTGTATACACGGATGGCTCCAAAGCCGAGTCTCATGTTGGTTATGCTTTTGCTTGTGAGAGTGTAGTTGTAGGTCAGAAATTGCACGAATTTACTTCAGTTTTTACCTCGGAGGTCATAGCTATATATCGTGCCATACAATATATTGCCAAGAACAAGTTTAGAAAGGCAATCATTTATTCCGATTCTTGGAGTGCCCTTCAAGCCCTTATTGAAAAGACGCACAATCATGCATATATTTCTGATATCAGGAGTTTGCTAAAGGAATTATGTCAAAATGGTTTTGAAATTCTTTTCTGTTGGATTCCTTCCCATGTAGGTATCCAAGGGAATGAAATAGTAGATATTGCTGCAAAATCAGCAAACGAATCCTACAAACAAGCCATTCCTTATGCTGACGTACGTTCTTCCGTTCGTAAATGGTTATTCCAAAATTGGCAAAACCAGTGGAATCTCGAGACAGAAAACAAACTACACACAGTCAAACCTTTTATTGATCTTTGGTGTTCCTCCCTAAATCGTCAATGCGATGTTATTCTTACAAGATTACGCATTGGACACTCTCGCATAACTCATAAATATATACTTTTGAAGCAGCCACCACCAACTTGTAGTCGTTGTGGTGAGAGTTTAACTATCCGACATATATTGATTGAATGTCAGACACTGGACTCATTGCGTCTTAAGTATTTTAATACAGTTGTTCCTTGTCTTCCGCTTTTAATTGGACGTAAACCGCATTTTAATATTTTCCTTTATTTAAAAGAAGCTGGTTTTATCAAAGAAATTTGAAATGTTGATACCTTCTTATCATTGTTCCTAATTTATAGTTGTTTTTTAATATCGGATTGTAAAAATTTTATACATATTTTTAAGATGTAACGCTAAAGCTTTCATCTAGTTGCGGCGCAGTTTATCCAGAGAATGGATCTTGCGCTAGTGTAATACTCACTCACTCACTCACTCTAATACTAAATTTTTATCATTTGGGCTAATTGACTCATCCTCATCGCTGGACTCGCTCATTGGTTCCGTATCGGAACGAAAGCCGCATTCGAATAATCTATCTTGGAACTCTATACAAGTACTCTTAAAATTTTCATTATCGTACAGGTTTGGGGGAATGCTCAACATAAGAGTCTGCCACTTACCCATTTGTTGGTGGAACAGTCTGTAGAGTCTCTTCATCAGTCGGGTGGGGTCCATTACGTAGTCCATACTCTTGACGACCTCCATGTCATGTAGGATCTTCCTCATGCTTGCTTGTAGCTCGTGGTCTCGATTAAGAAGCTCTACGAAATCCGGGGAGGCCTCCGTCATGATTTCTTGATCTGCGTCATCCATCATCTCAGGAACGTTTGGCCCTTCCGACACTAATCCTGAAAAGGCCCCTCAGGGGCTCACCTACTATAGGTGAGTACGGGTGTCCCAATCCCGAGGTTCCCAGGGATCTTTACTCCCTTTATGTTTAATCTCCACTGCGCCTTCTGCTGTCTCCTTTTTTTCTTTCCCTCGAGGGTAGACGAGGGAGCTCTCCATGAGAAGCTGTCGCCGCTCTGTTTGCTTCCTGCTTCTCATGGACAGCAAATACCCCCACGTGTTTGCCGTGCGTGGCGACCCATTAGACGGGTGGTGCACTGTGGTCCCCAGTGTCTCAATCGGCTGGTCGCTAGCCACCGGAGTGGTTAGTTTGCTAGGGATCAAGCGAAGGGGTTACTCCTTGGGCTTGGCGTTAAGGGTGGTCACTGTCCCCGGGGGTAACTCCGAGCGTATAGGTACCAGTTAGCATTATGGTAAGTGCTGAGGCTAGGGATATCTAGAGCCAGTTACTGCCATCCCGAGTAGGGCTCAGTGGTGGGCGATGCCGCTGGGCCTGAATCCCCATCAATATCGTATGGGCAAAAAAAACTTTGCTCCCTTCAGTGGGCAACAGAAGAACGTTAACATTTTTGAAAAACCTTTTGACAAATTCTTTGTTATCAAACGCATTTCAGAAAACAATGAATCATTTAATAGTGTCTCACCATTTCTAGTAGAAAAAGCAATGACAGGAGCAGTTGGAGAAGTTGTATCAACTCGGAAACTTCGCTCTGGCGACTTACTTGTAGAAGTCAGTAGTCGCAAACAATCTCAGCAAATAATTAAACTGAAGGCATTAGCATCTATAACTGTTAGTGTAAGCGCTCATAGGACGCTTAATTCTTCAAAAGGCGTTATAACCTGTGGCGAGCTATTCAACGATACCTTGGATAAAATTACAGCAGAATTGAAACCCGAAGGAGTGACGCATGTACGCCGGATAACAATTCGGCGGGATGGACAACTTCTTCCTACAAAACACTTTATTTTGACATTTAATAGACCTAAATTGCCAGAACGGGTAAAAGTGGGCTATATGAGACTAGCAGTGAGGCCTTACATACCGAATCCTCTCCGGTGCTTTCAGTGCCAACGATTTGGACACTCGAAATCCAACTGCCGCGGGACTCTCACTTGCGCCCGGTGTGCAGTAAAAGGCCACGAAAGTCAGCACTGTTCTGCTGAAGAAAAATGTGTGAATTGCAATGGCAACCACACTTCATTTTCTAGATCTTGTCCACGATGGTTGATGGAGAAACAGATTGTAACAGTTAAGCATAAAGAAAATATCTCATACTCTGAAGCTAGGCGTAAAGTTAATGTCCAGACACCGACACCTGGTGTAACTTATGCTTCCGTTTTGCAAAAACAGTTTTGTGCAAATTGCTCTTGCACTAATTGTGTTAAAAATATCAGTGAAAGTAAACCGCCTGTGAAATCAGATTCAGATACTGAAAAGTCCGTACCTAGTGCTCCTGAAACTGGGAAACCTGAGATAGTTCAACGCAAACGAAAATCAAATAAATCGCTAAAACTTAAGCTTTCGAAACGTGGTGTTTCCGAAAAACAGCTTTCTCAAAAGATAAAAGCGTCAAGTTTACATAACTCTCTCGCTCTGGGACTTGCGAGTCAGGGTATAGTCCAAAAGGATCTATCGTCCATTTTCAGTGGCGTGCCCAAAAGTCCCGAACTTATCGCACTACATCCATCCGAAGAGGAGGATGAAATCCAAATGAGTTGCGATTTATCGACAACTCTAACTAATGTCCCTAATACCTCTCATGCAACATTTTCTTGATGGGTCTTTTCCTTTCTTGGAACTGTCGTGGCACTCGATCCAAGCTAAATGAAATTAGGACCATCCTTAACGATTTTCATCCAGCTTGCTTCTGTCTTCAAGAAACTTTCTTGAAATCAAACATGCCTCTTAAATTGCGGGGTTATAATACTGTTCGGAAAGATTCGGACAGTAATTCGCATAATTCTGGAGGCGTTTGCATTCTGACCTCCAATTCTTATCCCAGCACACCTCTCTCACTTCATACTAATTTGCAGGCTGTTGCGGTTCAAGTACATGTACGAACATTAATTACAGTCTGTTGTGTTTATTTACCGCCTAATGATTCAATCAGTCAAAAAGACCTTGATAGTTTAGTAGCGCAACTTCCAGCACCATTTATATTACTTGGTGATTTCAATGGCCATAGTACGTTGTGGGGTTCGCATAGCACAAATTCTCGTGGACGACAGATTGAGCAGTTCATCACTAATAATGCTCTCTGTCTGCTAAATAATGAAGAGAAAACGTACTTCCACGAACCCTCGCGTACCTTTCACAGTTTAGATCTCGCCATATGTTCACCAATGCTTTTTCCGTTGCTAAATTTTACAGTTGGAAACGATTTACACGAGAGTGATCATTTTCCTGTAATAGTATCTCATGCTGATGGTGGTGGTACGACTCAAGGTCGACCTCGCTTCCTATTCCAGCATGCGAATTGGACTGATTTTTCACAACTGGCTAAAATTACTGAAAATATGATTAACACAGCAGATATCTCGTCAGCAGTACAGATAGTCCACGATTGCATTATGAAAGCTGCAAATAAATGTATCCCCAAAAGCTCACCCCGTCTACGGAAATTCCGCAGACCGTGGTGGAACAAGGCTTGTCACGACAGTTATAAGAAACAAAAACAGCTTTGGAACAAATTTCGCAGATACCCAACAACAGAAAATCTTGTTGCATTTAAGCGAGCCAAAGCTTATGCTCGCTGCATTCGACGGCGTAGCCAGAGGGAATCCTGGCTTAAATACGTCTCCTCCATCACTTACTCTACCTCTAGCAAACTACTATGGAGGAAAGTGAAGGCAGCTAATGGAATATATCCGGAATTTTCATTTCCTGTGATGAAATCGGGAAATGTAATTTATTCCTCACCTGTAGAAGTTGCCAATGTTCTCGGGCGAGCATTTGAAAAAATTTCGTCTATTAATTCATACAGTCCTAAATTTCAAGTGAACAAAAAGCGAGTGGAAGGAATTAATTTAAATTTTACTGCACGTAAATCTCTTGCGTACAATAACGCTTTTAATCTGTTTGAGCTGAAGAACGCCTTGCGTCAAGCACATGAAACTAGCCCTGGTCCTGATGGAATCACTTACAGTATGCTTCGCCATTTAGATGAGGTGTCGCTGTCCAATTTGTTAAAACTTTTTAATCGAATCTGGTATGAGCATAAATTCCCTAAACAATGGCAAGAGGCAATAGTGATTCCAATCCTTAAGCCGGGAAAGGATCCTGCCAGCCCTTTGAACTACAGGCCAATCGCTTTGACGAGTTGTATGTGCAAAACTCTCGAGCGTATGGTCAATGCCCGCTTAGTGTTTGAGTTGGAGAAACATGGATACATCTCACCGTTGCAGAGTGGCTTCCGACGAGGACGCTCAACATTTGATAACATAGTTCTTCTGGAGACACAAATTCGTAATGCCTTTGTTCGCAGGAATCATCTTGTTTCCATCTTCTTCGATATTGAAAAGGCTTACGATCGTACGTGGCGTTACGGTATTCTTCAAACACTTTTAAATTTGGATTTTAGAGGAAACCTCCCTGTTTTTATTCAAAATTTTTTGACTACTCGGATATTTCGTGTACGTGTCGGTAATTTTTATTCCGATCCTTTTATCCAAGCTGAGGGTGTTCCACAAGGAAGTGTCCTCAGTGTTACGCTTTTTATAACTCACTTTAGCGAAATTCTACAGCAACTTCCACCATCTGTTCAAGGGACACTATATGTTGACGATTTGCAGATTTCTGCTCAAGGCTGTAATATGCACTTGATTGAAAGGCAACTGCAAAATGCAGTGAACAAACTAGTTTCCTGGTGTGAAAGAAATGGGCACACTCTTTCTCCAGAAAAGAGTCGTTGCGTACATTTCTGCCGGAAGCGAAACATGCACCCAGATCCTATAATTAACATTCAAGGAAACGCCATTCCTGTTGAGGATGACGTGCGATTCTTGGGAGTGATTTTTGACAAAAGACTCACTTTCCTTCCGCATATTCTATATCTGCGAAAGAAGTGTGAGAAATCTCTTAATATCCTAAAAGTGCTGTCAAATACTTCATGGGGAGCCGATCGCCCATCCCTTCTCCGAATATACCAAGCCGTTATTTTATCCCGTATAGATTACGGTTGCATGATATATGGTTCTGCACGCCCTTCTGTTTTGCGCAGGCTTGATACGGTGCATCTTTCTGCCCTGAGAATTTGCTCTGGTGCTTTCCGCACATCACCTGTAGAAAGCTTATATGTCATCTGCAATCAAATGCCTCTAGATCTGCGACGTCGGAAATTAATTGCACAATATTATTTCCGAGTGCAGTCGATTCCGAAACACCCTGTTAGGCAGTTGTCTCTACCAGTTGGTCTTCGTAGACTATACGATGCACGCCCCTCTCACATTCTTCCCTATTGTGAGAGAGTAAAAATTCTGCTGAATGATTCGGGACTCCATGAGACTACAATTCAACCTATTAATTACTTTTCTTTCCCACCTTGGGATACTCCAAATTTCTCATTCTTGAACCCGTTTACGGGATTTGACAAATCCACAACAGCACCTATTATCTTTCAGAAGCTCTTTCAAGATCATCGCAGCCAGTATTATTCGTACACAGAAGTATTCACTGATGGGTCAAAATCTAATAGTCATGTCGGTAGTGGTGTTGTTTTACCTACTCAGACATATAGCTGCAGTTTGCCCACATCATTCTCTGTTTTGACTGCTGAATTGGTTGCAATAACACATGCCCTTGAAGTGATTTCAACTTCTTGTACACGCACCTTTTGCATCTACACTGACAGCAAGAGTGCTTTGGAATCTCTTTCCAATTTCAGTTATTTAATGCATCCGGTTGCTTTGGAAATCCTGGTTTTTCTTCAATCCCTTGAAAACAAAGGGTTCGAAATTCTATTCTGCTGGGTTCCGAGCCATGTCGGAATACCTGGAAATGAAATGGCAGATGCTGCAGCAAAATCCTCAAGCACTTTTCATGAGCGAGCGCTTCCGCATGGCGATGCAAAGACATGTTTTGCTCGGCACGTTCACATGTTGTGGCAACGATCTTGGGATCAGCAGATTTCTAATAAGCTGCATTCTCTCCAACCAATGATTTGCTTATGGCCTACCATTCCAGTGCGTGGGCTTGATGTAAAATTGGTTCGGCTCCGCATTTGTCATACACGATTCAGCCATAAACACCTTTTATTTGGTGAACCATGTCCAAAATGCACGACATGCCATACAGTTTTAAGTGTACGTCATGTTTTAATCGATTGTCCTACTTTTAATAATCAACGGTTACGTTTTTTTAATACAGTGTCTATAGACATTCTTGAACTACTGGGTGAGAAACCTCACTCTAACATTTTTAAATTTCTGCAGACCATTGGTTTGATGCATTTTATTTAAGTTTTGTCCAATTTGGAATCTTTTTCGTGTGTCAGTAATTTATGAACTTTTACTTTTTTCATGGATGTTTTTTAAATACCGTTTTAATGCATCGGCTTGCGATTGGAATTTTTAACCTTGCCTAGTTTTTTTAATCGGAATAACCTCTTTAAATATCTTTGAAATGCTTCTTACCATTTGATTGGCGCAGCATGGCCAGATATGGCTTTTGCGCCATAAAACCTAAACAACCAACCAACCAACCTGAAAAGGACGGGTCGGGCCTATTAATCGTCGGCGGGTCTGGCGCTAGCAGGTTGGCAAAGATCAGAGCGACTGAAAAACACGTCCGTTCAGTTCAATCCCAAGCACTCGAATCGAATGACTCGCTAAAATGAGAATGTTGCCTTTCGATCTCGATCTCGATGGTGGGTTTATCGGGGTACCCGTCCTTGGAGAAGGACTATCCCCTTAATGATGTGACTGATAGAGCATAAATTTTGATATAATGCCATGGTACTGTTAAAATTATTGAAGTTAGGAGTTCATATGTGGATTTGGCGAAGCTAGGTTTGTGATTGGCAACGGCAACGGCAACGTCGTGATGTTTCGGAGTTCCGCGATGTGACAAAGTGGTCACGAGCACCTCCACATCATAATTTGGAATAGATACTTTAATTTGTTAGTTTAGGGAAAAGTTAAATTTAATTGAACTAGTTTGGACGAGCGCAATAAAGCTCTAACGTCATGAAATTTGGTATTTAATTCATATTATTATTATTTTTGATACAATTAATTAATTTAAAAATAATATTTATATTATTTATGGGGTAAAATAGAACTTTAGTGGAATTACGTTGCACGTGCCTTAACTATTGGGGCTTTTTTGGAACTAAACTTTCTGAAGGAAAAATTTCAAGGAATTTCACGCGTGTAGCTCATCGTAGCTATCTGAGGCCAAAACAAATAATTTTGATAAATTTAATCCACCAGATTGGTAACAGAGTTAATTAATTCTCAGTTTTTTAACTGAGGGGAAATTTACATAGACATTGTCTATTGCAGCTCTAGGTCTTTTCCTAGAGCTGGGTACTGCAGGATCATAAGCAGGTAGATTAAGTAACTTGTTACGAATCTGGGGCAGTTTTTCGAAGAAATTTATTGATGTTCTTCTAATAAATTCCGAAACAGGTTCAATTTTGAGATCGTCATGTAAGATCTTTCTCCTGATATACCAGGGGGCGTTAACAATCTTCATCAGGTGCCTATTTTGAAAAACTTGCAACCTCTTAATGTTTGTGGCTGATGTCGCCCCCCATATTTGGGAGCCGTACATCATTATTGGTCTTAAAATAGCTTTGTAGAGCAGAAGCTTGAGCCTAATCGATAGCTTACTCCTAGGAGAAATTAAGCTGTTGAGTTTAACACTCGTTCTAGTAGCTTTGGTGAGGGCTGCTTTAATATGACTATTAAAGCTTAATTTTGCGTCTAAAATTAACCCTAAGTATTTGTATTCATTTACAAAGGGGACGGGTTGGCCAAAAATTTGGATAGGGGCTAGGTCAGGCATATTTACTTTTTTAGTAAACAGGAGGCACGCGCATTTACTTGGGTTGACTTTTATTTTCCAGCCAATGAGCCAGCACTGCAAAATGGTCATGTACTGTTGAATGTTTGATATGACTATGTTTGGGTCCCTATGCTGTGTAAGAATGGCGGTATCGTCTGCAAAAATTGCTAAGTGACAATTGCTAGCTCTAGGTAGATCGTTAACATAAATGTTAAAAAGAGTTGGAGAGAGTAAACTTCCTTGCGCACAACCGCTTCGGATTGGTCTGGGGGAAGAAATTACATCGTTAACTCGTACCCGAAAATTACGAGAAAGTAGGTACGAGCGTAAAATTTTGACAAATTGCGCCGAAAATCCAAGTCGCATGCACTTGAATAAAAGCCCTTCGTGCCAAATTTTGTCAAAGGCTTTGGCTACGTCCAGAAAAAGTGCACCTGTGGTTTGGGACTTCTCAAAGCCACTGTGAATCAATTCTGTAACACGAATTAGCTGGTGATTCGTCGACAGATTTTTACGAAATCCGAATTGCTCGGAAATTAAAATATTTTTGTCGCTGAGAAATTGATTCAGGCGTTTGAGGAGCACAGATTCGTACACTTTGCTCAAGCTACTAAGTAGCGAGATGGGACGGAAATTTTGAGGTAAAGTCAAATCAGAGTTTGGTTTTGGAATAGGGACAACCACAGCTGTTTTCCAGCAATCGGGAAAATAACACAATTCCATTAATTTATTTATTAAAAAAGTTAAGTATAAAATAAATCTAAAAGGGAGGTTTTTAATCATGCGATTTGTAATTAAATCCAATCCTGGCGATTTATTCGGCTTAAGGTTATTCATGAATTCCATGATTTCCGTGGGCCGAACGGGCTGCAGGTTGTTTACGTGTTGATGCGATAAGAAGCTCTCCAGCTGATCTGTGACGAATTGAGTCAGTGGGGGGTTCGCCAGCCACGCGTCCGCGTGGGGGGCAAACTGGTCCTGTAGGCTATCTGCCAAAGTTTCCGCCTTTTCAATGGGAGCAAGAGCGAGTTCCCCTGTCCCCCCTCTGAGGGGGGGGAATCGGGGAGAATGGTTTTCTGATAAAGGAGGAGCGGCGCCAGAGGCCTTTTGTGTCTAGGTTCTCTATATGACTAGCTCGCTGTTGCTCGAAGTGACCTACTTTTAACCCTTTGATCTCATCCTGGATTCTGCGAAGTTCCGTTCTCACTTGAGGGTCGCGAGAACGTTGCCAAATTCTTCGCAGGTAATTTCGCAGTTTAATTTTGGTTTGGATTTCGAAAGGAAGCTTTTCTGGAGGTTTATTAAATTTTGGTTTTGAGGCTTCTGCGAGCGCCTCCGTTAGAGTTTTTCCTAGACTTCCAACTGCAAATTCTGCGTCATCATTGCTATGAATTTTGAAGGGAGGGAGGGGTTTTAAATTTAAAATATGCCGAAAGTTCTCCCAGTTGGTGGAGAAATGTGCTGGTGAATTTAGAGGAAAGGTTCCAGTATCAAAAGTCAAAACTACTGGAAGATGATCAGAATCTAAACAATTTAGCACTCTAATTTGAGAGTGGAAAGGAATTCGCTTTAATATTGCGAAATCTATGACGGAGTCATTTGAGCTAACTTGATTAATGTGGGTTGGAGAGTGGGGCGCCAAAACATTGACTCCGTCCTGCGTTACAAGAAAATTAAACAACTGCATTCCATACTTAGTTGATTTATAGTTATTCCAGGCGATATGACCTGCGTTCATATCGCCCGCAATGATGACGTTTGGGCCTAAATTTAAAAGTTTTTCTAAATCCTCCAGAGGGAACATGTACGAACTCCCAGATCGTACATATGCTGACACAATTTTGAGAGGGGGGAGATTTCCTAATTTAACCTCAATAATTGTCGCGTCTGTCCTCTCTAAAACGGGAGTGGGGATGACGTGATGTTCAATTATTGATTTCACATAAATACAAGTGCCTCCATGATTGCCTGGCCGATTAATATTATTTCCGGATCTATCTGTTTTATAGATCCGGTAATTAGCGATTAGGGGTGTGAACTCCGGGGGGAGTCGGGTCTCTTGTACCAAAAACACATCAAGATTTTGCTCTGAAACAAAGTCTCTTACTTCCGCGATCTTGTTACGCAAGCTATTTGCGTTCCAAGTGCAGACCTTAAGATTATGCAAGTTTATTATGTTGTTGCGATTGAATGTTAACGTTGGGGACCGCAACTAAGACTGACGTATTCTTGGAAAAGAAAATACGCCATATCAGCACCGTGGGATGCAGCACGAATTGCTGGTAATGCCTTTCTAAAGGCTTCGAGTAGAAGAGGTGGTTCACACCAATCTTCTCTCACCCCTCAGGGGCTCACCTACTGTAGGTGAGTACGGGTGTCCCAATCCCGAGGTACCTAGGGATCTTTACTCCTTTCATGTTCAAACTCCCCTACGCCTTCTGCTTTCTGCTGTTTTTCCTTCCCTCGACGGTAAGCGAGGGAGCTCTCCATGAGAAGCGGTCGCCGCTCTGTTTGCTTCTTGCTTCTCATGGACAGCCAAAACCCCACGTGTTTGCCGTGCGTGGCGACCCATTTGAAAGACGGGTGGTGCACTGTGGTCCCCGGTGTATCAATCGGCTGGTACCTAGTCACCTCAGTGGCTAGTCTGCTAGGGATCAAGCGAAGGGGCTACTCGTTGGGCTTTGCGTTAAGGGTGGTCACTGTCCCCGGGGGTAGCTCCCAGCGTATAGGTACCGATTAGCACTAGGGTGGATGCCGAGGCTGATAATAACCAGAGCCGGTAATTGCCTTCCCTTGTTGGGCTCCGTGGTGGGCGGTGCCGTCGGACCCGAATCATTTATCATATCGTATGGGGCCTAAAAACTTAAATCAACAAACGACGCGGAAAAATACTGAAAAATATTACGACCATTTTTTTGTCATCAAAAGACTTTCTGAGAATAAGGAGACATTTCACACGGTCTCTCCGTTCCTTGTAGAAAAAGCCGTTTCTGGAACACTTGGGGAAGTTTCTGCCATTCGCAAACTTCGTTCGGGAGATTTGCTGGTGGAAGTTAATTCTCGAAAACAATCTAATCAAATTCTCAAACTGAAAGCATTGGCTACAATTCCCATTTCTGTAAGCCCCTCAGGGGCTCACCTTCTTTAGGTGAGTACGGGTGTCCCAATCCCGAGGTACCTAGGGATCTTTACTCCCTTTCAGTTAACTCTCCTCTTCGCCTTTTGCTTTCTGCTTTGTTTTTTCTTTCCCTCGACGGCAAGCGAGGGAGCTCACCATGAGAAGCTGTCGCCGCTCTGTTTGCTTCTTGCTTCTCATGGACAGCTAATGTCCCACGTGTTGGCCGTGCGTGGTGACCCATCAGAAAGACGGGTGGTGCACTGTGGTCCCCGGTGTATCAATCGGCTGGTACCTAGTCACCTGAGTGGCTAGTCTGCTAGGGATCAAGCAAAGGGGTTACTCCTTCGGCTTGGCGTTAAGGGTGGTCACTGTCCCCGGGGGTAACTCCGAGCGTATAGGTTCCGGCTAGCACCAAGGTAAGCGCCGAGGCTGGGAATGGCCAGAGCCGGTGGCTGCCTTCCCTTGTTGGGCTCCGTGGTGGGCGGTGCCGTCGGGCCCGAATCTTCTTTAATATCGTATGGCTCCTCCTAAAAAGGCTCCCTTCGGTGGGCAACAAAGAACATTGAAACTTTCTCAAACTCTTCCTGTATTTGACATTTATTTCGTAATAAAACGATTATCCGACAATAACGAATCTTTCAACTCAGTTTCGCCTTTCCTTGTACAGAAGGCTATCTCTGCAACAGTTGGCGAGGTCTCCTCAATTCGTAAAATGCGTTCAGGGGATTTGCTAGTGCAGGTTAGTACTAAGAAGCAATCTCATCAAATTTTAAAGGTAAAAGCGCTGGCCACAATACCCGTTTCTGTCCAACCACATGTAGCATTGAATTATTCAAAGGGCGTGATCACTTGCGGCGAATTGTTTAATGTGCCGCTTGAGGAAATATTGAAGGAATTACAGGGTCAAGGAGTGACACATGTACGCCGCATAACTATTCGGCGGGATGGACAACTCCTTGATACTAAGCACCTTATACTAACGTTCCATTCTCCTAAACTACCAGAATATATCTATGCCGGGTATATGAAACTTCCAGTGAGACAATACATTCCAAATCCCTTGAGATGCTTCCAGTGTCAGCGTTTCGGCCACTCAAAGGTAAATTGCCGCGGGACTGTCATATGCGCCCGCTGCGCCGAGAAAGGCCATGACAGCCAGCAGTGTACCGCACAAGAAAAGTGTGTGAACTGCGATGGCGCACACTCGTCTTTTTCACGGGCATGCAAACGATGGACTCGCGAGAAGCAAATCATAACACTTAAAATAAAAGAAAGCATATCTTATCCTGAAGCTAGGCGAAAGGTCTTAGCTGAAACACCAACACCAGGCTTAAGTTATGCATCTGCCGTACAAAAAACATTCTGTGCGAATTGCTCATGCCCAAACTGTATCAAAAGTAAACCTCAAACCAATCCACCTGAGAAACCATCCGACTCTGACACTGAAAAATCAACAGTAAGTGCTCCTGAAACTTGCAAACCGGAAACAAATAAACATAAAGTCAAATCTAGCAAATCATTGAAACTAAAGCTTGCAAAACGCGGGCTTAAACCAAACGACCTGCCAATAAAGTTAAAGAAATCGACATCAAAAAATTCCGTAGCCTTGGGACTAGCTACACAAGGTAAAGTCCACAAGGACCTGACGTCCATCTTTGGTGGCAAGCTGAATAACCCATCTATAAAATTACATCCATCTGAGGATGAATCTGAGCTTGAAATGAGTTGCGAAGACCTGGCAACTCCAACAATTGTCTCTTCCCATTTATCCTCTAAACCAGTCTCTTAATGGGTACCTTCCTCTCTTGGAATTGTCGCGGCATTCGGTCTAAACTTCCCGACATCAAGTTCATTCTAAACAACTTTCATCCTGCTTGCATTGGTGTTCAGGAAACCTTTCTGACACCAAATATTCCCATCAAATTGCGCGGTTATAACTGTACTCGGAAAGATGCAGACACAGGATCTCACAGTTCTGGAGGCGTCTGTATCTTCACTTCAAATCTATATGCGAGCTCACAACTAAATTTACATACCTCTCTGCAGGCTGTGGCTGTGCAAGTTCACGTACGAACATTAGTCACAGTCTGCTGCATTTACTTACCGCCTCATGATGTCATCCGTCAACAAGATCTTGATAACCTAGTGGACCAGCTTCCTTCGCCTTTTATTTTACTCGGCGACTTCAATGGACATAGTACCTTGTGGGGGTCGGAGAGTACAAATTCTCGTGGGAGACAGATTGAGCAGTTTATTTCCAATAACTGTCTCTGTTTACTTAACAACGAAGAGAAAACATACTTTCACGAGCCCACACGAAGCTTCCATACTCTTGATTTGGCCATATGCTCTCCCGAACTTCTGCCGTTGCTAAACTTTACTGTTAGCAGCGATCTATATAATAGCGATCATTTTCCTATTATTGTCTCCCATGCTGATAGCGGCGGTGCGACTTATTGTCCTCCGCGTTTTCTATTCCAGCGGGCAGACTGGAAAGCCTTTTCGCAACTAGCAGATATTACTGAGTCTATGATCAACATCCCAGATATTTCTGAAGCTGTACAAAATGTCCTTGACATTATAATCTGTGCCGCAACTTCCACTATTCCAAAGAGTCCATCACGTCTAAGGAAATTTCGAAGACCGTGGTGGAATGAAGCCTGTCGCGACAGTCACAAACATCAGAAAAAGTTATGGAACATCTTTCGTAGGTACCCTACTACAGAGAACCTGGTTGCTTTTAAAAAAGCCAAAGCACTAGCTCGCCGCATACGTCGTCGTAGTCAGAGGGAATCTTGGATTCAATTCATATCCTCTATAACATCCTCTACTTCCAGCAAAGTCCTATGGAGAAAAGTAAAGGCTGCTAATGGTATATATCATAACTCTTCCCTTCCTGTTTTAAACAGAGGGAACGTGAAGTATTATGACCCATTAGACGTAGCCAACATTCTGGGCGAAACATTTGCACAAGTCTCCGCAATTGATTCTTATAGCCCTGCTTTTCTGGCAATTAAGAATCGCGCGGAACGGTTGCATTTAAATTTTAATGACCGAAATACTTCTCCATACAATTGCGAATTTAGGATGATTGAGCTAGAAATAGCATTATCTCATGCCCATGATACCAGTCCCGGGCCTGATGGAATTACCTACAATATGCTCCGCCATTTAAATACAACTTCCCTTTCGAACCTATTGTTGTTATTTAACAGAATATGGATCGAACAGAAGTATCCTTCGCAATGGCGGGATGCTATAGTGATCCCTATCTTAAAACCTGACAAGGAAGCTTCTAACCCTCTGAACTACCGACCAATTGCACTCACAAGTTGTCTTTGCAAGACTTTTGAGCGAATGATCAATTCTCGACTCGTATATGAATTGGAGAAACAAGGATGCATCTCTCCGTTGCAGAGTGGTTTCCGTAGAGGCAGATCTACATTCGATAACCTCACATTGCTAGAAACCCAGATACGCAACGCATTTGTCAGAAGGAACCACCTTGTCTCCATTTTCTTCGATATAGAAAAAGCATATGACCGTGCTTGGCGCTTTGGTATACTTTCAACCATTTTTAACTTTGGCTTTAGAGGAAACCTGCCCATATTTTTACAGAACTTTTTATCTTATCGCACTTTTAGAGTTCGTGTTGGGAACTTTTACTCAAATCATTTTATTCAAGCTGAGGGGGTTCCACAAGGAAGTGTCCTCAGTGTCACCCTTTTTATTATTCATATTAGCCAGATTTTAACTTATTTGCCTTCATCTGTACATGCGAGTCTCTACGTTGATGATTTGCAGATTTCATATCAAGGAAGCAATATGAATCTCATCGAGCGGCAATTACAAAATGCCGTGAATAAATTGGTAACTTGGTGTAATAACAACGGTCACAGTATCTCGCCGGAGAAGAGCCGATGTGTGCACTTCTGCCGAAAGAGAAATATCCACTTAGATCCAATTATTAACATTGGAAATGTTCCAATCCCTGTAGTGAATGAAATACGGTTTTTGGGAGTGATCTTCGATCGCAAGTTGACTTTCCTTCCGCATATTTTACATCTGCGGAAGAGGTGTGAAAAAACATTAAATATATTGAAGGTGCTCTCCAAAACATCATGGGGTGCTGATCGGACCTCCTTACTCCGTATTTACCAAGCACTCATCCTTTCCCGAATCGATTATGGTTGCATGGTGTATGGCTCAGCACGTCCTACAGTGTTGCGCCGATTGGACACCATCCACCACACGGCCCTGAGGATATGTTCCGGAGCATTTCGCACTTCTCCAATCGAGAGCTTATACGTCATATGTCACCAATTACCTCTTCATTTAAGGCGTACAAAATTATCAGTCTTGTTTTATTTCCGCACACAGTCCGTGCCTCATCATCCCATTTATCACAACAAGCTTTCTGTTGGTCTACGTAGACTTTACGATGCCCGTCCTGCTTGCATTCTGCCATTCTCTGAGAGAGCCAAAATGATACTACACGACTCGGACTTTCACGATGTAACAGTCAAAGTTCATAACCCTTTCATCTTTCCACCTTGGGATATCCCACAATTTTCATTTCTGAATCCATTCGCTGATTTCAATAAGTCGTCAACAGCTCCGGTAGTGTTCCAACAGCTCTTTTTACTCCATCGTTATCAGTATTCTTTGTTTGAGCCAATTTTCACGGATGGCTCGAAATCAGCTGGACATGTTGGTAGTGGTGTCATACTGCCATCTGATACACTGAGCTACCGACTTCATAATTGCTGCTCTGTTTTTACTGCTGAGTTGATGGCAATTTTCTCTGCTCTCCAGAGAATTCCGCCTGCTCCTCAGCGTAATTTCATTATTTATTCTGATAGCATGAGTGCTTTGGAATTGCTGTCTAATTATGATAATCGGATACATCCTATCGCTACCCGCATTTTATTCACTTTTCGTTTACTGAAAAACAATGGTTTTAATATTTTTTGTTGGGTTCCGAGCCATGTAGGAATCTCGGGTAATGAAAAGGCCGACTCGGCTGCAAAATCTGCGACATCTGACTTAAGGACTGGAATACCGTATTGTGACATTAAGATGGCATTCTCCCGCCATATAATTTCCTCCTGGCAAGAAACATGGGATCGGCAGACGCATAATAAACTACACTCTATAAAACCTACAATTGGTTTTTGGCCCGTTCTATCTATACGTGAGATGGATGTCAAACTGACTCGTCTCCGTATAGGACACACACGATACACCCATAGGCATCTCCTTTTTGGTGAGAGGGCACCAGTGTGTCCTACATGTCATGTTGATTTTAGCATCAAACATATTTTGATTGAATGTCCTGTTTTTAACTCTGTACGTGTTTACCACTTTTCAACATCTTCAACAACTTTAGAGGACTTGGTGGGAGAAAAATTCCACCGAAATATTTTTAACTTTTTACGAGCCATTCGTTTTTATACTTGCATTTAGAACCTTTTACCGTTGGTTAGTTTTGCATGGTCTCATTGCTTTTCATTAAGTTTTCATCATCATATATTAACACCCATGTTGATATTATACTGCCAGAAATTTGATTTTTACAGTGCTATATTTTAACCAGTTTTATGTTGATATCATAGATTTTATATTTTATAATCTGTTCTGATTTTACCGTTTGCTTGGCGCAGTATAACCAAACATGGTTCTTGCGCCATTAAACCACAAACAAACAAACAAACAAACAAACCCATTTCTGTAAGCGCGCATACATCTCTTAATTCTTCTAAAGGTGTTATTACATGTGGGGAGTTATTTCATACATCAATTGAAGAAATTACAAATGACCTAAAACCTGAAGGAGTGATACATGTACGCCGTATCTCAATTCGGCGGGATGGACAACTCCTCCCTACAAAGCACCTCGTCCTTACCTTCCAAATGCCTACTTTGCCAGAAGTAGTTAAAATAGGATATCTGAGATTGAAAGTGCGTCCTTTTATACCTAACCCTCTGAGATGCTTTCAATGCCAACGTTTTGGACACTCTAAGATCGCCTGCCGCGGGACACTTACTTGCGCCCGTTGTGCAGAGAAAGGACATGATAGCCAGCAGTGCATCTCATCTGAAAAGTGCGTCAACTGTGATGGCGAACATACTTCCTTTTCCAGATCATGTCCACGTTGGAGGTTGGAAAAAGAAATTATAACTTTGAAAACAAAAGAACAAATTTCTTATCCAGAAGCGAAAAGAAGAATCGAGGCACAGACACCTTCCCCTGCGGTCAGCTATGCATCAGCTGTTAAAAAATCATATTGTAAAAACTGTGCATGTAAAAATTGTGTGCAGATTGTTGCTGAAAAAGTTCCTCCCGCAAAAACATCCGAATCTGATACAGAACCTTCCACAAACAGTGCTCCTGAATCTCACGATCCACCGAAACGTAAACCAAAACCAAAGCCTCCACGTGCTCTTAAATTAAAGCTTTCGAAACACGGCCTTTCACAAGAAATGATTTCGGAAAAATTTAAATCAAAATTGAAAAAATCCAATATTCGAAATTCGGTTGCTCTGGGACTTGCAACTACGGGGACAGTCCAAAAGGATTTACCTACTATTTTTGGAGGATTGTCCAAAAGTCCTGATTCAATTGCTCTCCATCCATCCGACGAAGAGGAGGATGACCTTGAAATGAGTTGCGAAATAACGCCAACTCAAACTAACGCCCTTTATAATTCCCACGCTAAAAAACTCTCTTAATGGGTACCTTTCTCTCGTGGAATTGTCGCGGCATTCGGACAAAGCTAACTGACATCAAAGCTCTCATTAATAAATCAAATCCTGTTTGCGTAGCTCTTCAAGAGACATTTTTGAAACCAGATATTCACTTCAAATTAAGAGGTTATAATTGTGCAAGGAAGGATAACGAAACTGGTGCATCATTCTCTGGTGGAGTGTGCATTTTAACCTCCAACTTTTATCCCAGTACTATCCTTAATCTACGCACTAACTTGCAAGCTGTGGCTGTGCAGATTCATGTCAAATCCTTGGTCACGGTCTGTTGCCTTTACTTGCCTCCAAATGCGGTTATTTCGCAGGACGATTTGAATACTTTGGTTGATCAGCTTCCAACTCCCTTCATTTTGCTTGGTGATTTTAACGGGCATAGTACTTTGTGGGGTTCGGATAGCACTAACTCCCGTGGGCGACAGATAGAACAATTCATTTCTGATAACTGTCTCTGTCTGCTCAATAACAACGAAAAGACATACTTTCATGAACCCACTCGTACTTTCCATTCCCTTGACCTCGCTATTTGCTCTCCGGCAATTTTCCCATTATTGAATTTGGCAGTTGAAAGCGATTTACATAATAGTGATCATTTTCCTCTTGTCATCTCTCATGATGATAATAGTAATTTGATGCAAAGCCCACCAACATACATTTTCCAAAAAGCAGATTGGGCTACATTTACTAAGTTAGCATTGATTACAGAAGAAATGATTTCATCTGCCGATATTAGCGAGGCTGTCCAAAATGTCACTGATTGCATTATTAAGGCCGCTGATGCTTCAATTCCAAAGCGTACCCCTCTTCCACGCAAATTTCGCAAACCATGGTGGAATGATGAATGTCGTAATGCTTATAAGGAACAAAGAAAATATTGGGGTATTTTCCGCAGGTATCCTACCACGGAAAATCTTGTTGCATTTAAAAGAGCAAGAGCAAATGCTCGTCGAATTCGGCGCCGCAGTCAAAAAGAATCTTGGCAAAGTTTTATATCTACCATCACTTCCAATACATCTAGTGCACAGTTGTGGAAGAAAGTTAAAGCGGCAAACGGAATTTATAAAGAATTCGCTTTCCCCATCTTAAATACAGAAACGGCTTCATATTCCTCGCCACTTGATATTGCAAATGTTATTGGAGAAACCTTCGCTGATGTTTCAAGCTCTGTTCCTAATAATCCGACTTTTCGTGCGATTAAGAGACAAGCTGAACAAGTGCCTTTGAAGTTTAGAACCCGCATGGTCCTCTCTTATAACAATAACTTTAAGATAGTGGAATTAAGGAACGCTCTTTCTCGTACTCGAGATACTAGCCCAGGTGTCGACGGGATTACCTACAGTATGCTTCGCCATTTAGACGAAACCTCTCTTTTGCATCTCCTGAACCTGTTCAACAGAATCTGGAGTGAGCAAACTTTTCCTGAACAATGGTATGAAGCCATTGTGATACCTATCCTTAAACCTGGAAAGGTTCCTACCAATCCCTCAAACTATAGGCCAATTGCTTTAACTAGTTGTCTCTGTAAAACGCTCGAACGCATGGTAAATGCCCGTTTACTCTATGAACTGGAGAAAAATGGGTATATTTCACCTTTCCAAAGTGGTTTCCGTCGAGGACGTTCTACCAATGACAACTTGGTTATGCTTGAATCCCAAATTCGAAATGCATTCGTCCGGAGAAACCATCTAGTTTCTATATTCTTCGATATAGAAAAGGCGTACGATCGTACGTGGCGGTATGGCATCCTCCGTACTTTAGGTGATTTTGGTTTTAAAGGTAACTTGCCAGTTTTTATTCAAAATTTTTTAAAATTTCGGACATTTCGAGTCCGTATTGGTAATACATTTTCTCATCATTTTATTCAAAGTGAGGGTGTTCCTCAAGGAAGTGTTTTGAGTGTCACCCTTTTTATTCTCCATATAAGCCAAATTATTCATGTTTTACCATCATCCGTTTGTGGAACACTATATGTGGATGATCTACAAGTCTCCTGCCAGGGGTCTAATATGGTTTTAATAGAGCGACAACTTCAGAGGGCTGTTAACAAACTCATTTCATGGTGTGATGAGAATGGACACACGCTTTCCCCTGAAAAGAGCCGCTGTGTACACTTTTGTCGGAAACGGAGTCTCCATCCTGATCCTGTAATACAAATTCGAGGTGTTGATATTCCAGTCGTTGAGGAAGTACGTTTCTTAGGGGTCATATTTGACCGGAAACTCACTTTCCTTTCGCATGTTCTTCATCTGCGAAAGAGGTGTGAAAAATCCCTCAACATCCTAAAAGTTCTATCGACTACAAGATGGGGGGCAGATCGAACATCTTTACTTCGTATCTATCAGTCTGTTATTCTGTCGAGAATTGATTATGGATGCGAAATATATGGTACAGCTCGTTCTGGTGTTCTCCGAAATTTAGACACAGTACACAACAGTGCTTTGCGTATATGTTCTGGAGCCTTTCGTACATCACCAGTTCATAGTTTATATGTGATTTGTCATCAACTTCCACTTTATCTGAGACGGAAAAAATTATCTGAACTATATTTTTTCCGTATTGAATCCTCTAACAATCACCCTATTCGTAGAATTAATTTACCCATTGGCCTGGGGCGATTATATAATGCACGTCCTTCTAATATCCTACCTTTTCGTGAAAGGGTAAAAAGAGCTTTTGCTGATGTAAATATTTTAAATCTGCAGGTTCATAATACTAACGCTTATGCTTTGCCACCCTGGGATATCCCAGAAATATCATATATTAACCCTTTTCTCGCTTATGACAAGTCTACCACTTCATCTGTTGTCTTTCAACAACTTTTTCTATATCACCGCAATGAATATTCTACACACATTCCTGTTTTTACGGATGGCTCAAAGACAGCTCATCAAGTAGGTTGTGCTGTCGTCATTGCTGAGGACACAGGCAGCTTTCAGTTGAGTACTTTGTGTTCAGTTTTAACTGCTGAACTAATGGCAATTATGATTGCTCTTGAAAACATTTCTAACCTCACTTACCACAAATTCTGCATTTATTCTGATAGTATGAGTGCTCTGGAGGCCCTCAGCCATCCTCATACTAAAACACATCCACTAGCTGTAGATATCCTACATCTTTGGAGAGATTTGCAAGCTCAGAACTACCAAATTTTATTTTGTTGGTTACCTGGCCATGTTGGCATTGTTGGCAATGAATCTGCTGATGCTGCAGCAAAGACAGCATCCACTTCTCTACAACGAGCTATTCCGTACACAGATTTAAAAAAATATATTTCTCAACGTATTTTTTATTTATGGAAAGAATCATGGGATTTGCAGATTTCTAATAAGCTGCATTCTATTCAGCCTGACATCACTTTGTGGCCGGTAGTTCCAGTACGCGAGTTGGACGTCAAATTGACTCGGCTTCGCATTGGCCATACTCGCCTAACACATAAACACCTTCTATTTGGTGAGCGATGTCCAGTCTGTAATGCGTGTGATGCTAATTTAACTGTTATTCATATTTTATCAGAATGTCCAATTTTTAATTCTCATCCATTACGTTTATTCGGTAAATCATCTTCAAACATTCGTGACTTGGTGGGAGAACATCCCCACCCAAATATTTTTACTTTCTTGAAAGAAATTGGTGTTTTCCATTTTATTTAACTTGTTCAATTTTATCTCCACATTTCATGGTTTTTGCAAATTTTACTTTAACTTTTTAGAACTTCACTGAATATTTTTTATCTTCAACCATATGTTTGGCGCAGCATAGCCTGATATGGCTCTTGTGCCACAAAATCAGAAATAACCTAACCTAACCAATCTTCTCTCATTACTGTAGCTAGGCCTGAAAAAATGTCGGTGAACATTTTAGAATTTTTAGCATCCGCTGGGACCGACTGATTTGGAATAGAGGTTTTAGCAACTGATGGAGTTGTTTCGCTCTCCACTGGGGTCTCTAATGGAGGAAATTCTGACTCTGAATTTGTCAGAATTTGTGAGAATGACACATTTCCTTCCACTTTCCTGAAATTTTTAGGAGGTCGATGCGTCCTGGGTACATCCCATATGGATTTTTTAGAGGGGTGATTTTTAAGGAAATTAGTAGTGGTGTTATTTCTACCACTTTGTCTAGGGAAGCGG
Organism: Argiope bruennichi; assembly: GCF_947563725.1. NCBI lineage: Eukaryota > Metazoa > Arthropoda > Arachnida > Araneae > Araneidae > Argiope > Argiope bruennichi. Next base: position 102,696,083 of record NC_079161.1, read on the forward strand.
GGACATTGGCGCCAGTTCGCTGCATGCTCACCTGCACAATTTGCACACGTAAGTTTATCCTCATAGGCTAAAGTACATTCCTTAGCCGTGTGAGGTCCTGCACACTTGACACATTTAATGGGTAATTTGCATGCTTCAGAGCTGTGGAAGAAGCCCTGACACCGCCAGCATTGAGATGGCCCCTTCCTTCCTCTGTATCGCTCCACTGAAATTTTCGTGCCAAACATTTCAGTGAGAGTGTAGACCGTCTCTGACAGAGGTCCGTTTGCTACTTGAACGTAGAATAACGGCATCGGTGATTTTGTTTGAAATTTGGTCAGTTGAGTTATGCTAACAACTGAGAAGCCTTCCTTAAGAAATTCCGATTTAATGTCCTCAATAGGAGTGCAGGATGGAAGTCCTCGAATAACTACTTTTATGGGCCTATCTTGATTCAGCATAAAAGTTTTAAACTCAGCACCCTGAGATTCGAGGAGGTGGGATAGGCTTCGGTGCTCTTCCTCAGTTTCGACAGTTAATTTTAGAAATTTATTGCTCATTACTGAGCGTAGGGAAGGAGCCTCTAATTTTAAGATATTAAGCATAGTTCTAAAATCTGCTCGGGGGGTAACAAAAAAGGGCGGCACTCTTTTTTGTTTTGGTTGTGCAGGTGAGGGATCGACATCGACCTCGTTGTCTAGCGCAACCTCTTCTATTCCTTCAGGAACTTTTTTAATTTGAATTTCTTTATTTTTGTCACTATTAGTTTTTAAGTTTTTAGCTTTTCTGACGAGGTGGGCAGCCGGGGCTATAAACCCATCCTCATCAGCAACACGTTTTTTCCTTTCCTTAACAGGGCTGCCTTTTGGCGAAGTTTGATTTTTATTAATCACATTTCCACTAAGATTAATTTTCTTTTTAGGAGTGGTTTTAACTTTACAACTAGCATTATTTTTACTATCATTAGAGGTTGTGCTAGGGGCGTTTTTTAGCCTAACTTTTTCACAAATTACATTTAGTTTCCTGACATTTTCAGGTAATTTAAAGAGGGGGATCCCTAGTTTAATCAATAATTGGTTCAAACAGCCGCTTACCTGCTGTATCTCCTTCTTGACTTGGGTGTGCTGGTCTTCAGAAGTAGCAGCTGCCAGCGCTTGCGCCCAATTTCCCAGGTTTTCCTTGAGGGAAATGGCCTGTGTGATCTCGAGGCTATATTCAGCGATGAACTCGTCTGTAACTTGGATGGAAGTTGGGGATATTGGTCTTGGGACCGTCACGCTCACTTCATTACTTGCGATTTCTTCGCTGGGGTTTCCTTGGCCCTGCTGTATTTCCATATTGCTTACATCATCCGCTAGTGAGCTCATCTCCCCCTTTCCGCTCCGGTTCTGATAAGAACCAGTCCGGGGGGTCTGCGCTCCAGGCATCGTCCGCTTCGTCGGCGTAATCACCCGCAAAAGCAGCTCCTGCTCCGTCGGAGACGGAGCTCTCTCCACAAACGACCTCTCCATTTGGAGTCCAAATCGAGAATCCTCGACGGAGCTCTCGGCAACGGCAACGTCGTGATGTTTCGGAGTTCCGCGATGTGACAAAGTGGTCACGAGCACCTCCACATCATAATTTGGAATAGATACTTTAATTTGTTAGTTTAGGGAAAGTTAAATTTAATTGAACTAGTTTAGACGAGCGCAGTAAAGCTCTAACGTCATGAAATTTGGTAATTAATTTAATTTATACATATTTTTCAATATTTGATCTCATTTAATTAATTAAAATAATAAAAAAAAGATTATTTATGGGGTAAATAGATAATTTTAATGGATTTACGTTGCACGTGCCTTTTTTCTATGGGGGACTGATCATAACTGGGCTGAATAAAAATTACAGAAAATTATCACGCGTGTAGCACATCGTAGCTATCTAGGGCCTAAACAGTAATAATTTTGAGAATTTTAAGCCACCAAATTGGCAACAGAGTTACGATGTCCTCAGCTTTTTTACGGCTGGGAAATTAATGTAAACATTATCAATTGCAGCTCTAGGTCTTTTCCTAGAGCTGGGTAAAGCAGGATCGTATGCAGGTAGATTTAGTAACTCGTTGCGAATCTGGGGTAATTTTTCAAAGAACTTAATTGACGTTCTTTTAATAAATTCCGAAACAGGTTCAATTTTGAGGTCGTTATGTATTATTTTTCCTCTGACGTACCAGGGTGCGTTAACTATTTTCCTCAGTTGTCTGTTTTGAAAAACTTGCAACCTCTTGATGTTAGTGGCTGATGTCGCCCCCCATATTTGGGAGCCGTACATCAGAATTGGTCTTAAAATGGCTTTGTAGAGCAGAAGCTTGAGCCTATTCGATACCTGGCTCCATGGAGCAATTAAGCTGTTGAGTTTACAACTCATTTTGGTAGCTTTGGAGAGGGCTGCTTTAATATGACTATTAAAGCTTAATTTTGCGTCTAAAACTAACCCTAAGTATTTGTATTCATTTACAAAGGGGACGGGTTGGCCGAATATTTGGATTGGGGCTAGGTCAGGCATATTCACTTTTTTAGTAAATAGGAGGCACGCGCATTTACTTGGGTTGACTTTTATTTTCCAGCCGATGAGCCAGCACTGCAAAATGGTCATGTACTGTTGAATGTTTGCTATGACTATGTTTGGATCTCTATGCTGTGTAAGAATGGCGGTATCGTCTGCAAAAATTGCTAAGTGACAATTGCTAGCTCTAGGTAGATCGTTAACATAAATGTTAAAAAGAGTTGGAGAGAGTAAACTTCCTTGCGCACAACCGCTTCGGATTGGTCTGGGGGAAGAAATTACATCATTAACTCGTACCCGAAAATTACGAGAAAGTAGGTACGAGCGTAAAATTTTGACAAATTGCGCCGAAAATCCAAGTCGCATGCACTTGAATAAAAGCCCTTCGTGCCAAATTTTATCAAAGGCTTTGGCTACGTCCAGAAAAAGTGCACCTGTGGTTTGGGACTTCACAAAGCCACTGTGAATCAATTCTGTAACACGAATTAGCTGGTGATTCGTCGACAGATTTTTACGAAATCCGAATTGCTCGGAAATTAAAATATTATTGTCGCTGAGAAATTGATTCAGGCGTTTGAGAAGCACAGATTCGTACACTTTGCTCAAGCTACTAAGTAGCGAGATGGGACGGAAATTTTGAGGTAAAGTCAAATCAGAGTTTGGTTTTGGAATAGGGACAACCACAGCTGTTTTCCAGCAATCGGGGAAATAACAAAGTTCCATTAATTTATTTATTAAAAAAGTTAAATATAAAATAAATCTAAAAGGGAGGTTTTTAATCATGCGATTTGTGATTAAATCCAATCCTGGCGATTTATTCGGCTTGAGGTTATTCATGAATTCCATGATTTCCGTGGGCCGAACGGGGTGAAGGTCGTTTACGTGTTGTTGCGATAAGAAGCTCTCCAGCTGATCTGTGACGAATTGAGTCAGTGGGGGTTCGCCAGCCACGCGTCCGCGTGGGGGGCGAACTGGTCCTGTAGGCTATCTGCCAAAGTTTCCGCCTTCTCAATGGGAGCAAGTGCGAGTTCCCCCGTCCCCCCTCTTAGGGGGGGGATCGGGGAGAATGGTTTTCTAAGGAAGGAGGAGCGGCGCCAGAGGCCGCGTGTGTCAAGGTCTTCTAATTGACTCGCTCGCAGTTGCTCGAAGTGACCTACTTTTAACCCTTTGATCTCATCCTGGATTCTGCAAAGTTCCGTTCTCACTTGAGGATCGCGAGAACGTTGCCAAATTCTTCGCAGGTAATTTCGCAGTTTAATTTTGGTTTGGATTTCGAAAGGAAGCTTTTCTGGAGGTTTGTTAAATTTTGGTTTTGAGGCTTCTGCGAGCGCCTCCGTGAGAATTTTTCCTAGACTTCCAACTGCAAATTCGGCGTCATCATTGCTATCAATTTTGAAGGGAGGAAGGGGTTTTGAATTTAAAATATGCCGAAAGTTCTCCCAGTTGGTGGAGAAATGTGCTGGTGAATTTAGAGAAAAGGTTCCAGTATTAAAAGTCAAAACTACTGGAAGATGATCTGATTCTAGACAATTTAGCACTCTAATTTGAGAGTGGAAAGGAATTCGCTTTAATATTGTGAAATCTATGACGGAATCATTAGAGCTAACTTGATTAATGTGGGTTGGAGAGTGTGGCGCCAAAACATTGATTCCGTCCTGCGTTGCAAGATAATTATACAACTGCATACCATATCTAGTTGATTTATAATTGTTCCAAGCGATATGACCTGCGTTCATATCGCCCGCAATGATGACGTTAGGGCCTAAATTTAAAAGTTTTTTCAAATCCTCCAGAGGGAATCTGTACGAACTCCCAGATCGTACATATGCTGACACAATTTTGAGAGGGGGGAGATTTCCTAACTTAACCTCAATAATTGTCGCGTCTATCCTCTCTAAAACGGGAGTGGGGATGACGTGATGTTCAATTATTGATTTCACATAAATACAAGTGCCTCCATGATTGCCTGGCCGATTATTATTATTTCCGGATCTATCTGTTTTATAGATCCGGTAATTAGCGATTAGGGGTGTGAACTCCGGGGGGAGTCGGGTCTCTTGTACCAAAAACACATCAAGATTTTGCTCTGAAACAAAGTCTCTAACTTCCGCGATCTTGTTACGCAAGCTATTTGCGTTCCAAGTGCAGACCTTAAGATTATGCAAGTTTATTATGTTGTTGCGATTGAATGTTAACGTTGGGGACCGTAACTAAGACTGACGTATTCTTGGAAGAGAAAATACGCCATATCAGCACCGTGGGATGCAGCACGAATTGCTGGTAATGCCTTCCTAAAGGCTTCGAGTAGAAGAGGTGGTTCACACCAATCTTCTCTCATTACTGTTGCTAGGCCAGAAAAAATGTCGGTGAACATTTTAGAATTTTTAGCATCCGCTGGGACCGACTGATTTGGAATAGAGGTTTTAGCAACTGATGGAGTTGTTTCGCTCTCCACTGGGGTCTCTAATGGAGGAAATTCTGACTCTGAATTTGTCAGAATTTGTGAGAATGACACATTTCCTTCCACTTTCCTGAAATTTTTAGGAGGTCGATGCGTCCTGGGTACATCCCATATGGATTTTTTGGAGGGGTGATTTTTAAGGAAATTAGTAGTGGTGTTATTTCTACCACTTTGTCTAGGGAAGCGGGGACATTGGCGCCAGTTCGCTGCATGCTCACCTGCACAATTTGCACACGTAAGTTTATCCTCATAGGCTAGAGTACATTCCTTAGCCCTGTGAGGTCCTGCACACTTGACACATTTAATTGGTAATTTGCATGCTTCAGAGCTGTGGAAGAAGCCCTGACACCGCCAGCATTGAGATGGCCCCTTCCTTCCTCTGTATCGCTCCACTGAAATTTTCGTGCCAAACATTTCAGTGAGAGTGTAGACCGTCTCTGACAGAGGTCCGTTTGCTACTTGAACGTAGAATAACGGCATAGATGATTTTGTTTGGAATTTGGTCAGTTGAGTTATGCTAACAACTGAGAAGCCTTCCTTATGAAATTCCGATTTAATGTCCTCAATAGGAGTGCAGGATGGAAGTCCTCGAATAACTACTTTTATGGGCCTATCTTGTTTCAGCATAAAAGTTTTAAACTCAGCACCCTGAGATTCGAGGAGGTGGGATAGGCTTCGGTGCTCTTCCTCAGTTTCGACAGTTAATTTTAGAAATTTATTGCTCATTACTGAGCGTAGGGAAGGAGCCTCTAATTTTAAGATATTAAGCATAGTTCTAAAATCTGCTCGGGGGGGTAACAAAAAAGGGCGGCACTCTTTTTTGTTTTGGTTGTGCAGGTGAGGGATCGGCATCGACCTCGTTGTCTAGCGCAACCTCTTCTATTCCTTCAGGAACTTTTTTAATTTCAATTTCTTTATTTTTAACACTATTGGGTTTTAAGTTTTTAATTTTTCTGACAAGGTGGGCAGCCGGGGCTATAAACCCATCCTCGTCAGCAACACGTTTTTTGCTTTCTTTAACTGGACTGCCTTTTGGCGAAGAAACACTCTTATTTTTATTTCCACTAAGATCTATTTTCCTTCTAGGTGCAGCTTTAACATTTACATTAGATTTTACACTTTCATTAGATTTAACATTAGAGTTAACATTTTTAGCTTCTACATTAGAGGCTGCGCTAGGAGCATTTTTCATCCTAACCTTTTCACAGATAAAGTTAAGCTTTCTAACATTTTCAGGAAGTTTAAACAGGGGGATCCCTAATTTAATTAGCAATTGATTCACACAGCCGCTTACCTGCTGAATCTCCCTCTTTACTTGAAGGTGCTGTCCTTCATCCTTTGCAGCTGCCAGCGCTTGGGCCCAGTTGCCCAGGTTTTCTTTGAGCGAGATGGCTTGCGTGATTTCGAGACTATGCTCTGCGATGAATTCGTCCGTCACTTCTATTGACGCTGGGGAAATTGGTCTTGGGACCGTTTTAATTTCTTGTGTTCTTGTTACTTCTTCACTGGAGTTACCTTGGCACTGTTGTAAATCCATAGAATTTTCCTCATCGGATGATGAGCTCATCTCCCCCTTTCCGCTCAGGTTCTGATAAGAACCAGTCCGGGGGGTCTGCGCTCCAGGCATCGTCCGCTTCGTCGGCGTAATCACCCGCAAAAGCAGCTCCTGCTCCGTCGGAAACGGAGCTCTCTCCACAAACGACCTCTCCATTTGGAGTCCAAATCGAGAATCACTCTAATCTACGGCAACGGCAACGTCGTGATGTTTCGGAGTTCCGCGATGTGACAAAGTGGTCACGAGCACCTCCACATCATAATTTGGAATAGATACTTTAATTTGTTAATTTAGGGAAAGTTAAATTTAATTGAACTAGTTTAGACGAGCGCAGTAAAGCTCTAACGTCATGAAATTTGGTAATTAATTTAATTTATACATATTTTTCAATATTTGATCTCATTTAATTAATTAAAATAATAAAAAGATTATTTATGGGGTAAATAGATAATTTTAATGGATTTACGTTGCACGTGCCTTTTTTCTATGGGGGACTGATCATAACTGGGCTGAATAAAAATTACAGAAAATTATCACGCGTGTAGCACATCGTAGCTATCTAGGGCCTAAACAGTAATAATTTTGAGAATTTTAAGCCTCCAAATTGGCAACAGAGTTACGATGTCCTCAGCTTTTTTACGGCTGGGAAATTAATGTAAACATTATCAATTGCAGCTCTAGGTCTTTTCCTAGAGCTGGGTAAAGCAGGATCGTATGCTGGTAGATTTAGTAACTCGTTGCGAATCTGGGGTAATTTTTCAAAGAACTTAATTGACGTTCTTTTAATAAATTCCGAAACAGGTTCAATTTTGAGGTCGTTATGTATTATTTTTCCTCTGACGTACCAGGGTGCGTTAACTATTTTCCTCAGTTGTCTGTTTTGAAAAACTTGCAACCTCTTTATGTTAGTGGCTGATGTCGCCCCCCATATTTGGGATCCGTACATCAGAATTGGTCTTAAAATGGCTTTGTAGAGCAGAAGCTTGAGCCTAATCGATAGCTGGCTCCATGGAGCAATTAAGCTGTTGAGTTTACAACTCATTTTGGTAGCTTTGGAGAGGGCTGCTTTAATATGACTATTAAAGCTTAATTTTGCGTCTAAAACTAACCCTAAGTATTTGTATTCATTTACAAAGGGGACGGGTTGGCTGAATATTTGGATTGGGGCTAGGTCAGGCATATTCACTTTTTTAGTAAATAGGAGGCACGCGCATTTACTTGGGTTGACTTTTATTTTCCAGCCGATGAGCCAGCACTGCAAAATGGTCATGTACTGTTGAATGTTTGCTATGACTATGTTTGGATCTCTATGCTGTGTAAGAATGGCGGTATCGTCTGCAAAAATTGCTAAGTGACAATTGCTAGCTCTAGGTAGATCGTTAACATAAATGTTAAAAAGAGTTGGAGAGAGTAAACTTCCTTGCGCACAACCGCTTCGGATTGGTCTGGGGGAAGAAATTACATCATTAACTCGTACCCGAAAATTACGAGAAAGTAGGTACGAGCGTAAAATTTTGACAAATTGCGCCGAAAATCCAAGTCGCATGCACTTGAATAAAAGCCCTTCGTGCCAAATTTTATTAAAGGCCTTGGCTACGTCCAGAAAAAGTGCACCTGTGGTTTGGGACTTCACAAAGCCACTGTGAATCAATTCTGTAACACGAATTAGCTGGTGATTCGTCGACAGATTTTTACGAAATCCGAATTGCTCGGAAATTAAAATATTATTGTCGCTTAGAAATTGATTCAGGCGTTTGAGAAGCACAGATTCGTACACTTTGCTCAAGCTACTAAGTAGCTAGATGGGACGGAAATTTTGAGGTAAAGTCAAATCAGAGTTTGGTTTTGGAATAGGGACAACCACAGCTGTTTTCCAGCAATCGGGGAAATAACAAAGTTCCATTAATTTATTTATTAAAAAAGTTAAATATAAAATAAATCTAAAAGGGAGGTTTTTAATCTTGCGATTTGTAATTAAATCCAATCCTGGCGATTTATTCGGCTTGAGGTTATTCATGAATTCCATGATTTCCGTGGGCCGAACGGGGTGAAGGTCGTTTACGTGTTGTTGCGATAAGAAGCTCTCCAGCTGATCTGTGACGAATTGAGTCAGTGGGGGGTTCGCCAGCCACGCGTCCGCGTGGGGGGCGAACTGGTCCTGTAGGCTATCTGCCAAAGTTTCCGCCTTCTCAATGGGAGCAAGAGCGAGTTCCCCCGTCCCCCCTCTTAGGGGGGGGATCGGGGAGAATGGTTTTCTAAAGCCGCGGTCCAACGGCCGGATGATCTTCACAGATGTGGTCATAAAACTGTCACCCCTCCTTCGTGGTTTCACCCCCGCCTGTGGCAGCGGACCCACGACCAGAGAAATCTTCAGACGGCACGCGTTCCCCTTTCGACCGCTCAAAACCCTCAGTTTCTTTGACTCCCTTCCCCCCCATAGCCCAAACAAATTTTCTGGCTCTTTGATGTTTATCCATCTACCGACATTTTGCGGGAAACTACAGGCGTACTACAGGCGTACCGCGGGCGATGGGGGAGTGTGGTCCTCTAGTGGGTTGGATGTCAGATTTATGACCAAATCCGTGAGGTCGCAGGTCGTTGGACCGCCGCTTAAGGAAGGAGGAGCGGCGCCAGAGGCCGCGTGTGTCAAGGTCTTCTAATTGACTCTCTCGCAGTTGCTCGAAGTGACCTACTTTTAACCCTTTGATCTCATCCTGGATTCTGCAAAGTTCCGTTCTCACTTGAGGATCGCGAGAACGTTGCCAAATTCTTCGCAGGTAATTTCGCAGTTTAATTTTGGTTTGGATTTCGAAAGGAAGCTTTTCTGGAGGTTTGTTAAATTTTGGTTTTGAGGCTTCTGTGAGCGCCTCCGTAAGAATTTTTCCTAGACTTCCAACTGCAAATTCAGCGTCATCATTGCTCTCAATTTTGAAGGGAGGAAGGGGTTTTGAATTTAAAATATGCCGAAAGTTCTCCCAGTTGGTGGAGAATTGTGCTGGTGAATTTAGAGAAAAGGTTCCAGTATTAAAAGTCAAAACTACTGGAAGATGATCTGATTCTAAACAATTTAGCACTCTAATTTGAGAGTGGAAAGGAATTCGCTTTAATATTGCGAAATCTATGACGGAATCATTAGAGCTAACTTGATTAATGTGGGTTGGAGAGTGGGGCGCCAAAACATTGATTCCGTCCTGCGTTGCAAGATAATTATACAACTGCATACCATATCTAGTTGATTTATAGTTGTTCCAAGCGATATGACCACTCTAATCTAACGGCAACGGCAACGTCGTGATGTTTCGGAGTTCCGCGATGTGACAAAGTGGTCACGAGCACCTCCACATCATAATTTGGAATAGATACTTTAATTTGTTAGTTTAGGGAAAAGTTAAATTTAATTGAACTAGTTTGGACGAGCGCAGTAAAGCTCTAACGTCATGAAATTTGGTATTTAATTCATATTATTATAATTTTTGATACAATTAATAAATTTAAAAATAATATTTATATTATTTATGGGGTAAAATAGAACTTTAGTGGAATTACGTTGCACGTGCCTTAACTATTGGGGCTTTTTTGGAACTAAACTTTCTGAAGGAAAAATTTCAAGGAATTTCACGCGTGTAGCTCATCGTAGCTATCTGAGGCCAAAACGAATAATTTTGAAAAATTTAATCCACCAGATTGGTAACAGAGTTAATTAATTCTCAGTTTTTTAACTGAGGGGAAATTTACATAGACATTGTCTATTGCAGCTCTAGGTCTTTTCCTAGAGCTGGGTACTGCAGGATCATAAGCAGGTAGATTAAGTAACTTGTTACGAATCTGGGGCAGTTTTTCGAAGAAATTTATTGATGTTCTTCTAATAAATTCCGAAACAGGTTCAATTTTGAGATCGTCATGTAAGATCTTTCTCCTGATATACCAGGGGGCGTCAACAATCTTCATCAGATGCCTATTTTGAAAAACTTGCAACCTCTTAATGTTTGTGGCTGATGTCGCCCCCCATATTTGGGAGCCGTACATCATTATTGGTCTTAAAACAGCTTTGTAGAGCAGAAGCTTGAGCCTAATCGATAGCTTACTCCTAGGAGAAATTAAGCTGTTGAGTTTAACACTCGTTCTAGTAGCTTTGGTGAGGGCTGCTTTAATATGACTATTAAAGCTTAATTTTGCGTCTAAAATTAACCCTAAGTATTTGTATTCATTTACAAAGGGGATGGGTTGGCCAAAAATTTGGATAGGGGCTAGGTCAGGCATATTTACTTTTTTAGTAAACAGGAGGCACGCGCATTTACTTGGGTTGACTTTTATTTTCCAGCCGATGAGCCAGCACTGCAAAATGGTCATGTACTGTTGAATGTTTGATATGACTATGTTTGGGTCCCTATGCTGTGTAAGAATGGCGGTATCGTCTGCAAAAATTGCTAAGTGACAATTGCTAGCTCTAGGTAGATCGTTAACATAAATGTTAAAAAGAGTTGGAGAGAGTAAACTTCCTTGCGCACAACCGCTTCGGATTGGTCTGGGGGAAGAAATTACATCATTAACTCGTACCCGAAAATTACGAGAAAGTAGGTACGAGCGTAAAATTTTGACAAATTGCGCCGAAAATCCAAGTCGCATGCACTTGAATAAAAGCCCTTCGTGCCAAATTTTATTAAAGGCCTTGGCTACGTCCAGAAAAAGTGCACCTGTGGTTTGGGACTTCACAAAGCCACTGTGAATCAATTCTGTAACACGAATTAGCTGGTGATTCGTCGACAGATTTTTACGAAATCCGAATTGCTCGGAAATTAAAATATTATTGTCGCTTAGAAATTGATTCAGGCGTTTGAGAAGCACAGATTCGTACACTTTGCTCAAGCTACTAAGTAGCTAGATGGGACGGAAATTTTGAGGTAAAGTCAAATCAGAGTTTGGTTTTGGAATAGGGACAACCACAGCTGTTTTCCAGCAATCGGGGAAATAACAAAGTTCCATTAATTTATTTATTAAAAAAGTTAAATATAAAATAAATCTAAAAGGGAGGTTTTTAATCTTGCGATTTGTAATTAAATCCAATCCTGGCGATTTATTCGGCTTGAGGTTATTCATGAATTCCATGATTTCCGTGGGCCGAACGGGGTGAAGGTCGTTTACGTGTTGTTGCGATAAGAAGCTCTCCAGCTGATCTGTGACGAATTGAGTCAGTGGGGGGTTCGCCAGCCACGCGTCCGCGTGGGGGGCGAACTGGTCCTGTAGGCTATCTGCCAAAGTTTCCGCCTTCTCAATGGGAGCAAGAGCGAGTTCCCCCGTCCCCCCTCTTAGGGGGGGGATCGGGGAGAATGGTTTTCTAAAGCCGCGGTCCAACGGCCGGATGATCTTCACAGATGTGGTCATAAAACTGTCACCCCTCCTTCGTGGTTTCACCCCCGCCTGTGGCAGCGGACCCACGACCAGAGAAATCTTCAGACGGCACGCGTTCCCCTTTCGACCGCTCAAAACCCTCAGTTTCTTTGACTCCCTTCCCCCCCATAGCCCAAACAAATTTTCTGGCTCTTTGATGTTTATCCATCTACCGACATTTTGCGGGAAACTACAGGCGTACTACAGGCGTACCGCGGGCGATGGGGGAGTGTGGTCCTCTAGTGGGTTGGATGTCAGATTTATGACCAAATCCGTGAGGTCGCAGGTCGTTGGACCGCCGCTTAAGGAAGGAGGAGCGGCGCCAGAGGCCGCGTGTGTCAAGGTCTTCTAATTGACTCTCTCGCAGTTGCTCGAAGTGACCTACTTTTAACCCTTTGATCTCATCCTGGATTCTGCAAAGTTCCGTTCTCACTTGAGGATCGCGAGAACGTTGCCAAATTCTTCGCAGGTAATTTCGCAGTTTAATTTTGGTTTGGATTTCGAAAGGAAGCTTTTCTGGAGGTTTGTTAAATTTTGGTTTTGAGGCTTCTGTGAGCGCCTCCGTAAGAATTTTTCCTAGACTTCCAACTGCAAATTCAGCGTCATCATTGCTCTCAATTTTGAAGGGAGGAAGGGGTTTTGAATTTAAAATATGCCGAAAGTTCTCCCAGTTGGTGGAGAATTGTGCTGGTGAATTTAGAGAAAAGGTTCCAGTATTAAAAGTCAAAACTACTGGAAGATGATCTGATTCTAAACAATTTAGCACTCTAATTTGAGAGTGGAAAGGAATTCGCTTTAATATTGCGAAATCTATGACGGAATCATTAGAGCTAACTTGATTAATGTGGGTTGGAGAGTGGGGCGCCAAAACATTGATTCCGTCCTGCGTTGCAAGATAATTATACAACTGCATACCATATCTAGTTGATTTATAGTTGTTCCAAGCGATATGACCACTCTAATCTAACGGCAACGGCAACGTCGTGATGTTTCGGAGTTCCGCGATGTGACAAAGTGGTCACGAGCACCTCCACATCATAATTTGGAATAGATACTTTAATTTGTTAGTTTAGGGAAAAGTTAAATTTAATTGAACTAGTTTGGACGAGCGCAGTAAAGCTCTAACGTCATGAAATTTGGTATTTAATTCATATTATTATAATTTTTGATACAATTAATAAATTTAAAAATAATATTTATATTATTTATGGGGTAAAATAGAACTTTAGTGGAATTACGTTGCACGTGCCTTAACTATTGGGGCTTTTTTGGAACTAAACTTTCTGAAGGAAAAATTTCAAGGAATTTCACGCGTGTAGCTCATCGTAGCTATCTGAGGCCAAAACGAATAATTTTGAAAAATTTAATCCACCAGATTGGTAACAGAGTTAATTAATTCTCAGTTTTTTAACTGAGGGGAAATTTACATAGACATTGTCTATTGCAGCTCTAGGTCTTTTCCTAGAGCTGGGTACTGCAGGATCATAAGCAGGTAGATTAAGTAACTTGTTACGAATCTGGGGCAGTTTTTCGAAGAAATTTATTGATGTTCTTCTAATAAATTCCGAAACAGGTTCAATTTTGAGATCGTCATGTAAGATCTTTCTCCTGATATACCAGGGGGCGTCAACAATCTTCATCAGATGCCTATTTTGAAAAACTTGCAACCTCTTAATGTTTGTGGCTGATGTCGCCCCCCATATTTGGGAGCCGTACATCATTATTGGTCTTAAAACAGCTTTGTAGAGCAGAAGCTTGAGCCTAATCGATAGCTTACTCCTAGGAGAAATTAAGCTGTTGAGTTTAACACTCGTTCTAGTAGCTTTGGTGAGGGCTGCTTTAATATGACTATTAAAGCTTAATTTTGCGTCTAAAATTAACCCTAAGTATTTGTATTCATTTACAAAGGGGATGGGTTGGCCAAAAATTTGGATAGGGGCTAGGTCAGGCATATTTACTTTTTTAGTAAACAGGAGGCACGCGCATTTACTTGGGTTGACTTTTATTTTCCAGCCGATGAGCCAGCACTGCAAAATGGTCATGTACTGTTGAATGTTTGATATGACTATGTTTGGGTCCCTATGCTGTGTAAGAATGGCGGTATCGTCTGCAAAAATTGCTAAGTGACAATTGCTAGCTCTAGGTAGATCGTTAACATAAATGTTAAAAAGAGTTGGAGAGAGTAAACTTCCTTGCGCACAACCGCTTCGGATTGGTCTGGGGGAAGAAATTACATCGTTAACTCGTACCCGAAAATTACGAGAAAGAAGGTACGAGCGTAAAATTTTGACAAATTGCGCCGAAAATCCAAGTCGCATGCACTTGAATAAAAGCCCTTCGTGCCAAATTTTGTCAAAGGCTTTGGCTACGTCCAGAAAAAGTGCACCTGTGGTTTGGGACTTCTCAAAGCCACTGTGAATCAATTCTGTAACACGAATTAGCTGGTGATTCGTCGACAGGTTTTTACGAAATCCGAATTGCTCGGAAATTAAAATATTTTTGTCGCTGAGAAATTGATTCAGGCGTTTGAGGAGCACAGATTCGTACACTTTGCTCAAGCTACTAAGTAGCGAGATGGGACGGAAATTTTGAGGTAAAGTCAAATCAGAGTTTGGTTTTGGAATAGGGACAACCACAGCTGTTTTCCAGCAGTCGGGAAAATAACACAATTCCATTAATTTGTTTATTAAAAAAGTTAAGTATAAAATAAATCTAAAAGGGAGGTTTTTAATCATGCGATTTGTAATTAAATCCAATCCTGGCGATTTATTCGGCTTAAGGTTATTCATGAATTCCATGATTTCCGTGGGCCGAACGGGCTGCAGGTTGTTTACGTGTTGTTGCGATAAGAAGCTCTCCAGCTGATCTGTGACGAATTGAGTCAGTGGGGGGTTCGCCAGCCACGCGTCCGCGTGGGGGGCAAACTGGTCCTGTAGGCTATCTGCCAAAGTTTCCGCCTTTTCAATGGGAGCTAGAGCGAGTTCCCCCGTCCCCCCTCTGAGGGGGGGAATCGGGGAGAATGGTTTTCTGATAAAGGAGGAGCGGCGCCAGAGGCCTTTTGTGTCTAGGTTCTCTAATTGACTAGCTCGCTGTTGCTCGAAGTGACCTACTTTTAACCCTTTGATCTCATCCTGGGTTCTGCGAAGTTCCGTTCTCACTTGAGGGTCGCGAGAACGTTGCCAAATTCTTCGCAGGTAATTTCGCAGTTTAATTTTGGTTTGGATTTCGAAAGGAAGCTTTTCTGGAGGTTTATTAAATTTTGGTTTTGAGGCTTCTGCGAGCGCCTCCGTTAGAGTTTTTCCTAGACTTCCAACTGCAATTTCTGCGTCATCATTGCTATGAATTTTGAAGGGAGGGAGGGGTTTTGAATTTAAAATATGCCGAAAGTTCTCCCAGTTGGTGGAGAAATGTGCTGGTGAATTTAGAGAAAAGGTTCCAGTATCAAAAGTCAAAACTACTGGAAGATGATCAGAATCTAAACAATTTAGCACTCTAATTTGAGAGTGGAAAGGAATTCGCTTTAATATTGCGAAATCTATGACGGAGTCATTTGAGCTAACTTGATTAATGTGGGTTGGAGAGTGGGGCGCCAAAACATTGACTCCGTCCTGCGTTGCAAGAAAATTAAACAACTGCATTCCATACCTAGTTGATTTATAATTATTCCAGGATATATGACCTGCGTTCATATCGCCCGCAATGATGACGTTTGGGCCTAAATTTAAAAGTTTTTCTAAATCCTCCAGAGGGAACATGTACGAACTCTAATCTAAATAAAACCACCATCCATGTTCCATCTCGCCCCTCCTATTGGCAGTCACAAATAAAATCTCACCCCATCCCCCACACAACCACTCTACCGGCAATCTGTGTTTTTGACTCACTTACTTCCCAGGATGCACCTCTGCCATAGCCCAACCCTCCAGCCGTACCAAGACGACCTCGATGACAGACGGAAGCTTCCCATTGGTTGAGAGACAGATCCAGCAAGAACTATAAATGACGCCGCTCCCTGCCGCCAGCCTCTTTCAAGAACATTTTTATTCACCGCTAAGTTTTACTTCTTGCTAGATTTACGGATGGTGGGGCCTGCGGCCCCAATGAGCCGTAATCCCGATCTCAACTATCAGAGCCTCTTTCAAGACCCTTCCTCACTCATGACCAAACCATCTTTCGTCATGCAGAAAGATTTTGTCGATCGGAGATGGCGCCCTACGGGCGCCGGCGTTCCAAAATTTTTCCTTGTGTCCTTGTGGGTTGTACCAGTTAGTGAAAGGGTTAGATGTGTTAGAGGAGTACGTTTTTTGGTCTTTTTATTCGCGGATTGGGATCGTAATTAGGGATTAGTTTTATAGCTTCGTTATCTATATTTACTAGATTGTTATGGAAGTTAGTGGCTATTTTTTGTATGAATTTTTTGAGAGGTGGGTAATCGAGAGCTTTATAAATTTCAGAATTGGAGAGATATCTGGGTACTTTACAGATACTTTTTATAATTTGATTTTGTTGCTGAATAATTAATTTTAGGTTACTTTTGGCAGCATACCCCCACACTGGGCAGGCATATGTGAGTACTGGACGCAAATAGGCTGTGTAAATAAGTAATTTATTTTTCCTATTCATTTTTGAATTCCATGATAGTAGGGCCCCTCAGGGGCTCACCTTCTTTAGGTGAGTACGGGTGTCCCAATCCCGAGGTTCCCAGGGATCTTTACTCCCTTCATGTTCAAACTCCCCTACGCCTTCTGCTTTCTGCTGTTTTTTCCTTCCCTCGACGGCAAGCGAGGGAGCTCTCCATGAGAAGCTGTCGCCGCTCTGTTTGCTTCTTGCTTCTCATGGACAGCCAAAAACCCCACGTGTTTGCCGTGCGTGGCGACCCATTAGACGGGTGGTACATTTCGGTCCCCGGTGTATCAATCGGATGGTATCCCAGCCATTTGGCTGGTCTGCTCAAGGGGATCAAGCGAAGGGGTCATCTTCTGGGGCTCTGCGTTAAGGGTGGTAGACGTTCCTGGAAGTGGCTCTTAGCGTATAGGTCCTAGCTAGCACCAAGGTAAGCGCCGAGGCTGGTAAGATCTAGAGCCGGTGGCTGCCTTCCCTTGTTGGGCTCCGTGGTGGGCGGTGCCGTTGGGACCCGAATTTCTTTCCCTTTTGTATGGGTCCTTCTAACTGCACCATAGTCACTGCTGATACAAAATTTTTCATCATGTCAACAACAGATACGTTTCATGAAATCTCACCTTTTAAAGTTCACAAGCTCATTTTATCTCATATTGGAGAAGTAAAAAATGTAAAAAAACTGAAATCTGGGGATTTACTCATCGAAGTATCTAATCCTACCCAAGCAGCAAGTCTAAGCAAATTAACAGCATTAGGAAATATTAAAGTCAACGTTTCTGTACATAGGAATCTGAACTTTTCACGCGGAGTAATATCCGAACGCGGTCTCAAAAACCATACAGAATCTGAACTTGTAGATGAATTGTCTGATCAAAAAGTTTGTGGAGCTCGTCGTATTCACATCAAACGTGATGGTAAATTAATCCCTACACAACATGTCGTTCTAACTTTTTCCACCACAGAATTACCAAAGTCAATAAAGGCGGGTTATTTAAGATGCCCTATCAAACCCTATATTCCTAATCCAGTCAGATGCTTTAAGTGTCAAAGATTCGGACACTCGCAACAAGCTTGCAGAGGTACAAAAATATGTGCCAAATGCTCCGTTCCTGGACACGATTCTTCAGAATGTATCTCGGAGGAAATTAAATGTAGGAATTGTGAAGGTGCTCACCCAGCCTTTTCAAGATCTTGTCCTAAATGGGCCTTGGAAAAAGAAATTCTGACTCTTAAAATGAAGAGAAATATTTCGTTTGCAGAAGCCAGAAAAATAATTACCGAACGTACTCCCAAACCAGGAGTTACATATTCATCGGTTATTAAACAATGTACACATTGCGGACATATTCCAAATCCAAATAATACAGAAACCGGAATTTCATTCCATTCAAATGCGTCGAGGACACCTGTACCGTCTAACTCATCACAATCCATAAAAGCGCAACCTATTCCAATGAAAATTCCTTCCGATACTTCTCTTTTAAAACATGCGTCATCCTCCTCTACACAAAAACAAGTAAAAAACAAGTAAAGCAAAAAACAACAAAAAACCTGACCGAGTAAAGGAAACTAAAGCAACTAAAAAGGCTCGTCTTGCAGCTTTAAAAAAAGATAAACTTTTACAAAATCAACCAAAAATTAAAGATGATTTCTTGAAAAAAATGGGAAAAACAGAAGACTCAAAAAATGCTGATTCAATTATCAACATACATCCATCAGATGACGACATTCTGTCCTCAGCTAGTGAAACTGATACTTCATTACGGTCTCCTTAAAAACTCATTTGCTTTGTGTTTTAATTTTTTTGCATGGCCAATATTGTCTCTTGGAACTGCCGAGGAATTAAAAATAAGATTTCAGACCTTAAGGACATCATCAATGTACACCACCCTTCCATTATTGCTCTCCAGGAAACCTACTTAAAGCCTAACAACACAATTCCAATAAAGCATTATGAACTCGTACAAAAAAATGGTACAGGCGATAGAGCTTCGGGTGGGGTAGCTTTGCTGATCTCGAGCTCTTTTCCTTCATCTCCACTAGCATTAAATACCCCTTTGCAGGCAGTAGCAGTTCAAATTCATACTCATTCCTTATTTACAGTCTGCAGTTTATATCTCCCACCAAATACTCCTGTTGAGCAAAATAAGCTGAATCATCTTATTTCCCAGCTACCGGAACCATTCATCATCCTTGGTGATATGAATGGACACAGCCAACTTTGGGGTAATACTGATGCAAACACAAGGGGCAAACAAATTGAAAAATTATTAGATGATTACAGTCTTTGTCTGCTTAATAATGACGAATATACTTATTTTCACGAGCCAACTAGAACTTTTCACTCTGTAGACCTTGCAATATGTTCTCCAACCCTTCTGCCTCATCTTACACTCCATATTGCCAATAACCTTCACAATAGCGATCATTTTCCTTTAATTATTTCTGATAACAGACAAACACCTTTAACTCATCGCACACTGAAATATAATTTTAAAGCAGCCAATTGGGTAGAATTTCAGTTAAGGGCAAATATAACTAAAGAAATGATCACTAACAATAGTATAGATACTGCTATCAAAAATGTCACTGAAGTGATAATTGCTGCAGCCGATAATTCAATTCCTAAAAGCTCCAATAATTTTAAAAGACAAAGGAAGGTATGGTGGAATGAGGATTGCCGCGAGGCATACAAGAGGCAAAGAAAGGCCTGGAGTCGATTCCGAAGAAACCCAACCACGGCGAACTTAATTAGTTACAAGCAAGCAAAGGCCAACTCGAGAAGAATACAACGACAAAGTAAGCGGGAGTCATGGGAAAGATACATTAGCAGTATTAATTCCAACATATCTAGCAAAAAACTATGAGAGAGGGTAAAGAAAACCTGCGGCATATACAAATCTAACAATATAAGAATTCTCTATGCTAATGGAATCTCTGTTTCATCTCTAAAAGACGTTGCTAATTGCATTGCTTCAGAATTAGCTAAAACATCAAATAGTAATAATTATTCAACTGCGTTTGTTCGCCATAAATTTACAGCTGAAAAGCAAAAAATTAATTTTCATTCCTCTCCATTTGCTCCTTACAATACAGATTTCACTTTTCCTGAATTAAAAAGATGTCTCTCTGAAATTCGTAAATCATCTCCAGGTCCCGACAATATCAGTTACCCTATGATACAACATCTGTCTAATATATCTTTACGCAATCTACTATTTCTCTATAACAGAATTTGGCATGAGCAATCTTTCCCATCATCCTGGCAAGAGGCTATTATAATACCTATTCTTAAACCTGGAAAAGAGCCATCAAACCCATGCAACTACCGTCCGATTGCACTTACTAACTGTCTATGTAAGGTCCTCGAGAAGATGGTCAACAAGCGTTTAATATATTACTTGGAAACTAATAAATTTCTTAGTCCCTTCCAAAGCGGGTTTAGAGAGGGACGTTCAACAATCGATAACTTGCTCGCCTTGGAAACAGAAATTCGAAATTCGTTTGTTCGCAGACAGCATACCGTAGCTATTTTTTTCGACATAGAGAAAGCTTACGATCGTGCTTGGAGATTTGGTATTCTTCACGATCTGTATAATTGCAACCTTCGTGGTAATCTACCCATATTCATTCAGAATTTTTTAAAACTCCGAAAATTTAGAGTAAGAATTGGAGACCAACTATCAGACTATTTTATTCAAGAACAAGGCGTGCCTCAGGGTAGTGTACTTAGTGTAACGCTTTTTGCTTTAAAGATCAATGACATTTTAAAACAACTTCCACTCTGTGTCAAAGGTTTCCTTTACGTTGATGATCTTTACATATCTTGTTCAGGGGATGATATTGCGTTTATGGAACGACAACTTCAACTGGCCGTAAATAAAATCCAACAATGGTCTACTCTTAATGGGTTCTCTTTCTCCTCAACGAAAACAAAATGTGTACATTTTTGTCGTAAACGCCGCCTTCATCCAGATCCTGAGATCATACTTGACGGTCAACTCATCAATGTTGTTAATGAAATTAAATTTTTAGGACTAATTTTTGACAAAAAACTCACTTTCGGCCCACATGTTTTATATTTACGAAAGAAACTCGAAAAGGCTTTAAACATCTTAAAAGTTCTTTCAAATACATCTTGGGGAGCTTCCAGAACATCCTTGCTTCGAGTTTACAGAGCAGCTGTGCTCTCCAGGATGGATTACGGATGTGTAATATACGGTTCTGCAAGACAGAGTGTGTTAAAAAAATTAGACCCTATTCATAACTCAGCTCTCAGACTTTGCAGTGGCGCCTTGCGTACTTCTCCTGTCGAAAGCCTGTATGTCGAATGTTGTGAGCCCTCTCTCGATCAGAGAAGGAAAATGCTAACTCTCCATTACTATTTTAAACTTTTATCCCTTCCATCACATCCGTTTTTTAATTACAAGCAAAATCAATTCATACTTCGCTTACAAAATGCCAGACCATCCGTCATTCCTTCATTCTTTAACAGAGCAACAAACATTCTAAACAGTTTAAACATAGACAATATCCACGTTGTATCAAACGTAAAATATTACCTCACTCCGTGGAAATCACATGGACTAAAATACTTAAATCCATTTACACCTTTTGATAAAACTAATACGGCCCCTGAGATTTACCTCCAACTTTTTGCTCATCATCGTGAATCTTATAAAAATTTCATTCCAATATTTACAGACGGTTCGAAAAGTTCTTCATGTACTTCATTTGCTTGTGTTTTTATCAATGATACCATCTCATTTCAACTTCACCCTTCATGTTCTATTTTTACTGCAGAAATTACCGCCATCCTTCATGCATTATCTCACATTTCAAATAGTCCACCTGATAACTATATCATTTATTCAGACTCAAAAAGTGTCTTAGAATCGTTGACATCACTCCACCGTTTCTCTCATCCATTGACTTTTAACATACTTGAACTACATGATAATCTCACTTGCAAGGGGTTCAAAGTTCTTTTCTGCTGGGTTCCTTCTCACGTTGGTATACGGGGAAATGAATTAGCAGACAATCTAGCGAAATCTGCTACCAGTATATTAAAATCTCCTATTCCATTAAAAGATATAAAAAACCACGTTAAATCCAGTTTGCATTTCAAATGGCAAATCCAGTGGGATCTTACAGAGGCAAATAAACTTAAAACAATAAAGCCTCTAATCGATTGTTGGCCTTGTTTGCCTAGTAGAAAAATTGATACCATTCTTACCAGATTAAGAATTGGCCATACACGGCTCACACATAAACATTTGCTGTTGGGGGAACCCGCACTCCGATGTACAGCATGTCAGTGTCCTATGACGGTTCTTCACATTTTAATAGAATGTCCACAATTTAACAATGAACGAATTCGCTGCTTTCACTCTCATCAAATTAAATTAAAAGATATTCTTCATAAAGTACCCCATCCCCACCTTTTTACCTTTTTAAAAATGATTGGCTTTTACTTTTCAATTTGAATCTTAAATAACTCTTAGATTCTGTTTTACCATGCTCTTACGTTTTGTAGATTTTACAGGTAGACAAGCTCAGGAAAATGATGCAATTTAGAAATTTTTAAACCTTTTAAAAGAGGATTAATCTCACCGTATGTTTGGCGCAGTTTAATCAAAAATGGTTCTTGCGCCAATAAACTCCATCAACCAACCAACCAACCATGATAGTAGGGGGTAAAATTTTCTCGAGAGATCACGGAATTTGTTTTTGACATATAGTAGGTGAGGCTTCCATGTTAGTTTTCTATCTAATATTACACCGAGGTATTTGCAGTTCTGAGACCACGGGATAAATTTATTATTAATTTTAAGTTGGGGGAAGGATTTATTAATAGGTGATTTGTGGAAGATAATAGCTTCTGTTTTAGATACGTTAATGGAAATTTTCCATTTTTCGAACCAACCTTCAAGATTGTGTAGGTGTCTATTTAGAGCTAGCTGCATGTAGTTTGGATTTTTGTTTTTAGCGAGTATCGCTGTGTCGTCTGCAAAAATGCATAGCATGGTATTGAACTGCTTGGGTATGTCATTAATAAATAATGAAAACAGCACTGGGCCAATTTTTGAACCTTGTGCGACGCCGGCTTGGATGTTTTTTTCCGAGGAAATTGCATTTTTTATTTTAACTTTGAATTTACGGTTTGATAGGTAGGAGTAGATTATTTGAATTAAATAGTTGGGGATTTTGTAATTTATTAATTTATATATTAGACCGTGTTGCCAAACTCTATCGAAGGCTTTTTGGATGTCTAAAAAGACCGCTGCTGCTTTTTCTTTATTAATGAATGCTTCTTCGATGAATTCGGTAACACGGTATAGCTGATGAGTTGTAGATAGGTTTTTTCTGAACCCAAATTGTTCTGGGATAAGGATGTTATTTTCTTCAAGGAAGTAATTAAGTCTATTAAGGATAATTTGTTCAGTTAGTTTACTTATTGAGGGTAGAAGTGAAATGGATCTGTAGTTGGTTGGGTCGGTTGGGTCTTTGCCGGGTTTGTGTATTGGAACCACAGTTGCTGTTTTCCATCTTTTAGGAAAATACCCAATGATTAGTCCCCTCAGGGGCTCACCTACTATAGGTGAGTACGGGTGTCCCAATCCCGAGGTACCCAGGGATCTTTTACTCCCTTTAGGTTTACTCTCCTCTGCGCCTTCTGCTGTCGCCTTTTTTTTTTTTCTTTCCCTCGACGGCAAGCGAGGGAGCTCTCCATGAGAAGCTGTCGCCGCTCTGTTTGCTTCTTGCTTCTCATGGACAGCCAAAACCCCACGTGTTTGCCGTGCGTGGCGACCCATTTGAAAGACGGGTGGTGCACTGTGGTCCCCTGTGCATCAATCGGCTGGTAGCTAGTCACCTTAGTGGCTAGTCTGCTAGGGATCAAGCGAAGGGGTTACTCCTTGGGCTTGGCGTTAAGGGTGGTCACTGTCCCCGGGGGTAACTCCGAGCGTATAGGTTCCGGCTAGCATCAAGGTAAGCGCCGAGGCTGGGAATGGCCAGAGCCGGTGGCTGCCTTCCCTTGTTGGGCTCCGTGGTGGGCGGTGCCGTCGGGCCCGAATCATTCGCAATATCGTATGGGGCCTCAAAATCAAATTCCATCACCATCGTTTTTCATAATTAGTCGTGTATCATCTGAAAATGAAACATTTCACGGTGTGTCACCATTTCTAGTTGAAAAGGCTATATCCGGGCATATCGGTGAAGCTAAAGCAATAAGGAAAATTCGCTCTGGCGATTTACTTGTTGAAGTAGCCAATAAGAAACAAGCTCAAAAAATTTTGAAAATTAAATCTTTGTCAACGATACCTGTCACTGTTAGTGCACACAGATCTCTGAACTCTTCTAAAGGAGTTATTACTTGTGGAGAGCTGTATAATGAGGAGACTGACGAAATTTTAAAAGAATTACGAAACCAAGGCGTTACGGAAGTCCGGCGAATAACAATTAAAAGGAATGGTAATGTTATAAAGACCAAACACCTTATTCTGACATTCCACTTTCCAAAGACACCCGAATTTATTAAGGCGGGTTACATGCGATTAGCTGTCAGACCATACATACCAAACCCACTTCGTTGCTTTCAGTGCCAGCGCATAGGTCACTCCAAAGCTACTTGCCGAGGTACTCTTACCTGTGCCCGTTGTGCTGAGGCCGGGCATGAGAGCGTTGATTGCACTGCAAATGAAAAATGCGTTAACTGTAAAGGAGAGCATAGCTCCTTTTCCCGCACTTGCCCTATCTGGCAATTAGAAAAGGAAGTACTCTCTGTCAAGGTTAAGAATCAAATATCTTATCCGGAAGCAAAAAGGATTGTGAAAGCCCGTCTACCACCGGCTGGCATTAGTTATGCAAAAGCGGCAAAGGTAATAACTCCTTTCACTCCTGGAAATGCACAGGATAAATCGTGTGTAGGTATTTCCCTTTCTAATAATCAGCTAACAACTGAATTAGATGCTTCAGATGCTGGTTCACCACACAAGTTAAAACCAAAGAGGAAAAAAATTTCAAAATCGCAGAAATCACTGGCACTGAAACTTTCAAAAACAGGTCGTTCTTCTAAAGACATTACCTTAGCTCTTTCTACCAAAAAATCTCTTGCCTTAGATATGGCAAAATCTGGCCTTGTTCGTAAAGACCTAACTTCCTTATTCGGTGGTCAGCCGAAGAGTCCGGAATTATTGCGACTCCATCCCTCCGAGGAGGAAGATGATTTTCAGATGAGTTGTGATGCTTCTGCAACTCCGCCTACGAATGATAATAAAAATTCCCCAAATAATTCTTAATGTGTTCTTTCCTTTCCTGGAATTGTCGCGGCATTCGTTACAAGATTTCTGACATTAAGGTTTTATTAAATACATTTCAACCTGTTTGCTTTGCACTTCAGGAAACCCACCTGAGGTCAGATATTCCTTTTAAGATTCGTGGTTATAATTCTGTGCGGAAAGATGTTGATACTGGGAGAATTAGTTCCGGTGGAGTTTGCATTCTGACCTCCAACCAGTTCCCCAGTACCCCACTAACTCTTCATACTTCTCTACAGGCTGTAGCTATCCAGGTTCACGTTAGAACTCTCGTTACAGTCTGTTCTATTTATCTACCGCCAAATGAAACTATTTGTCAAAACGACCTCAATGCTTTAGTTGATCAGCTTCCTAGACCTTTTCTCTTGATTGGTGACTTTAACGGCCATAGTCCTTTATGGGGTTCAGATAGCTCAAATTCTCGGGGGAGACAGATTGAAGAATTTATCTCGGGAAATTGTCTCTGTCTCCTTAATAATGATGAGCAAACGCATTTCCATGAGCCGACGCATACTTTCCACAGTATTGACCTTGCTATTTGTTCTCCCTCACTTTTCCCATTGCTGAATTTAAGAGTTGGAGATAGTCTGTTTAATAGTGATCACTTCCCTGTCATTGTCTCCCATGCTGATAGTACTTGTGGAACACAGCGTCCACAACGATATCTATTCCAGCGGGCAGATTGGGGAACATTCACTGAACTTGCAGTTATTACAGAAGCAATGGTTGCTGTTGAAAATATAACTGATGCTACTCAAAATGTTATTAACACAATTAGAAATGCTGCTGACATTGCAATCCCTAAGAGCTCACCCCACCCACGAGCATTTCGTCGGCCGTGGTGGAACGATGCATGCCGCAACGCTTACAAGACACAAAAGAAATCATGGGGAATTTTCCGTAGGTATCCAACTACGGAGAATCTCATTGCCTTTAAAAAAGCCCGAGCAAATGCACGGCGCATTCGACGTCGTAGCCAAAGGGAATCATGGCTCCAATTTGTCTCCTCTATCACTTCAAATACAACCAGTGCGCAACTTTAGAGAAAAGTTAAGGCAGTAAATGGGATTTACCAGGAGTTCTCGTTTCCAGTTTTAAACACAGGAAACGTTTCATATTCTTCCCCTATAGAAGTCGTTAACATTATCGGTCAAACATTTGAGAAAGTTTCAAGCACAGCCTCATATAATTCAACATTCCTCGCCACTAAGAGGCGTGCTGAGAAGATACATCTCCATTTCGAAACCGACCATCTTCATCCGTATAATTGCGCATTTCAAATCAATGAATTAAAGAGAGCGCTGTTTCAAGTTCATGATTCTAGCCCTGGTCCGGATGGAATTACATACAACATGCTCCGCCATCTGGATGAAGATTCCTTGGCTAATATTCTTTGCCTATTTAACAGAATCTGGAATGATCAAATATTCCCTTCCCAGTGGCATGAAGCAGTTGTAATACCACTCCTAAAACCTGGAAAGGAACCATGTAATCCATTGAACTACAGACCAATCGCCTTAACAAGCTGCCTGTGTAAAATTTTCGAACGCATGATTAACGCGAGACTTGTATATGAATTGGAAAAAAATGACTGTATTCCCCTCTTTCAGAGTGGTTTCCGAAAGGGAAGGTGCACCATTGATAACATTATTCATTTGGAAACTCACATTCGTAATGCCTTTGTCCGTCGAAACCATCTTGTTGGGGTGTTTTTCGACATTAATAAAGCATACGATCGCACATGGCGTTATGGAATTCTTCGCACATTATTTGATTTTGGTCTTAGAGGAAACTTACCTGTTTTTATAAAAAACTTCCTATCTTGTCGTATTTTCCGTGTTCGAGTTGGCAGTTATCTTTCAAATACTTTTGTTCAACAGGAAGGCGTTCCTCAGGGAAGCGTCTTAAGTGTTACTTTGTTTATTCTACATTTTAGCCAAATTCTTCAAGTTTTACCAGCAACTGTTACTGGAACCTTGTACGTGGATGATCTTCAGATATCCTGTCAATGATCGCATATGCCTTTCATTGAGAAACAACTGCAAATCGCTATCAACAAACTTTTATCTTGGTGCGATGAAAATGGACACGCACTTTCTCCCGAGAAAAGTTGTTGTGTTCATTTCTGTAGAAAGCGAAGTCTTCACCCAGATCCTGTGGTCTATATCCGTAATACTGCCATTCCGGTTGTTGCAGAGATGCGCTTTTTAGGAATTATTTTTGACAGAAAACTCACCTTCCTTCAACATATACTTCATTTAAGGAAGGTATGTGAGAAAAAACTCAATATTCTAAAAGTTCTATCGAATACAGCTTGGGGAGCGGATCGACTTTCGTTACTTCGCATTTATCAAGCATTGATACTCTCGCGCATTGATTATGGCTGCGAAGTATACGGTTCTGCTCGATCCAACATTTTGCGAAGACTCGATCCATTGCACCACTCTGCTTTACGGATCTGCACTGGAGCCTTCAGGACTTCACCAGTTCAGAGTTTGTACGTGATTTCCCATCAGATACCTTTGCATTTAAGGCGAAGAAAGCTAGCAGTTCGATACTTCTTCCGCATGCTTTCTCTTCCCAAACACCCAGTCCAGAATTTGACGGTGCCTATTAGTCTTCATAGACTTTACAATGCCCGTCCTTATAATATTCTGCCTTTTCATGAAAGAATAAGGGTTGATATTCAGGATTTGGGCCTTGGAAATGTCGAGGTTCATCCAGTTAACTTTTTATCTTTCCCCCCTTGGGATTATCCAATTTTTTCATATTTTAACCCTTTTTTGAATTTTAATAAAGCTACTACATCTTCTGTAGTTTTCCAGCAGTTATTTAATTTTCATCTTCATCAACTTTCAACTTACATACCGATATACACTGATGGATCAAAATCCTCTCAATCTGTCGGGTGTGGTATTGTCTTTCCGGAGGTTACATATAGTTACCGTCTGCATGATTCGTGTTCTGTTTTGACTGCTGAACTATCTGCAATTTTGTTAGCTCTCGAAAGAATTTCTCTTTCTAAAGAGACTTATTACTGCATTTATTCAGATAGTATGAGTGCTTTAGAGACACTGTGTAACTTTTCAAATTGCAGGCATCCTATTGCAATTGATATTCTTTGCTGTTTGAGAGATCTTCAGACTAAGGGGTATGACATCCAGTTCAGATGGATTCCTAGTCATGTTGGCATAACCGGCAATGAAGCGGCTGACATTGCAGCCAAGGAGGCTAAGCATATTCTTCAGCGCTCTTGCCCACATATTGACCTTATTAATATGTATAGTGGTTATATTCTTTCAATTTGGCAAGAATCTTGGAATCGTGAAACTGAAAACAAACTGCACTTTATCAAGCCGACAATTGGAGTGTGGCCTGCTGCTTCGGTTCGATGGGCTGATGTAAAATTAACTAGATTACGAATTGGTCACACCCGCCTAACTCACAAACATCTTTTGTTTGGCGAGAGGATACCAATGTGTTCGGATTGTAACGTTAATCTCACAGTTTTACATATTTTAATTGAATGTCCCAAATTTAATTTTTATCGTGCGCATTTCTTTAATTCATCATCATTGGATTTGCGTGAACTGGTTGGAGAACAGCCTCACCGTAATATTTTTGACTTTTTAAGAGCTACTAACTTTATTCATTTTATATAAATATCATTGTTTATTTAAAAAAAACATTTGTTTTAATCATAGACTTTTATTATTTAAAGTTTCGTACCTTTTTATAAATACTTTTAACAAAATGTTTTTATCAATTTTTAGCCTGGAGGAAACAAGATTTTTAATCGTATGGTAATATATTCGTACCATGTGTCTTGGCGCAGCATGGCCAATTCTGGCTCTTGTGCCATAAAAATATAAACCTCAACCTCAACCTCAACCCAATGATTAGTATTTTGTAGATTAAAATTGCGAGTTCATAAATAATATTTTCCGGAGATTTTTTAGCATTTTATTGTTAATACCATCATGTCCTGGGGATTTGTTATTTTTAAGTTTTTTAATAGCTGAATTAATTTCGAGGGGGGTGGGGGTGTTTTAATTTCTTTAAGGGTATTTTTATTAAATTTAAATTGGGCAATAGATTCATTTACTATATTATCAGTTTCAAAGTCTATGGTGTCATTATTTTTAAATTGGTTTTCTAGACTGTTTGCTATGCATTCTGCTTTATCCTCATCTGTTAGAGCAAGTGTGTGTGTGTGTGTTTGAGTGGTGGTATATTTTTAAATTTCTTTTTAAATGGTTTGACGAGTTCCCAGATAGTATTGTCTTCAGGGTTCTCGTTTACAATCTTATTAATGAAGTTATTGTGTTCAATTGTTTTATTTAATTTAGTGATTTCTTTATTTAATTTATTGGTTATTTTCTTGAAGGTTGGGTCTCTGGTTTGTTGAAACATCTTTCTAGCATAATTACGTTCCCTGTTAAGTAGTTTTAATTTAGGGTCAAAATGAATATTAGAAGTTGTAATGGGTTTAGATGCAGTGATCTTGGCCTGGTTTATGATTTGTTCAAGAGTGTTAATTGCGTTATCAATTTTAATTTCTGAGTCAATGCTTATGAAATTTAGGTTATCTGTTTTATTTAAATTGTTTTTAAAAAGGGTCCAGTTTGTTTTATTTTTTCCGATGCTATTTGGTAAGGTGTATTTAATGAAAAAGTTTAAGTGAATGGGGTTGTGATCAGAGCTTAATTCTGGTATGGAGTTTATTTCATAGGGATAAATAAAGTCTTTAACAAGTGCTAGGTCTATTGTGGAGGTAGAATTATTTCCAAATCTTGTGGGGGTGGCAGGAGCAATGATGTCTATACCAGCTCTGTTGCAGAAAGTGTTAAGGGAAATACCTCTATGTGTGTTATAGTTACAACTCCAGTTCTTATGGTGTGCATTATAATCACCAGCTATAATTTGGTTGGGGCTAATTTGAATTAAATTTCCAAGATCAAATGTGAAAAGTGAATTATCTGAGTGGGGGGGTATGTAAATAGAGGTGAGCGTTATGGGTTCTATATCTTTAAAATTAATAACTATTGCATTTGCTTCTACGTGATAGAGGGTTGGGAGTATAAGTTCGTAATGAGGTATGTAATTTTTAATTAGTATCGCAGTTCCACCTGCTGCGTTTTGTGTAGGATTAATTATTTTTCGGTAGCTGTAGTAGGAAGCGTAATTTGCTAGAAAGATTTTCTTTTGTGGTCTCAGGTGGGTTTCCTGTAATAAGATAATGTCGGGGTTATACTTATTTACGAACAGTCTGAATTCATTTATTTTATTCTTGATCCCGTTTGCGTTCCAGTACACAATATTTAGGCTGTTTAGCTTGAATTAACTTAGTAAGAGGAGTTTGTGTCGTGGCTTTGAAAAGCCAACATGAGTAGCTGTAATTTGTCTTCGATTTTATGTGCATTTTTGAGGTCTTTTAATGCTCTGAAGAGATTAGGGAATTGTTGGACTAATATCCTTAATTCCTGTGTAGCTTCGGCGATGTCTTTAATAAAACTATCGCCTAGCTTGGTTGAAAGGTTGATATCTTCAGTGTTTCTATGTTTGTTTACAGTGACTGCAGGTTGTTCTCGTGGCGCCCTCTGTTGAGGAGTGTCACCGTTAAAAAGATCGGCGAAAGTTTTGTTTTCTTGAATATAAGCTGATTTGTTAAAGTTATTGTATCTATTTTGGGAATAGTAATTGTCTCTTATAAGGTTATTGTTTGGTAGTTTTGGGAAGGCTTCACAGCCTCTACAGGATGCAACATGACCTGTTTTATGGCAGTTGATGCATGTAGGGTCTTGTATTTTTTCAGTGATAGTGCACTGACTAGTGAGGTGAGCTTCGTTACATTTTAAGCACCTAGGTGCCATTTCGCAACACTCAGCAGTATGATGGAATCTGTTGCATCTGGAACATTGGTTGACCATTCGTCTTCCCCTAAAGGGTTCGACAGTTATTTTTAGATAGTTTATGTGTTGAATATCAAATATTTGTTGAGCTTCATTATTTCTAACTAGTTCAACAAGGTAGAATGGGAGTGGTCTTTTCGTTTTGAGTTGAGTCAGCTGAGATACCTTGGTTACAGGTAGGCTGTGTTGATTTTTTAGGATGTCTTTAATCTCATTTGGCTCCTCGTTATGGGGTAACCCTTTGATTACAACTTTGAGTGGACGTTCATTGCGGGGCTTGATTATATAGAAATCATAGCCTTGGGTTTTGCAGAAGTTAGTAATATTTCTGTGTTGTTCCGCGTCGTTGGGGAAAATTTTTACGTAGCCTGATGAAAGTTTATTATCGGTGTCACCACATACTTTTCTGATTTGGGTGAGGACTTCGACATATGCATCATGGTATCTTAGCATTATCGGTGGTGGTTTTTTGGGTTTTATGACTGCTTCTTCTTTTTGCGAATCTATGTTTTCTAATGGTTGAAATTTGTTTTGGAGAATAGTGGCATTTGCCTGGCTAAATTGGGTTGGGCGGGCTGTTTTTCTTTTAGGTGAAAATTTAAATTTGTCTTGGGAATTAGCATTAAGGTTAGCTCTATCTTGGCCACAACAAAAAGGAAGAAGGTCCAACTCACCTAATAATTGTCCTTTCTTGGCTAGGATATCCGCCTGTTTCTGCCTGAGGGTTAGGTACTCTTGGTTATCGTTACCGATTCCATTATCCAAAAAGTAGTTTATTGCTTTGAGCAATCCTTCTGATTTTATATTTTCATCAATAATTTGACGCTCTAAAAAGAGCCGTTCATCACAGTGGCACGGATGCTGAGAAATCTCAGCATCCATTTCCATCTCGTCCGATCGAATGCGCTTTGCGCTCTCTTCCTCCGAATCACTACCGCTCATGACGGTAGCTAGCAGGAGAATGAAATGTGAAAATGAGAATGTTGCCTTTCATGAAATAGCACAGATTTGTGGAGTACCCGCCCGATGTGGGCTACCTCCAACATAGCAAATTTGAAGAGACCTAGCTTCAAATAAGTTTCCATAGGCTGTAACGTCTCCAGTGATGGTTGAGGAGGAAATGAAGCAGAATCGACTGATGAAAAGTCGCATGGCAGGTGAGGGAGAGAGGGTGAGATGTCTCAGCCAATGGCAAAGCAGACGGTCAAGGGAGTAGGAGAGGGTGAGGTAGGAGCATTTTGGTCTTGAAGAGGGTCCAGGCAGCGGATAAACTATTGTACCTGGGCGGCCAATCAGAGAGCTTCTACTTGCAGGTGGGCGGTAGTGCTACAACTTAGTCCAGGAGCGCATTAAGGAGAATGAGTTTTCTTTCCTCTTTGGAAGTATTTCCCTTTAATTTAGCTGCAACTGACAGTAATCCAGGAAATTCTTTCAGAAGATTTCTTATTTCTCTTAACGTTTCTATTAGTTCTTTCATTTCCAGGGTGTTGGTTTGTGGGTTGTGATCTGCTGAAGTTGGGGTAGAATCTGGTATCTGTTGTTGGGGCTGGTATCTCTGTCTGGGTGGGGGAGGATTTTGAGCTGCTTCTACGATTTTTTCAGTATTACTTTTCCTATTTTTGAGGATATCAGCGTAGGATTTTCTATTACTTGTTGATGGGGCAGTTGTAGGGTAGGCAGGGCAACCTTTCCAAGAGGCCAGATGTCCTGTGTTATTACAATTAATGCAGATGGGATCTTGTACTTTTTCCTTCTGAGAGCACTCATTCGTGGGGTGATTACCATTACATTTTATACAGCGCGGATTGCATCTGCAATTCCGAGCGCTGTGATAAAATCCTGCGCATCTAAAACACATTGTTGCTTTTGCAGGTCTTCTGTACGTTTCTATTTTAACTCTGATGTAGGACATGGTTCGGAGATTGTAGATGTTTTTAAAATTTCCAGTTTTCTTGACTTCCACTAGGAAAATAGGGTAGAGGGTCTTATTTCTAAAATTTTTGAGCTGTGAGATGCGTCCAATGTTGAAATTTTGTGCTTCTAGTTCTTGTTTCAGGTCATTTATATCTTGATTGATGGGCAGTCCCTTAATGATGATTTTAATGGGTCTTTCGGAGGGGTCTTCGGAGATGATGTGCTCTAGCTTCTTTTCAGTCAGGAATTCCGGGATTCCCTGTCTTTCTTCATCGCTGCCTGGGGTGATCTTAATAAATCCATTAGAATAGCTATTTTCAGATTTGGGGTATTTTCTGTTGAGCTGCTGCAGTACTAAGTTATATCCTTCTGTTAATTTCATCTGGATGGGGGGGATTTCTTTTCTTGGTTGCTGTGCTCCTTCTTCTAAAATCTGAAATTTGTTTCTGGTGGTGACTTCTGGGTTTTCAACGGAATTTTTTCTTTTTGAGGAATGTTTTCTGTCAACAGGTTGGAAGGGCAGTTCGGTTTCCATTTCTTCAGGATTATTGTGCTTGTTTTCTGTATGATCTAGGTTTTCAGTTTGAAGTGGCTGCTTGACGTTGTCAGGGGTATGCCTTTCACAGTTTTCCAAGGGACAGGGGGTTATGTCATCCAGTTCGTTTGCGATGTTCCTGATATCCGCTTGAATTTCCTTTAATTTGGTGTAATCCTCGAGATACTGGGCTGTGTGTTCCAATTTATTTTCTTTCATTTGTTGTAACGTGTCTATAAAAGTCGACGCAGTGTAGTTTAGTCTAAGCATTCTTTCTTGGGATGTGGAAATGTATGCACATAAGTTCCTGTTTCCATCATGGGTACGGCAACCTTTATTGATGCATGGTTTTGCGGTATTTAGTTTTTCTTTGTTGTGTTCTATTATTCTGTTTAGATCATCTAGATGTTTCAAAAGTTCCGCCTTTTCAGAGGGGCTACAATCTCCATTTAGCTTTCTATAGACGTTAAAAGCTTTGCAATCAGCTGAGTTAATTTCTCTCTTCCAATCCTTTAATTGCCGGCAGTGGCTTTGAATGCTTTTAATAAATTCTGAAGCGCAACTGGCTTTTCCACTGTAATAGGACTTATCACTAAGAGCACTACTAGAGTCCTCAGAGCGTCCGTCTCCCTCCATAGCTGGAGACTGAAAAAAATGTAAATCAAAATGAAAATGAAAATTGAAAATAAAATGAAAAATCAATGATGCCTTTCGAATTTGGTAGGTTTAACGGAGCACCCGCCTTGCGCAGCAAGGCTATCTCCACGATCCTTGTAATGAAGGCCTGGCGGTGTGGTATGCCCTTAACTTGAATGGTAAATTGAGAGCTGTAGCAGGTAGCTGGTCGGGTAGTTGTTTGCATGGGTCTGGATCGGAGAGTGAAAAGAGCAGATCTCGGTTGATGCTGTACCCTAGATCGAAGACAGGGGAGTAGGAGCGGGAGTGAGCCTGGTCAGCCAGTAGGAGATCGTTGTTCCAGCAGGGGGCGGAGTCAGTCTAGTGCGTAGTGAAAAGACCCAGAGAGATGTTATAAGCAGTTGAGTTGTACGTTTTCGAGGCTAGGCTACTGTTTTCGGGTGGCGAATAGGAAACGTTTCTTTGCTGGGTGGGCTGGGTGTGTCATGGGTACTTTGTTCAGTAGTGTGGGGCTATTGCAGGAGTAGCACATTTCGGGGTCTTTTAATTTTAATATCTGGGGTGTATTTGCTAATCTGGGCTATTGCTTCATTTTCATTATTATCCATACTATTGTAAAATTTAGTTGAAAGTTGTTTGATGGTTTCAGTAAAGGTGGGGTAATTTAGTGCATTGCAGACATCGACGGTTCTCATGAATCGCCTGGCTTTGCAAATTGTTCTTATTACTTGGTTGTGTTGCTGTTGGATTATTTTTAGGTTGGATTTTGCGGCATAACCCCAAACGGGGCATGCATATGTGAGTACTGGACGCAAATAGGATGTAAAGATAAGCATTTTTGTATCCCTATGCATTTTTGAGTTCCGGCCTATTAATGGGAAAAATTTACGCGACTGAGCTCGGAACTTGTCCCTGACATAATTAAAGTGTTTTTTCCAGGTTAATTTCCTGTCAAGTATTACTCCTAGATATTTAGCTTCCTGAGACCACGGGACGGGGTTATTTTTAATGGTCAGCTTGGGGAAATCCGGTTGTTTTTGGGATTTGTGAAACATAACCGCCTCCGTTTTGGAGGCATTGATTTCAATTTTCCATTTCTGGAACCAATCCTCCAACTTGTGTAGGTGTCTATTGAGTGCAATGTGCACGTATTTAGGATTTTTGTTCTTGGCCAGTATGGCTGTGTCATCTGCGTACAAGCACAACATCGTGTTGAATTGCTTGGGCATATCGTTAATATAGATTGAGAATAACACAGGTCCCAGTTTTGAGCCCTGCGGTACTCCTGCACTTATGGGTTTTGTATCCGATAGTTCTTGTTTTACTCTGACTTTAAAGGAACGATCGGTGAGGTATGATTCTAATATACGAATCAGATAGCCTGGAATCTGATTCTCAATTAGCTTAAAAATAAGACCATTGATCCACACACGATCGAACGCTTTCTGGATGTCTAGGAAGACAGCTCCTGATTTCTGTTTGTTAGCAAATCCTTCAGTGATGTATTCGGATACTCTGGCGAGTTGGTGTGTCGTGGAGAGGTTCGGCCTGAACCCGAATTGTTCCGGACACAGTAAGTTGTTTTCTACTAGGTGTGTATTTAATCTTTTTAAAATGACACTCTCGGCAATTTTGCTTAGCGTTGATAAGAGAGAGATTGGTCTGTAGCTAGAAGGATTTGTGGGGTCCTTTCCTGGCTTAAAAATTGGGACCACCGTTGCTGTCTTCCAACGTGTTGGGAAGTATCCTACTTCCAATATCTTTTGTATAAGTAGCGTGAAAATAATAATTACATTAAGGGGGAGTTTTTTAACTATTTTATTAGTGATATTATCGTATCCTGGGGCTTTGTTGTTACGCAAGTTTTTGATTTCTTTAATGATTTCAGATGGGAGGATAGTTTCAATTTTTGAGTTTGTATTTGCTAGTGGCGCCATCTGTGTGTTGTGAAATGTGTTAAGAACTTTTTCGACCTTGGATTCGGTTTCCTTGTGAGTTAGGTTGTTGTTTTTAAATTGTGTCTCGAGACTTTCAGCCAAGCAGTTTGCTTTTTCCAGGTCGGTTTGTGCTATACTGGCCGGACCTTTAAGGGTCGGAATGTTGTAGCTCTTCTTTTGGAAAGGTTTCACAAAATCCCAAATGTCCCCGTTTTCATTGTTCAAATTTGCAAGTTTATTTGCTAGCTCATTCTCTTTTAATTTCGCGTCAAGTTTATTTATTAATTTGTTCATTCTGTTTAGCTGCTTTTTGAGAGAGGGGCTTCTGTTTTGCTGGTATAATTTTCTTATCTTATTTCTTTCTTGGTTGAGTTTTTTAATCTGTGGGTCGAAATATGGTTGTTTTAATTTGACTGGGGTGGAGTGATTTGCTCTGGCAGTTTGAATCTTGTACTCTATTTCTTCCGTTAGCTTGTCTATCCCTATGGGGGAGTTTAATTTATTAGTGTTAAATATTGTCCTGGTGAGTTCGTTTTTAAAGTTTGTCCAATTTGTTTTGATTTTGGCGTATTGCTCGGGTAGGGTGTAATTGAAATAGAAATTAAGAGCGACCGGGTTATGGTCAGAGCTCATTTCGGGTAAGGAATTTTATATGGGAATAGAAAATGTCTGATAAGTGTAATGTCTATGGTGGATGCAGAGTGCGTGCCAAAACGTGTTGGTTCATTTGAGAACAAAACATCTAACCCTGCATTATCCACAAAATGTCTGAGATTTATGCCTCTTTGAGAGTTACTTTGGCAGTTCCAGGATGTGTGGTGGGCATTGTAATCTCCGCAGATGATGTTGTTTAGTCCTAATTGTATGATGTTTTCAATGTCGAAAAGAAATAGGTTATGGTCTGATTTTGGGGGGATGTAAAGTGATGTGACATTTATGGGGTCGTGATTTTTCAGTGTAATCCTGACTATTGTTGCTTCTACTTGTTGAAGGGTGGGTGGAATTATTTGATGATGGGGAATGTGGTTTTTAATCAGTGCGGCCGTTCCTCCACTGGGTCTGTTTTCATCCTGGTTTTCCCTATATGAGTAATACGCTGCGTAGTTAGCAATAAATATTTTCTGCCCGGGTCTCAGGTGCGTCTCTTGTAATAATAATATATCGGGGCTATGCTTATTGATAAACAGTTTTAGCTGATTTAATTTTTGCCTGATCCCGTTTGCGTTCCAGTATATGATTTTGAGACACCCAGCCGTGAATGTTTACACTGATGTAGCGCCATCTGGGGTGAAAAATGCTCTGAAGAGAATTTGCAGCTTGTCGGGTATTGAATTGGCTCTTTTTAATTCTTGCGCCATATTGATGATATCTGGTATGTTATTAAAAATTTCTTTGACCTGTGCTATAATTTCAAGCAGAGCCGCGATCTCGGTGGCGTTAACCTGCTCATGGTGTGTGGGGACCTGTGCTGATGCACTGGGGGTAGTCATTTGTGGCGCCATCTGTTGGGTTGCTGTGCTTTGAAAATGCTGAGCGTAACTGAGATTTGGTTTGATTTTGCTTTGGTCCGGATTAAAAGTGTTACTGATTGTGCGTTGTGGTGCTAGGTTTCTATTGTACTGTGGTGTTTTTGGGTATTTTTCGCATCCTCTGTACCCCTCAGGGGCTCACCTACTATAGGTGAGTACGGGTGTCCCAATCCCGAGGTACCCAGGGATCTTTACTCCCTTTAGGTTTACTCTCCTCTGTGTCTTCTGCTTTCTGCTTTGTTTTTTCTTTCCCTCGACGGCAAGCGAGGGAGCTCTCCATGAGAAGCTGTCGCCGCTCTGTTTGCTTCTTGCTTCTCATGGACAGCCAAAACCCCACGTGTTGGCCGTGCGTGGCGACCCATTAGACGGGTGGTACATTTCGGTCTCCGATGTATCAATCGGCCGGTATCCCAGGTACATAACTGGTCTGCTTAAGGGGATCAAGCGAAGGGGTCACTCCTTGGGCTTGGCGTTAAGGGTGGTCACTGTCCCCGGGAGTGACTCCCAGCGTATAGGTTCTGACTAGCATCATGGCAAGTGCCGAGGTTGGCAATCACCAAAGCCGGTAACTACCATCCCTTGTAGGGCTCCGTGGTGGGCGGTGCCGTTGGAGCCTGAATCTTCTCAAATGTCGCATGGCTCCTAATGTTTATACTGATTGTAATGCTTATTTTAAATTTTTCGTTATTGCATCTGAACAAAGTTCATTGAAAAAAGTATCTCCACTGTTGATACATAAAGCAATTATTGGAATTGTAGGTGAAGTAAAAACTAT
The DNA here is from genome assembly GCF_947563725.1 of Argiope bruennichi. NCBI lineage: Eukaryota > Metazoa > Arthropoda > Arachnida > Araneae > Araneidae > Argiope > Argiope bruennichi. Next base: position 102,734,183 of record NC_079161.1, read on the forward strand.
CAAAAAATTAAACAACGGGAATCTGTTAATTGAAATAAAAAACAAACAGCAATCTCAAAACATAATGAAATTGAAACAAATTGGAGAAATACCCGTCACTGTTACTGCGCACCGTTCACTTAACCAAACCAAGGGTGTAATCTCGGAGAAAGAGTTCCAGAGAGACCTTGAAGCAGACATTTTGGAAAACTTGAGGGAACAGAAAGTAATTGACGTTCAAAGAATAAGTATCAAGAAAAATAACCAAAAAATTCCTACCAAACATCTGATTTTAACTTTTAATACACCAGTCTTACCAAAATCTGTGCAAATAGCGTACATAATCTGTCCAGTTAAGCCATATATTCCAAATCCACTCCGCTGCTTCAAATGCCAGAAATTCGGACACACAATAACAGCTTGCAAAGGGACCAGAGAAATTTGTGCCCGATGCTCTCTCCCAGATCATAAAAGTGATAACTGCTCTGCTCTAACGCCGAAATGCTCAAACTGCAATGGCGAACATCCATCTTATTTCAGATCATGCCCAAAATTTAAAATAGAAAAAGAAATACAAACAATAAAAATTACAAAAAACATATCTTTTCCCGAAGCTAGGAAAATTGTAATGGACAGAATGCCCAAACCAGGTGTCTCTTTCTCGGAAGCCCTAACAACCAATATTATACCTTCAGCACAAACAAATCGGCAAAATTCTCAAACTAATCCAACTGCTATAGGCACTCCCCTAATGAACATAACCCAAACCGCTAAGAACGATATGGTAACCATAAAACGAAGCGACTGGTTAGCTCTGCTCGAAATAAAAAAAGCATTTGAGAAAGCTTCATCATCTGCTCCCACTTGTCAAACTATTTCAAACCAGCCTGTTATGCAAATAGATCAACGACCTTCTACCTCTACCTCAGTTGGTAATAATGACCTTCAAAATACTGCAATAGTACCTCCTGAGACAACTTCATCAAATATGGAAATAACGTCACAACAAATTACATCTATTCCGAAAACATCTTCATTCTCGGAGAATGATTCAACTGTGAAATCTCGTGTCAAAAACGCTCGTGATTCTAGAAAGCACGAGAAAGATAGTGATCTCGTTCCAAAACGTAAAGAAAAACTCTCAGCTAAACGTGCGCGAGCACTTGCCGCAAAGAGAGGACAAGATATTTCTAGCCCTTCTCGAAGCGGTCCCCTGACAAAAGAAGACTTTTTAAAAATTCCTCCTGATAAAACAGACGGAAAAACTAGCAGTGTTAAAGATGATACTGATGCCCTGCTTAAAGTCCATCCATCTGATGATGATATGTCCGTTAGCGACGCTGACGATAAAGATTTATCTTCCTAGTTTTTTTTCCTTTAGGCGGCTTTCCTTTTTCTTTTACTTCAGTGCTTGTCGTCATGGCCACTCTTATTTCCTGGAATTGTCGTGGTTTCCTAAATAAATCATCAGAACTCAAAGATCTCATCAACAAACATAATCCCGCCTGTATTGCTCTCCAAGAAACATACCTCAAGACGGATAAACACAATATCCGATATTATAAAATGTTCTCCAAACATTATATTCATAATCGAGCTTCAGGTGGCGTTGCTATCCTTGCAGCTGACCACGTTCCCTCAATGCCTATTAACCTGAACACAAATCTGCAAGCTGTTGCTATTCAAATCCAGATGCATTCTTTGATTACTGTTTGCAGCCTTTATTTACCCCCAAATGAACGTGTTATTCAATCTGACCTCAATAATCTTATTTCACAGCTTCCGTCACCATTCATAATTTTGGGCGATCTCAATGGCCATAGTCCTTTTTGGGGTAGTCCCGATTCCAACCCCCGTGGCTTGCAAATCGAGCAACTACTTACAGACCACAATTTATGCCTACTAAATTCAGATGAAAAGACTCATTTTCATCTCCCTACAAGAACCTTTCATTCAGTTGATTTAGCAGTTTGTTCTCCATCTCTTTTGCCATTCTTTAATTTAACAGTTGATAATGACTTGTATAATAGTGACCATTTCCCTCTGATTGCCTCAGACAATAGGTGCAACCCGAACAATCACTCCCATCCATCCAAATACATCCTGAATGCAGCAAATTGGCAAAAATTCACCATTTTAGCTAATATACAACCCGATATAATCCAATCCTCCACCATAGATGATGCACTAAATTACATAGTTGATGTTATAATTGAGGCGGCAAATGATTCAATCCCGAAATCATCCGGTAAACGAAAAAAGCAAAACAAACCTTGGTGGGACGACGAATGCAAACAAGCATACAAAGAGCAACGGAAAGCATGGGGCATCTTCCGAAGATATCCAACAGCGTCGAACTTTATTTATTTTAAAAAGACTAGAGCAGTTTCGAGGAGAATACAACGTCGAAAACGAAGGCTTTCATGGCAAAAATTTGTATCCAGTATCAACTCTAAGATTTCAAGCCATGAGCTATGGAAAAAGGTAAAGAGGGCATCGGGTATTTCTACATCAAGCTACACTTCTGTTTTAATTCATAATGGAGTAACATTATCATCCACTAAAGACATAGCAAATTCTATTGCTTCGACCTTGGCACTTACATCTAACAGCCAGAATTATCCTCTTCCAATTTTAAATTATAAAAGAAAAGCTGAAGATCAAAAACTAAAATTTTATTCCCGAGCTGATTTACCCTATAATTGTAATTTTACTTTCTCCGAATTTCAGTCATGTCTCGCCAGTGCCCGTGACTCTTCACCGGGGCCCGACAATATTAACTATTCCATGATTAAAAATTTGACAGTCGAATCCCAAAAAGCGTTACTGTTATTGTACAACCGTATTTGGAATGAGCAGTACTTCCCTACTCTCTGGCAGCAAGCTATAGTAATCCCGATATTAAAACCTGGAAAAGATCCTAAAAACCCAGAAAATTACCGTCCAATTGCTTTAACATGTTGTATATGCAAGCTCTTAGAAAAAATGATTAATCGAAGACTCGTTTACCATTTGGAGACTAATCATTTCCTTCATCCTCATCAAAGTGGTTTTAGGAAATCTCGGTGTACTCTTGATAACCTACTCGCACTAGAAACTGATATTCGTCTGGCTTTTTTACAAAGGAAACATCTGGTTGCGATATTTTTTGACATTGAAAAGGCGTATGATCGGACCTGGAGATTCGGTATTTTAAAGGATTTACATGACCTAGGATTAAGGGGCAACTTACCCATTTTTATTCAAAATTTTTTAAAATTGAAGAAGTTCCGTGTCAAAGTAGAATCTGAATACTCTGACTATTTTATTCAGGAAGAGGGAGTTCCTCAAGGTAGTATTTTAAGTGTGACTCTTTTTATTTTAAAAATTAATAATATTTTAAAACAACTTCCCCCTTCTGTGAAAGGTTACTTATATGTTGACGACCTGTACATCTCCTGTACAGGGATGCACATGAATTTTATAGAGAGACAGTTGCAGACTGCTGTAAATAATATAACACAATGGTGCAATGCCAATATTTTTACCATTTCGGCTTCAAAAACTACTGGTATCCACTTTTGTCGAAAAAGAAATCTACACATGGATCCTGAAATAAAACTAAATGAAATAATTATACCATTCAAAAATGAAGTTAAATTTCTAGGTATTCACTTTGATAAGAAGCTTACCTTTCTCCCTCACGTAAAAATATTGCGTAAAAAATGTGAAAAAGCATTAAACATAATAAAAGTTTTGTCAACTACGGCTTGGGGAGCAGATCGACCATCCATGCTTAAAATATACAAAGCTCTCGTTCTATCCAAGCTCGATTATGGTTGTGTTATTTACGGGTCAGCCAGAAAAACAGTTTTACAGAAATTAGACCCTGTTCACCATAATGCTCTGAGACTATGTTCAGGAGCCTTTAGGACCTCTCCAGTTCAGAGCCTATATGTTGATTGCTTTGAGACTTCCCTTGAATTTAGGCGAGAAATACTATCTCTGCACTATTATTTTAGAACTAAATCAAATACACAACATCCTTTCCATAATTTTAAACTCCGGCCATTCTTAACTCGAATACAAGAAGCACGAAAATTTTTTATACCTGTATATTTTACTAGAATTCATAATATTCTCAAGGACCTAAATCTACTTAACCTGCAGGCAACACCGCAAGTGGACAACATTTTTCCTCCATGGGCAATTCCTAATATAGAATACTTAAATCCATTTGAAGGGTTTACCAAATCTGACACTACAGATTCTATTTATAGAAAAATTTTTAATGAACATAGGCATCACTATAATGATTATATTGCAATATACACAGATGGATCAAAAACATATGATAGTGTCTCAATTGCTGTGGTTTTCCAAAACGCAGTCTTCTCGTTTAAAATCAATCCTTCTTGTTCAGTTTTCACAGCGGAGATAACTGCTGTTCTATTTGCCCTAGAAAAAATATCCGACTGTCTGCAAGATAAATATATAATTTACACAGATTCATTAAGTGTTTTACAGTCTCTAAAATCCTCTCATCCTCATTCTAAAAATCATCCTTTGGTCTTAAAGATTTTAAACCTATTTAATAGACTTTCCTCTCGTGGATTTACTATTTTATTATGTTGGGTGCCTTCTCATGTAGGTATTGGGGGCAACGAGAAGGCGGACAGTGCCGCCAAATCGGCTACTTCTACAGCAAATATTAGTATCCCTGTGAGTGATTTAAAAAAACACATAACTTTGCTCTATCTCTCAAAATGGCAGACTCAATGGGATCTGTTAACAGAAAACAAACTTCATAGTGTTAAACCTCGTGTTGAACATTGGCCATGTCTTCCAAATAGAAAAGCAGACACTATCTTAACCCGTTTGCGGATAGGTCATACCAGATTCACCCATCGCCATCTACTTTTTGGAGAAGCGGCACCAATGTGCTCTCAATGCAATTGCATCATGTCTGTTTACCATATTCTCAGTGAATGTCCAAATTTTAGTACTCAACGTTTATATTATTTTAACAACTCCACACTTTCACATTTGCTTGATAGAATACCACATGCTAATCTTTTTGCTTTTTTGAAATCAGTAGGTTTTTACCCCCATATTTAAGTAATCTTCATCTTTTTCATTCTTTTACATTGCTTTTTAAAGTTGAAATTATATTTTTAATCCTAAAATAAATACAGTTTGGCGCAGCTTAGTCAATACCATGGTTCTTGTGCCAATAAAATCCAAAAAATCCAAATCCAAATCGCATCCTCTGTAAGCAGCTGAGTGGTCGGGTTTTTTGCAGTTAATACAGAAGGGGTTTTCGTCCTTTCCCTTTCCTTTTGGGCAATCCTTGGTTTCATGTTCTTGGGCACACTTAAGGCACCTTGGTTTGAGATTACAATTAGTGGCTCTGTGGCCGAACTCATTGCATCTGTAGCATTGCGCTACAGAGTTCCTGCCTCTGTACTCCTCAATTTTCACCTTTAGATATCTGATTGTGTCAACTTCGTATATTGCTTTTACGTTTGGTGTTCTGTTGAGTTCAACCAGGTAAAGTGGGAGGGGGGATCCGGGTTTTGGCCTGGGTCATCCGGATTACCCTGTTGACTGAGAAGCCTTTTTCATTTAGTTGTTCGGCAATATCTTCAGTTATGTGCTCAACATGGAGCCCTCTAATTACAACTTTGACTGGCCTGGTTGCTCTCGGGGGAATTACGTAAAATTCAAATTTGTTTGTTTTGCATATCTCCTGGATTTCTTTATGATGCTCGATAGTATCCGTGAATATTTTGATGAACCCGTTCCCTAGCCTGGCCTCGGTAACGGTGGTATGTGAACGGATCACCTCTATCATTCTATGGTAGTCGGATGCGAATCTGAGCATTATTGGGGGAATTTTATCTGTCTTTTCTAGTTCGTTGTTAGTTTCAGAGGGTGTTTCGTTTAGGTTTTTTAACTCTTGATATCTATTAGTGGTGGTAATTGGGGTCTGCACGGGTGTAGTTTGGGGGTTCCTGGCTGTTTTTCTTTTGGGGACAGTTTGAAACTTATCTTGGTTATTTAAAGGGGGGAAATTTTCTATTAGGGATGCTTTACATCTCCCGGGCAATTCACACGCTGGTAAATTAAGACATAGACCTGTTAAGTGCTCCACTTGTCTTGAGGACTCCAGCCTTTGGTTTTGGAGCTGCATGTAGAAGTCACCTCTTTGTAGAAGATTGTCATCGATAGCTCTATCCAATGCTTTCAGCCTCACTGTGTCGCACTTTAATAACTCCTGGAGCATATGAATCTCTAATTTGTACCGCGTTCTTTGTTCACAACTTTCGCAGTATTTGATGTTGATGTCGCTGGTTTCATCTATAGTCATGCCGTCTTCCACGCAGAGGCGTTTCGACGGTTCCTCGTCTTCACTCATTCTGTCCCTTCCACAGGCTAATCCTAAAAAGGACGAGTCGGGACACTTGTTGATGTTGTAGGTTTCGGGGTCTGCCAGTGTTAACGGTAGCTCATACGAGTACGTCCTCACTGAACGAATCCCAAGCACCTGCCTTTCAAGATTTGGGACAAGATTTGGGGTTATGGAGCACCCGCCCGGCGAAGCCGGGCTATCTCCTTCCTGGTAGGATGTAAACTTGACAGCGGATGTGCCTTGTACTGCTGCAGTCTGCTGAGTGATGTTCTTCAGCGTCCGGTCTCCTGGTGGTAGCATGGGTGGTGGAGGGGGTGAGATCTCTTGACCAATGGGGACGTCTCGTTCAGCCAGGTGTGGAAGAGGTGGGAGAAACTAGTGCCGTGTGCAAAACCTGGGAAGTGTGCATTAGTTCGTGGTTGAGTGGTTTAAAGCTGCGTGGAAACTATTGTTCGTTGATAGCCAATGGGGTACAGGTCTATTTCGGGTGGGATGTACAGGATCAAGTTAGTTGGGGTGTGTTCTAATTTACTGAGAGATGGTGCTATTTCTGGGTCTTTTAATTTTAATATTGGGAGGGTATTTGGGGATACTTTTGACAGCATCATTGTCGTTGGTATCTATTTTGTTGAAAAAATTTACAGACAATTTTTGCAATACTTCGTGGAAGGATTTATAGTTCAGGGCTTTGTTAAGATCTGCCGTTCTCATGTACCATCTAGCTTTACAGATATTCCTAATAATTCTATTATATTGTTGTAGTATAATTTTAATATTGCTTTTCGCGGCATAACCCCAGACAGGGCATGCATACATGAGTACTGGACGCAAATAGGCTGTAAAAATAAGCAATTTCATGTCCCTATTCAATTTGGAGTTTCGAGCTAATAGGGGGTAGAATTTACGGGATAAAGCTCGGAACTTGTCTTTAATAGATAAAAAGTGTTTTTTCCAAGTTAGTTTACAGTCAAGTATTAATCCTAAATATTTAGCCTCCTGAGACCACGGCACTAGGCTGTTTTTAATTTTAACTTTGGGAAAGTTCGGTTGCTGCTGGCCCTTGTGAAACAGTACTGCTTCAGTTTTATTTGCATTTATTTCTATCTTCCATTTTTGGAACCAGTCCTCTAAAATTTTAAGATGTCTATTGAGGGCGATGTGTACATAGTTAACGTTTTTATTTCTGGCTAGTATCGCTGTGTCGTCTGCGAATAAACATAGCATAGTGTCAAACTGTTTAGGCATGTCGTTTATGTACAGTGAGAAGAGTACTGGGCCTAACTTGGAGCCCTGTGGTACTCCTGCATTTATAAGTTTTGTGTCTGAGTATTCGTGTTGTACCCTGACTTTAAAGGATCTGCCAGTGAGATAGGACTCTAAGATGTTAATCAGGTAGCCTGGAACCCGATTTTGGATCATCTTGTAAATTAGTCCATCTATCCACACTCGATCGAATGCTTTTTGTATATCCAGGAAGACAGCACCTGTCTTTTGTTTATTAGTGAATCCTTCTGTTATGTACTCTACTACTCTGACAAGTTGGTGTGTAGTGGAGAGATTAGGTCTAAAACCAAATTGCTCTGGGAGCAGGGTGTTGTTTTCTATTAGGTGTGTGTTCAGCCTCTTGAGTATGATACTTTCAGCAATTTTGCTTAAGGTTGAAAGTAGTGAAATTGGTCTATAGCTGGTTGGGTCTGTGGGGTCCTTTCCTGGCTTAAAAATAGGAACCACCGTTGCTGTCTTCCATCTTGTTGGGAAGTGGCCTACTTCCAAAATCTTTTGTAATAACAGGGTAAAAATCATGATAATGTTTAGTGGTAGTTTCTTAATAATTTTATTGGAGATGTTATCAATTCCGGGGGCTTTGTTTACATTAAGTTTTTGGATGTTTTCAGTTACTTCAGATGGTAATGGGAGTTCAGATACGGGGCATGTTTGTTTACGTGGCGCCATCTGGGTGTCGCGGTAGTGACTTAAAGTTTCTTCGACCTCGATTTCGGTTCCCTCATGGCTTAAATTGTTTAGATTAAATTGGGTCTCCAAGCTGTTCGCTAGGCAGTTTGCTTTTTCGAGGTCGGTTTGTGCAATACTAGCCGGACCATTAAGGGTCGGAATGCGGTGTTTTTTCTTCTTGAAGGGTCTCACAAAGGCCCACAGCTCACCGTTCTCGTTGTTCAGTCTGGCTAACTTATCGGATAGCTCCCTGGTTTTCAGATCACTGTCTAATTTATTTATTAGCTTGTTGAGTCTATTAAGCTCTGCTTTCGTCGCGGGGGATCTGTTTAGTTGGTACAATTTCCTTATTTTGTTCCTTTCTGCATTTAAATTTTTTAATTGGGGGTTTATGTACGGCTGGTTATTTTTAATGGGGAGGGAGTTAATATTTTTGCTGGTCACTATTGCGTTTTCGATTTCCTCGGCGAGTTTATTTATTCCTTCTGGGTGATTAAGGTTGTTTACTTGGAAGTGCGACTTCCTGAGATCATTAACAAAATTTTTCCAATTTACTCTCGTTTTTGAGTTAGTTTCGGGTAGTGAATAGTTAAAATAGAAGGTGAGGGCTATCGGATTATGGTCGGAACTCAATTCAGGTAGGGATTGGATATAATACGGGAAGAGGAAATCTTTAATTATGGTGAGGTCTATTGTTGACGCGGAATTTTCATTCTCATGTTAGCATCCGTCTTTGACGGTTGTGTCTGTGAGATAATGAGCGAGAGGGAAGACGAAGAGGGCGCGATGGACGCCCAAGATAGTGGTATAAACCTAATAACAGCAAGAGAGCAATTTGCTCAATGCCAAAGGCTGACGGACATGCTACTCCAAATACAACACCTACAAAGGGAGCTAACCGTCGCCGACTCCCAACTAAAGATGCCCCTCAGGGGCTCACCTCCTTTAGGTGAGTACGGGTGTCCCAATCCCGAGGTTCCCAGGGATCTTTACTCCCTTCATGCTTACTCTCCTCTACGCCTTCTGCTATTTACTTGATCCTTCCATCCCTCGACGGCAGGCGAGGGAGCTCTCCATGAGAAGCTGGCGCCGCTCTGTTTGCTTCTTGCTTCTCATGGACAGCCAAAACCCCACGTGTTTGCCGTGCGTGGCGACCCATTTGAAAGACGGGTGGTGTACTGTGGTCCCCTGTGCATCAATCGGCTGGTCGCTAACCACCTAAGTGGTTAGTTTGCTAGGGATCAAGCGAAGGGGTTACTCCTTGGGCTTGGCGTTAAGGGTGGTCACTGTCCCCGGGGGTAACTCCGAGCGTATAGGTACCGGCCAGCACTAAGGTAAGTGCCGAGGCTGGGAATGGCCAGAGCCGGTGGCTGCCTTCCCTTGTTGGGCTCCGTGGTGGGCGGTGCCGTCGGACCCGAATCTTATTCGATATCGCATGGGCTCCTCCCGAAAATCTCCCTTCAGTGGGCATCACAAAGAACTCAATCTCAAAAGTAATTTTCCACATTTTGACCGTTACTTTGTTATCAAACGTGTTTCTGAAAAGAATGATACATTTAATTCTATATCACCATTCCTCGTACAGAAAGCCATTACAGCAACCATTGGTGAGGTATCTTCTATCCGGAAGATGCGTTCTGGTGATTTGCTGGTACAGGTAAATTCCAAAAAACAAGCACAACAAGTTATGAAACTTAAAGCCTTAGCCACCTTTCCCGTTACTGTCAGCTCTCATACATCCCTAAATTTCTCCAAAGGAGTAATAACGTGTGGGGAATTATTTAACGTTCCTCTAGAGGAGATCTCCGAGGAACTGAAACCCCAAGGAGTAACTCATGTACGCCAGATCACCATTCGGCGGGATGGACAACTCCTACCCACCAAACATTACGTAATGACCTTTCATAGACCAAAAATACCTGAATACCTTTATGCAGGATATATAAAATTGCCTGTCCGCCAGTACATCCCTAATCCGCTAAGATGTTTTCAATGCCAGCGTTTTGGCCACTCCAGGGCTAACTGCCGCGGGACATTAACATGCGCCCGCTGTGCTGAAAAAGGCCACGACAGCCAGCAATGTAACGCTGAAGAAAAATGTGTAAATTGCGGTGAGAATCATGCATCTTTCTCTCGGTCCTGTGAACGATGGAAAGTAGAAAAAGAAATTACCTCTATTAAATTTAAAGAAGACATCAGCTATCCTGAAGCTCGGAAAAAAGTTTTAAATCAGACACCAAAACCTGGATTGAGCTATGCTTCCATAGTTAAAACAACCTTCTGTGTAAATTGTTCCTGCACAAATTGTGAAAAATATGCTCCTCAACCGAAAAATACTGAAAAGTCATCCGATTCTGAAATTGAAAATGAAACAAACACGACTCCTGTAACTAGCAAATCGTCTAGACCTAAAATGAATTCTAACTCTCAAAAATCACTTAAACTTAAGCTTTCGAAACGAGGAATCTCGCCAAAAGACATCAGATCAAAGTTGAAAAAATCGACATCACAAAATTCTGTCGCTTTGGGACTTGCGACACAAGGTAATGCTCATAAGGACTTAACGTCCATTTTTGGCAAACCTAAAAGTCCCGATTCCATTTCCCTTCATCCGTCTGACGAGGAGGATGAATTACAAATGAGTTGCGATGTTTCGCCAACTCTTGATAAGACTCGCACCAACATTCTCAATACTTCTGTTACTTAATGGGAACTTTCATTTCCTGGAACTGTCGTGGCCTTCGGTCCAAATTTGTTGGTATTAAGCAAATTATTAACCAGTTTCATCCCGCTTGTTTTGCTTTTCAGGAAACTTTCCTGAAGCACGACATCCCCATGAAAATCCGTGGATATAACTGTGCTCGTAAAGATGCTAATACTGGAAATAATCCTTCCGGTGGTGTTTGCATCTTAACCTCCAATCTTTACCCGAGCTCACATTTAAATTTGCAAACTTCTTTACAAGCTGTGGCTGTTCAAGTCCATATACGGACCCTTATCACAGTTTGCAGCATTTACTTGCCTCCACATGCTATCATTAACCAACATGAACTTAATAATTTATTGGACCAACTACCCAAACCTTTCGTACTACTTGGTGATTTTAATGCTCATAGTACTTTATGGGGCTCGGAAAATACAAATTCTCGTGGGAGACAGATTGAACAGTTTATCTCTGATAACTGTCTCTGTCTGCTTAATCATGATGAGAAAACCTATTTCCATGAGCCCACACGTACGTTTCACAGTCTGGATCTGGCTATTTGCTCTCCCGATCTCTTTCCGTTGCTCAGTTTTGCAGTTGCGACTGATCTCTACGATAGTGATCACTTCCCCTTAATGGTTTCCTATGCTGATAGAGGCGGCGCGACTTCTTGTCCCCCGCGTTTCCTATTCCAGCGGGCTGATTGGAATGCTTTCATGCAACAGGCAGTAATTTCAGAGAATATGGTCAGAACAACTAATATTACAGAGGCAGTACAAAATGTAGTTGACTGTTTGATTGACGCTGCGAACAATACCATCCCCAAAAGCTCCCCACGTTTGAGGAAATTCCCGAGACCGTGGTGGAATGAGGCTTGCCGCGACAGTCACCGAGAACAAAAAAAGCGGTGGAATATTTTCCGCAGATATCCCACAACAGAGAATTTACTTGCTTTCAAACGTGCCAGAGCCAATGCTCGTCGTGTCCGTAGGCAAAGTCAGAGAGAGTCCTGGATTAAGTTCATATCTTCTATCACAGCCTTTACTTCTCCGAAACTACTCTGGAGAAAGGTCAAGGCAGCGAATGGAATTTACCAAGAATTTTCCATTCCTGTTCTGAAGACTGAAAACGGATTGGTATCTTCTCCTTTAGATATCGCGAATACTCTTGGACATTCATTTGCACAGGTTTCAGCGACTAATTCGTATAAGCCTTCATTTATAGCTATTAAGAAACGTGTAGAACGCAAGTCTTTGTGTTTCTTCACCCGGAAATCGCTTCCTTACAATACAGAATTTAGGTTGCACGAACTACTGGCAGCTTTAAAGAAGGCTCATGATACCAGCCCTGGTCCTGATGGAATCACTTATAGCATGCTTCGCCATTTGTCTACCACTTCTCTTTCCAATCTGCTGATTCTATTTAATCGCATTTGGATTGAACAGAAGTTCCCATCACAATGGCATGAAGCTGTTGTGATTCCAATCTTGAAACCCAGCAAAGACTCTTCTAACCCTCTGCACTATAGGCCTATTGCGCTCACAAGTTGCCTATGCAAGACGCTTGAACGCATGGTTAATGCCCGTCTGATATATGAATTAGAGAAAAAAGCATCCATACCATTGCTGCAAAGTGGTTTTCGCAGAGGACGAGCGACTTTTGATAATATTGTCCTACTTGAAACCGAAATTCGCAATGCATTTGTTTGCCGAAATCATCTGGTCTCTGTCTTCTTCGATTTAGAAAAGGCGTATGATCGCGCCTGGAGGTTTGGTATTCTCTCTACACTTGCAAATTTTGGCTTTAAAGGAAACTTGCCCATGTTTTTAAAACACTTTTTATCATTGCGCACATTTCGTGTCCGGGTTGGTAATTTATATTCTAACCCTTTTATTCAGGCTGAGGGTGTTCCACAGGGAAGCATCCTCAGTGTTACACTTTTTATTGTCCATTTTAGTCAGATTCTTAACGTTTTACCTCCATCTATCCAAGGTACATTATATGTGGATGACCTTCAGATATCTTGCCAAGGGAGCAATATGCGCTTAATAGAGCGCCAGCTGCAAGTTGCAGTTAACAAACTGGTAGATTGGTGCGATGAAAACGGGCATGTGATTTCTCCTGAGAAAAGTCGATGTGTGCATTTTTGCAGGAAGCGTGGAATCCATTTGGACCCTATTATCCATATCCAAAATACTGGAATACCTGTGGTTAATGAAATAAAATATTTGGGAGTAATATTTGATCGCAAGCTCACTTTCCTTCCGCATGTCTTATATCTGCGGAAGAAGTGTGACAGATCATTGAACATTCTCAAAGTACTTTCAAGAACCTCTTGGGGAGCAGACAGAACATCTTTGCTTCGAATCTATGAATCAGTTATTCTAGCACGCATGGATTATGGTTGTATGGTATATGGTTCTGCAAGATCTTCTGTTTTACGTAGATTGGATACCATACACCATTCTGCTTTAAGAATTTGTTCAGGTGCATTTCGTACCTCACCAGTGGAAAGTCTTTATATTGTCTCTCACCAAATGCCATTAAATTTACGGCGCCAAAAAATATCTATACACTATTACCTCCGAGTGATGTCTGTCCCGAAACACCCTATACACTCCTTGATACTTCCAATCCGCCTTCGGAGATTATACACGGCTCGACCTTCTAACATTCTTCCATTTTGTGAGAGAGTTAAATTACTCCTAAATGATTCGGAACTCCGTGATATGAGTATTCAGACACTTGATTTATTTTCATTTCCTCCTTGGGATATCCCTCGGTTTTCCTTTATAAACCCTTTTCATGGTTTTGAAAAGTCAACAACGGCCCCTGTTATTTTTCAAAAACTTTTTTGTTCTCATCGCTGTCAGTATTCAAAGTATTTGCCTATTTTCACGGATGGTTCCAAGGCGGACGACCATGTTGGTTGTGGTATTGTTTTCCACATGGAAACATTCGGTTACACTCTGTATTCATCCTTTTCTGTTCTATCTGCTGAGTTGATGGCAATTTTTTATGCTTTACAGAAAGTTTCTCTCTGCTCCGAACGCAATTTTTGTATTTATACCGACAGCATGAGTTCCTTAGAAACACTTTCCCATTTTCACATTCGAATTCATCCAATTGCCTTGGAAATCTTGTGTCTTTTAAAGACACTCCAAAATAGAGGTTACGAAATATTATTCTGCTGGATTCCAGGTCATGTTGGTATAGCGGGAAATGAACTGGCGGACAATGCTGCAAAAACAGCCACCTTGTTCATGCAACGTGAAATACCTTCTTCCGACGCGAAGAATGTTTTCACAAAACATATTTATTCACTATGGGAAAAATCATGGAGCCAACAGACAAATAATAAATTACACTGTATAAAACCCTTTATTAAATCATGGCCTTGTCTCCCAGTGCGTGAGCTCGATGTCAAACTGACTCGACTCCGCATTGGTCACACTCGCTTAACGCATAAATATCTTTTTTTAGGCGATCGAGCTCCTTTTTGCTCCAAATGCCAAGTTATTTTAACAGTTATTCATATTTTAATAGAATGTCCTGATTTTAATTCTCACCGTTTACATTTTTTTAACTCCTTGTCTCTGAACATGCGAACGCTATTGGGAGAAAATCCTCACGAAAACATTTTTAAATTCTTGAAAGCAATTGGTTTTTACCATTTTATCTGAATCTCCATATTTGCCTGACGCATCATTGAATTGATCCAGAGTTTTATCATTGAATTTTTGAACCTTTTTTACTGACGGCTGTTTAGATTTTCATACTTTTGTTTCTTTTTGACCATATGCATGGCGCAGTATGGCCTTTTCAGGCTCTTGTGCCAATAAAATCTACAATCCAATCCAACCCAACTAAAGATGCTCGACAATCAACCCCAAACACAGGAAATCCAGGAAATAACTCACCTGAGAATTGCTGACTATCAAGCCAAACGCCAGGAAAGGGACCGCCTAATAGGTGAGTCCAAGAATACCTTTTGCCCGATAGAGTGGTGCACTCTGCACATTTCAGACTCCATCCCCCCCCAAACACAAGTTAACTCCGGAAAGAGATCATTAAATTCCCCCCCAAACTCAAAACAAAATTCTCCTACAAAAAAGGGCGCCAATGCTGAATTTAAATTAGCTCCAGTATCAAAAAAATTAGCAAAAAACAACAACCCACCTAAATCTCCCCTACTACCCACCCCAATAACTACTACAAACAGATTCGAGACTTTACCAGAAATAAATGACAAACCCATCATTCCCCCAATAATGCTACAGATAACTGATAATTACACCCTTATCCTCCAGGAAATAAACCGCAAATTCCCAGGAACTAAAAACTCACATAATAATGGATACATACGAGTTACCCCCTCAGGGGCTCACCTTCTTTAGGTGAGTACGGGTGTCCCAATCCCGAGGTACCCAGGGACCTTTCCTTTTCTCAGGGGGTTTACTGTCTTTGGTAAATACGGGTGTCGCGCCCCCGGGTTACCCTAGCGATCCATCTCTTATTTGATTTTCTAATTTCCATTTTTATGAGTTGAATTGATGTTTCCTTTCAATACGTTTTGGTGTTTTGGTTTCGATTTTGGTTATAAACTAAACCCATGTGTTGGCCGTGCATGGCGACCCGTTAGGGGCAAAATGGAATCCTGGGGTCCCTTGCGTTCCCTTTGGCCCACGCTGCTCCGTAAGTCGGGCGGCAGGAATGAGCCCGTTCTTGTCAATCGGCTGGTGGTGCGTTTTCTTTGGGAACGAGAAACCACTGCTTGAGGGTTAGGCCTGCAGTCTCTGTAGGTCTATATCCCGGTGCTACCCCTGGGGTAAGTACCGAGGCTGGAGAAAACCAGAGCCGGCAACTGCCTTCCCTTGTTGGGCTCCATGGTGGGCGGGGGCGTACCGGGATGAACATCACTTACAAATTATGGGTTCCCGCACTAACGGTCCCGACGGAGACATGCGTCCGTCAACCTCTCCTGTAAAGGAGTATCATGAGAAAGTTAAATTTTTTATAGTAAAAAGGAAAGACGGATCTTTTGATGCCGTATCAGCAATTTTAATTCATAAAGCAATAAAAGAAAATGTTGGTGAAGTTAAATCTTTAAAAAAATGTAAAAACGGTAATCTCCTGGTTGAAGTCTCATCACAAGAACAGGCCATATCAATTTTGAACTTGAAAAACATTGGTAACTATGATGTAATTGTTACTGCACATGCTAGACTTAACCAATCGAAAGGTGTAATCTCGGAATCAGAGCTGCAAAATGACACAGAGGATGACATACTTGATGAATTGAAGAGTCAAAATGTTACCGAAGTAAAAAGGATAAAAATAAAAAGAGATGGGAAACTCATTCCAACAAAACATTTCATTCTGACCTTTAATCTACCAACAATACCTAAATCTGTAAAAATAGCATATCTCAATTGTTCTGTACGGCCCTATATTCCAAATCCTTTGCGCTGCTTCAAATGCCAAAGGTTTGGACATACAATTCAAGCTTGCCGTGGTACTCAAAAATGTGCGCGATGTTCCGAGACTGGCCCCCTCAGGGGCTCACCTACTATAGGTGAGTACGGGTGTCCCAATCCCGAGGTACCCAGGGATCTGTACTCCCTTTATGTTTACTCTCCCCTCCGTCTTCTGCTTTAGACTGTCATTCTTCTTTCCCTCGAGGGTAGGCGAGGGAGCTCTCCATGAGAAGCTGTTGCCGCTCTGTTTGCTTCCTGCTTCTCATGGACAGCAAATACCCCCACGTGTTTGCCGTGCGTGGCGACCCATTAGACGGGTGGTACATTTCGGTCTCCGGTGTATCAATCGGCCGGTATCCCGGGCATTTAACTGGGCTGCTCAAGGGGATCAAGCGAAGGGGTCACTCCTTGGGCTTGGCGTTAAGGGTGGTCACTGTCCCCGGGGGTGACTCCCAGCGTATAGGTTCCGGCTAGCACCATGGTAAGCGCCGAGGCTGGGAATGTCTGGAGCCGGTGGCTGCCATCCCTTGTTGGGCTCCGTGGTGGGCGGTGCCGTCGGGCCCGAAACCTTCTCTATGTCGCATGGCTTCTACTATTTCTAACCATTGTAATGCTTTTTCTAAATTTTTTATTATAAGTGCTGAGAAAAGTTCATTGAAATTTGTTTCACCAATTGTTATTCACAAATGTATAACTAGTCTCATTGGAGAAGTTAGTAATATAAAAAAATTATTTAATGGTAACCTTCTTATAGAAGTGAAAAATAAACAGCAATCAGTAAACATTGAAAAGCTAAAAATGATAGGGGAAACCCAAGTCACTGTTGCAGCCCATCGATCTTTAAATCATTCTAGAGGCGTTATATCGGAACGAGAATTCCAGACAGACCTTGAGGAAGACATCCTAAATTGCCTCAAAGAACAAAATGTAATAGCTGTTCGTAGAATCACGATTAAAAAAAACAATCAAATCCAGCCTACAAAGCACCTTATCTTAACATTCAACACTCCTGTTTTACCAAAATCTGTGAAAATAGCCTATATAAACTGTTCTGTTAAACCATACATACCGAATCCCATCCGATGTTTCAAATGTCAGAAATTTGGACACACCATAACTGCATGCAGGGGAGACAAAGAAATTTGTGCTCGATGCTCCCTTCCTGATCATAATAGTAACAATTGCACTTCGACAACACCAAAATGTTTCAATTGTAGCGGTGACCATCCGGCATACTTCCGATCATGCCCACGTTACAAAGAAGAAAAAGAAATTCAAACAGTTAAAATCACAAAAAACATACCTTTTCCAGAAGCTCGAAAAATAGTAACAGACAGAACACCTAAACCAGGTCTCTCGTATTCTGCTGCATTAAACTCAACAACTGAACGAAATTCGCAGCCAATACCTAAACCGACTGTTAATAATCCTGTAACACCTTCAAATACCAACCCAGATACTGTAACAATAAAAAGAAGTGATTGGCTCGCACTTCTTGAGATAAAAAGATCATATGAAGAAAATTCCTCCCAGCCTTCTAAAAACGTTAAGCGAAAAAAGATTTTGAATAAAGTGAAAGCTCGTCAACATCTTGAAAAAGAAAATAAAAAACATCAAATCGAGGAAAAGGAAGAACAACTGACAATTCATCCATCAGACGATTCTATAAGTAGCATGGATGAGGACAAAGTTAATTCTGATTCTACTCACATGACATCCGAACATTTTAAATCAAAATTTTTTAAAAAACCCAAATAATGGCTATTCATTTAATCTCTTGGAACTGTAATGGATACCGCACCCATTCTGATGACATCAAATCTATTTTGAATAAATATCAACCAGTTTGCTTAGGGATCCAAGAAACACACCTCAACTCTATGACTGACGTGAGAATAAAAAATTATAAAATAAATAGAAAAGATTATTTACAAAATACTCGTGCTTCTGGAGGTGTCGCCACTTTCATACCCAGCTGTTTTCCATCCAAGAATATCGATATTACCTCTCCACTGCAGGCTGTAGCTGTACAAATTCAGATCAAATCTGTAATTGCCGTCTGTTTTGTGTACCTTCCACCTAATGACACCATTCACCAGAAAGATCTTGATGACCTTATCAAACAGTTACCAGCTCCCTTTATTATTCTTGGAGATTTTAATGGGCATAATACGCTTTGGGGTAGCACAGATACAAATGCAAGAGGTCGACAGATCGAAAAACTCATTGATGATCATTCTCTTTGTCTTTTAAATGATTCAAATGTTACTTATTTTCATCAGGCAAATAAAACTTTTCACACCATTGATCTAGCCATTTGCTCACCTTTACTTGTTTCCCATTGGGATTTCTCAGTTTCAGACGATCTATTCAATAGTGACCATTTTCCCATTATTTTAAAATATTCAAAATCTGATGTTAGCCTTCCCAGGAGACCTGAGCGTTTTATCTTTGACAAAGCCAACTGGCAACTTTTTAGATCACATTCCGAAATTACAGAAGACATAGTAAAACAGCCAAATATTGATAATGCAGTAGATTCAATAACAAAATGCTTGATAAAAGCTGCTGAAATAGCAATTCCGAAATCCTCTGGAAATTTGCCAAGGTTTTACAAACACTGGTGGAATGAAAAATGCGCTGCTGCTAAAAAAGCACAAAGAAAGGCTTGGGATAAATTCAGAAGATATCCTACCACCCCAAATTTTATTGCCTTTAAAAAATCTAAATCCTTTTTTAGAAGAATTAGACGAGAAAGTCAGTTTAACTCCTTCCAAAAATATGTTAGCTCCATCCACGGACATTTGTCTTCCAAGCGCATGTGGGAAAAAGTTAGGAAAATTTTAGGGAACAATAAATCATATCAGAAACTTTCATTCTTACACAGCAATGGAAATTCCATCACTGATACAAAAGATATAGCGAATACATTGGGTACAGCTTTTGCTAATGTGGCCAGTGAAGAATCGTATTCTCAAAGTTTTATTACCTATAAAAAACAACAAGAAAAAAGAAAAATTGATTTTAATACCTTAGCGTCATATGCTTATAATGCTGATTTTCAGCTTCATGAACTTAAGCGAGCATTGCAGAACTCACATCCTACAGCACCTGGACCTGACGGCATTCATCATGACATGATAAAAAATTTGAGTTCCAATTCGTTAAATTCGCTTCTAATTTTATTCAATAGAATATGGAATGAGCATGTTTTCCCAACGTCCTGGAATCGAGCAACGATTATTCCCATTCTAAAACCTGGTAAAAATCCAGAGCTTCCATCAAGCTACAGGCCTATAGCCCTTACCAGTTGCCTCTGTAAGACTCTGGAAAGAATGATCAATGCTAGATTAATCTATGTTCTAGAAGAGAAGAAACTGCTCTCTAAATATCAGAGTGGATTCAGACATGGTCGCAGTACTTTAGATAACATACTAATCCTGGAAACAGCCATCAGGGAGGCGTTCATTACCAAAAAACATCTAGTGTCTATTTTTTTCGACATGGAGAAAGCATATGATCGTACTTGGCGGCATGGCATTTTAAAAGATTTACATAATATGGGTTTTCGTGGAAAATTGCCAATATTTATTCAAAAATTTCTTCAGAAAAGAATTTTTAACGTTCGTATTAATGATGTTTTATCTGATGATTTTATTCAAAATGAAGGGGTACCGCAAGGGAGTATTTTAAGTGTTGTTTTATTTATTATTAAAATTAATGGAATTATGGAAAAACTTCCACCATATGTTCATGGGTCATTATTTGTCGACGATTTTCAAATCCATTGCTCAAGTACTCACATGCCCTTTATCGAACGACAATTGCAAGCTGCTGTCAAATCTATAACGGAATGGTCTGATAAAAATGGTTTCGTCCTTTCTACTCAAAAAACCGAATGCACTCATTTTTGTCGAGTTCGTGGATTGCACCCCGACCCAGAAATTCAGTTAAATGGCACAGCTATTCCCGTTGTGCCGGTCGTTAAATTTTTAGGCCTCTTATTTGATTCTAAACTAACATTCCGTTCTCATATTCTTCATCTAAAGAAAAAATGCGCTCAGTCTTTAAATATTCTCAAAGTTTTGTCAAATACAACGTGGGGATGCAATACTTCAACTCTATTAAAAATTTACAAAAGTGTCATTTTATCAAAATTAGACTATGGTAGCGTGATTTACAACTCAGCAGCAAAGTCTATTCTGCAACAGCTTGACGCAATACATCATCAGGGGCTCCGACTTGTATCAGGGGCTTTTAGAACTTCTCCTGTTCAAAGCTTATATGTAATAACTAAAGAACCAGGTTTACAATTACGACGCCAGAGATTTTCTCTCAAATACTTTTTTAAAATAAATCAGAATCCGTCGCACCCTTTATATGACAGAATCGTGAATCCGATTTATGGACAATTATACGAGAAAAAGATTTCATTTATTCCATCATTTGGTTTTAGAATCCGCCCTCTTTTAGATAGTTTTAACCTAAAGAACATTGACATTTTAACTAAAGAAGACGAAATTCCTCCTTGGACATGCAAAAGCATTCTAACTGTCGATGATTTTAATAAGCTACCAAAATCTACAACTGCACCATCTGTTTACATACAAATTTTTTGTGATCATAGGCAGTCGTTTGAAAAATACGGCACTGTTTTTACAGATGGTTCCAAAATCGGTGACCACGTTGGCTCAGCTGTAATATTTGACCACATTGTACTTTCCAGAAAGCTAAACAAACATTGTTCTGTTTTTACCTCGGAGATTTTTGCCATCTACACTGCTTTAAGAGCGATAAGACTATTATCAAAGAAAGACTGGATCATATATACCGATTCAAAAAGTTCAATTGAAGCAATTTTGAACTCATCCAAACAAAGCCATCCTTTAGTGCTCAGTACAGTAAAACTATATTTTAAATTGCTGGATCGTAATTTTAATATTCTATTTTGTTGGATTCCCGGACACGTTGGTATCCTTGGGAATGATCAAG
Source organism: Argiope bruennichi (assembly GCF_947563725.1). Classification (NCBI taxonomy): domain Eukaryota; kingdom Metazoa; phylum Arthropoda; class Arachnida; order Araneae; family Araneidae; genus Argiope; species Argiope bruennichi. The sequence goes on from NC_079161.1 coordinate 102,755,679, forward strand.
CTGATGTTGCCGCAAAAACAGCTAATTCAAATGAAGAAACCTTTGTCCCATTTCAAGACTTAGATCAAATTCTAAAGCAATGTTCACTTCGTATATGGCAGAGTACTTGGGACTCGCAACTTGATAATAAATTGCATTCCATCCAACCATTTATTTCTGGGTTTAAGAATGACTCTCTCAGCCGTAGAATGAGTGTTGTGTTAACAAGGCTTCGCATAGGTCATACTCATTTTACTCACAAACATTTACTTTATTCAGTTACAGCTCCAATTTGTACAAAATGTAATGCTATAATTTCAGTTCGGCATATCATATGTGAATGCCCTAAATACCGCTTTCTAAGAGCAAAATATTTCGGCAGTGATTATCCAAATTTGAAAGATATAATTGGCGAACCTTTCCATATTAATGTATTTTCATTTTTACTTGACATTAATTTCATGCATAATATCTAAAATTCTATTTTCACCTTGTTATTTTAACTTTACATCCCCTTACTGAAATGAGTTTATTTTTTTGTATTTTAAGTTAATTCGAGTTTGGCACAGCTTGGCCAGTATTGGCCCTTGCGCCATAAAAAAACAATCAAATCAAATCAAATCAAACCGAGACTGGCCACGAGAGTCAAACATGCTCAGCTGTTCCTTCCTGTATAAACTGTAAAAATGACCATCCAGCGTATTCTAAATCTTGCCCTCGTTGGAAACAGGAAAAAGAAATCCAAACAATCAAAACCAAACAAAACCTCTCTTTTAAAGAAGCCCGAAAAATTGTAATTGAGCGAACTCCTAGAATTGGCATTTTCTATTCTACAGCAGCGAAAAGAGTGATGGTTTCAGCATCCACTCAAACACACCGGGAAACTCATGAACAAGATCATTTTCCCTCATCCATTGAAACTAAATCTGTAACTGGAAGTCCCAAAACCACATATACAATAGATAGCAATAACAAACAAAATCAATCAAGTCCTTTGAAATTAAACAACGAACGAAGAACATCATCTTCTAACAGCTTAAACAAAATTTCTTCATCGCGCATACCAACTGCTAAAGCTGATAAAAAGGAACCACCAAAGAAACTTTCGAAAACCTCGAAAGAAACGAAAGCTATGAGGAAAGCTAGAATACAATTCCAGAAGAAAAACCTAGATGATAAAATAAAAGACTCAATAAAAAAGCGTACAATATCAAAGCAAGAATTATTAAAACAAACGAAATACGATGGAGACCATGATGAAAGATATGATATCAAGATTCATCCATCTGAAGATGATGCAATGTCGACAAGCGGGGAAGAAAACATAACTTCTTAAAGCAAAAACACGGCAAATAATATTCTTTGTTGGAATTGCCAAAGTTTCCGTTCTCATATTCAAGATTTAAAAAATATTTTAAACAAGTACCAGCCCGTTTGCCTTGGTTTACAAGAAACTTTTCTTACACCAGATCAGTCTACCAAAATCAAATATTATAATATAGTTAGAAAAGATTACACCCAGGGTTCCAGAGCGTCGGGTGGTGTGGCTCTTTTAATTTCCCAAGCCTTCCCATATAGAGAAATACCTTTAAATACACCTATCCAAGCAGTGACAGTTCAGCTTCATATAGGTTCTTTACAAACAATTTGTTGTATTTACTTACCCCCGAACGATAACGTAGCGCAAAATGAACTTAATAATTTAATAAATCAACTCCCTCAACCTTTTATCCTAATGGGAGACTTTAATGGACACAACCCGATTTGGGGAAGTACAAATCTTAATTTAAAAGGGCAGCAAGTTGAAGCTTTGATGGATTGGTTGGTTGGTTGGTTGCTTGGGGTTTTATGGCGCAAGAGCCATATCTGGCTATACTGCGCCAAGCAAAATGTAAAGTAGGCTTTATCGGTAATTAAAAATATCTACAGCACCAGACTACGATAAAAAGTTTCATAAAACATAAATATATAATATTTAAAAATGTTAAAAAGAAAACACAAACAATTATTTTGAAAAAGAGTAAAAAGGAAACGAATGATGGAAAGTTGTTAAAAATTTTAAAGTGATAAGGCATAAGTAATTTGTGAAAACATCAAATGCGATTTAAAAAGCCTGTGGCTCTCAGAAAGTTAAAAATATTTGGGTGGTATTTCTCACCCACCAAGTCCCTTTGATGGAAGACCATGATCTCTGTTTATTGAATGATAAAACTTACACATATTTTCATATACCAAGCCGCACGTTCCATACTTTAGATCTAGTTTTATGCTCTCCACCTTTAGCAACTAAGTGGTTTTTTAATGTTGCAGAGGACCTCCATAATAGTGATCACTTTCCTATTATTTTGTCATATAAAGATAATGATATCGTTTATCCTGGAAAACCAAGAAAATATATTTTTGATAGAGCAAACTGGGCTCTCTTTTCACAAATGGCTTTTATTACTCAGAATATGGTGGACATGGAAAATATAGACGATGCTATCCAAATCATTACACAAAAAATTTTGACAGCAGCTGATACGGCAATTCCAAAGTCATCTGGGAAGATACCAAAACTTTGGAAGCCCTGGTGGAATGACGATTGCAAAATTGCTGAGAAGAAACAAGCCAAAGCCTGGAACAGGTTTCGACGTTATCCTACTACGGACAATTTTATCGTTTTTAAACAAGCTAAAGCATATGCTAGATTAATCAGACGGAGAAGTCAGAGAATTACGTGGATGACATTTGTTAATTCTATAAAGGGACGGATTAGCTCCAAGCTATTATGGGACAAAGTCAGAAAGATGTCTGGCCTTTTTAAAAATGAATTTCCTTTGACATTTTTAAATTCAAATGGACAACTTATTACAGACATTAAGGCAATAGCTAATACATTGGGTGAGGCATTCTCCAAAGTGTCTAGTGAAGCAGCTTACCCCCAGGATTTTATATTTTACAAATTAAATGAAGAAAGAATTTATTTAGATTTTAATACAAACTCTCACGAGGAATATAATTCTGACTTCAGTTTTATAGAACTAAAAAGAGCATTGCAAAAATCTCGGGCTACTTCTCCTGGTCCTGATAATATTCATCTCTATATGATCAACAATCTTAATGAACAATCTTTAAAAAACATCCTGCAACTATATAATAGAATCTGGCACAAAAACTGTTTTCCTAATTCGTGGAGAAAAGCAATAGTAATTCCGATCGCTAAACCAAGGAAAGACACCAAAGATCCAAACAACTACCGGCCCATAGCACTTACTTGTTGTTTATGCAAAATTTTGGAGAGAATGGTAAATGCTCGTTTAATATATATTCTAGAAAGAAAGAATTGGTTATCTCCTTTTCAGAGCGGTTTCCGTCGAGGCAGGAGCACTTTGGACAACATTTTACAATTAGAAACATCAATCAGAGAGGCTTTTGTAAGCAAGAAACATTTAGTTTCGATAATGTTTGATATGGAAAAGGCTTACGATAGAACTTGGAGATATGGTATATTGCGGGACTTATATAGAATCGGCCTCCGTGGAAATTTGACATTTTTTATCGAGAACTTTTTAAGAAATAGAAACTTTCAAGTTCGATTGGACAATATTCTGTCGGACAGTTTCCATCAAGACGAAGGCGTTCCTCAGGGAAGCGTCCTGAGTGTAATTTTATTTATCATAAAAATCAATAATATTATAAAAAATCTTCCGGCAGGCGTTAAGGGATCATTGTATGTTGACGACTTCCAGATACATTGTTCAAGTGAAGACATGGGTTTAATTAGGGAAAAGCTACAAGAAGCGATTAATAACATTTGTGAATGGGGAAAAATTAATGGCTTTACTATCTCTTCTCAAAAATCTGCTGCAATTCATTTCTGCAGAAGACGAGGATTGCACCCAGATCCGAAACTTAAATTGAATAACCAACTGATTCCCTTTGTTTCTGAAATAAAGTTTTTAGGAATGATTCTGGATTCAAAACTTACCTTTAAACCACACATTGATTATCTTAAAAGGAAAGGCACGCTTTCCATGAATATAATGAAAATACTCTCCAACTTATGGTACGGGGCAGAAAGCGGCTGCTTACTCAAGATCTATAGAGCCTTAATACGTTCAAAAATTGATTATGGTAGTGCTATTTATGGATCTGCCTCGAAATCTACGTTACGACCACTCGATACTATACATAATCAGAGTCTCCGACTGTCAATAGGTGCATTTAGAACTTCCCCAGTTATGAGTTTGAATGTTGCTTGCAACGAGCCTCCTTTAAAACATCGACGGAACATGTTAGCACTTAATTTGTTTTTAAGAATAAAAAGTGACGATTCTCATCCATTACATTATAAAGTCATAAATCCCATCTATAGTTCATTATTCGCATTGAGATCTTCATTCATTCCCACTTTTGGTTTCAGGATCGGGCAAATTTTCAGAGATCTAGGAATAGAAGACTTCCCAGTCCTAAATAAATCGGACGAAATTCCTCCATGGAAAAATACAATTATAAATTTTATTGATGCTTTTGAAAAATGGCGTAAGCCGACAACATTAAATTTCATTTATCAGTCCATTTTTAACGCTCACAGACAACAATTTTCTAATTATGAAGCTGTTTTTACAGATGGATCCAAAGCTGGTAACAATGTGGGTGCGGCTGTAATGCTAAGGCATGAGATATTCTCAGAAAAATTGCACAGTTTTTGCTCCGTTTTCACATCGGAAATTTACGCTATATACAGGGCTCTGATAAAAATAGCAGAAAAGGGTTATAAAAGAAATATTTTATACACAGACTCCAAAAGTGCAATCGAAGCTCTCAAAAATGTTTCTCCTTCAAGTCACCCAATAGTGGTGAAATGTGTAGAATATTATCTTTATTTATCAGAGAAGGGTATACAGATAATATTTTGTTGGATTCCTGGGCACTCAGGAATTCAGGGAAATGAAAGAGTAGATAATGCTGCAAGAAGTTGTACAGCATTAATTGAAAATTTTGTTCCTTTAAATGATGCTTTGCAAGCTATAAAAAATCAGCTTGCGAAAAGATGGCAAAATGTTTGGGACCAGCAAGATAAAAATAAGCTACACGAAGTTCAGCCCTTAGTAAGATCTACAAAAAATAATAATTTAAGCCGAAGGCAATCAATTTTATTAAATCGTCTTAAAATCGGACACACCAGATTAACGCACAAACATCTTCTCAACTCAGGACCAGCGCCTACATGTTCCTCCTGTCATTGTCTTTTAACCATTAAGCATATTTTGGTGCAATGCCCTAGTTTTAATACATTTAGACGAAACCATTTTGGCAAAAATAACATTGAATTAAAAGACTTGCTGGGAGATAATTCCCATCCAAATTTGTTCTTGTTTTTACATGACATTGGAATTGATAAGCTCCTATGAGTTTGTTTTTTAATTTTTTCTTATGTGTGTGTGTGTCTTAGTTGGAACAATGTAAATCAAGATAAGTCATGTGTTTGGCGCAGCATGGCCAAATATTGCTTTTGCGCCACTAAAACAAACCAAACCAAACATACGAGTTACCCCTAAAGATGAAAACGACTATCGTAGCATCATACACCTTCTAAAAGACAAAAACTTAAACTACTACACCATCACCCCAAGAAGCGAAAGGCCGCTAAAAGTAGTCATAAAAGGCCTCCCCATCAACACATCCCCCACCGAAATTAAGGAAGAATTAATCGCTAATAACTTCATAATAGAAAAAGTAACCCAACTAACTCAACAAAAAACAAAACAACCCCTCCCAATATTTTTCGTCCAGTTAACAAGATAAAATATACAATATAAACACAATGTTATATCTTAGAATAAAAATAGAAAGCTTTCAGAAGCGCTCAGGGTTTACCCAGTGCTGGAACTGCAATTTCTTCCACCACAGCTCCTCAACATGCGGAGGCCTGCCAAGATGCCTAAAATGTGGCAAAAACCACAAAACCAGAGAATGTACAATAATAAACAAGCTAGAAAATCCCCGATGCATCAACTGCGGCAAAGAGGGTCACGTGGCCTCATGGAGAGGATGTGAAAAGTTCCCCAAGATGCAAGCCCCCCTCCCACGCCCAGCCCCTTCAACCTTCAACAGTAAATACACCGACAATAGATCCTTCGCCAGCGTTATCAACAACAGTCAACAAGCCCCCCGGTCAGCTCCAGCAACATCTTCAGACTCATCCCCACTACAACAGATGGCGCCACTACTGCAGTCCGTCCGAGACTCCCAAGACGAACTATCTCTGAAGGAAACGGTAGAATTGCTCCAGACACTAATAACCCTGAGAAACGTCCTGAAAGCTAACCCACAACTTTTAGAAACAATAAGATTAATAAAAAACGCCCAAAACCCACAACACCAAGTAGAGAAATTACTCGAAGCAGCAATCAACATAAACAATTAATTTCACTCCAAACAGTCTAAGAATAGTGTTCTGGAATGCAAACGGCATCAACTCCCGCTCTTACGAGTTGAGAGACTTTATAAATAAGCACAACCCTGATATCATATTAATTCAAGAAACTCGCCTGAGACCCCCCCAAACTGTAAAAATTTCAAACTTCACCACCTATGTAAACTATAGACCAAATCAAGACCCCATCCAACCTAGTGGAGGAACTGCAATAATAATCAAAAATAACCTACCCCACCACGAAATACCACCCCCTCAATTAAATCAAATAGAATCAACCATCATCTCACTGAACCTACCCAATTCAAACCCTATTCTAATAGCTTCTGTTTACATCCCCCCCTCCTCAGACAACAAAACATTCACAATGGACTTAAAAAATATCATGCATTTAGAAAACCTATGCATTCTAGGTGGAGATTTTAACGCTCATCACGTTAGCTGGGGCTCCAACAAAAATACTACAAGAGGTAAAAACCTACACGATTTTATTCAAAAAAACAACTTCGAAATCACCGCCCCACCCACCCCCACAAGATACGGCATATATTCTGCATCATTTATTGATCTTGCCGTAACTAAAAACATACTATTCCCTTACGATATCTCCTCAGTCCCGGAGCTCAGTTCAGATCACAATCCAGTTATACTAAATTATTACTTTAAATTTAAAACTCCTAATAATAGCAACAAAATCAAAACAAACTGGATTAAATATAAAAAAGACACCATAAACAACACTAATCTTAATTCTACAGCAAACAACATTCACGAACTCGACACACTGGTAGAAGAATTCTCCAACACAATAATAAACACCTTCAACGCAAATTCCAAAACAATAGACCCAGAAGCCCAATTTATTAATAACAAAGTTAAAAACTTCTATAAATTAAGAAATGCTGCGAGGAAAAAATGGCAAACCACTCGGGACCCAGCAGTTAAAAAAGAATATAATAAATTAAATAGACTGACCAACAAAACCAAAAAACAAGCTATCGAAGAAGATTGGAAAAATAAACTCACTACCCTTCAACCAAATGACAATTCACTCTGGAACACTGCAAAACACATGAGAAAACAACACACTAAAATATCAGCCCTTAATGGCCCGGCCGGTAAAGCAATTTCCAACACAGACAAAGTAGAAACTTTAGCGCAAAGCTTGGAGCAACAATTTACACTAAATGACATGCACAACACAAACACAGAACACTTTGTGAAATCAACACTACACAAATTCTACACTACACAAAACACAACAGAATTAGATCCCCCCCACATCATAGACTTCTTTAAATACATTAAAAAATTAAATATTAAAAAAGCACCAGGAATTGACGGCATCTCTAACCTTATCATCAGAAATCTACCCTTAATCACTTTAATCAAATTCTATCACATATTATCACTAATTTTTAAATTTAAACACTTCCCCACAGCTTGGAAAACAGCAGTTGTGATTCCAATTCTCAAACCTGGTAAAGATCCAACTATCCCCTCCAACTACAGGCCAATATCTCTCCTTCCAAATTTCAGTAAAATTACTGAACATTTTATACTTGAAAAATTAAATAACCACCTAAATGAAAACAATATTCTAATCCCCTCCCAATTTGGTTTCAAACCCAAACTTTCAACAACCCACCAGCTTCTCAGAGCAGTTGAATTCATCTCCTCAGGGTTTGAGAAAAGAGAACACACAGGTGCTGTTTTCCTTGACATACAAAAAGCTTTTGACAGAGTGTGGCTTGAGGGCCTAATTTACAAGTTAATAAAATATAATATACCACCCCCACTAATCCAAATCATAAATTCGTTCCTTTTCAATAGAAAATTCACAGTTAGAGTAAACGCCACACTCTCCAAACTTCGCTCCATACAAGCAGGCGTCCCACAAGGGGCAAAACTGTCCCCCACCCTTTATTCCATCTACATAAATGACATACCACAAAATATAAATACTAAACTCTGCATTTTTGCAGACGACACCGCGATACTGGCCAAAAACAGAAACATAAGATACATTACACACGCACTAAATAAACACCTCAAAGACCTAGATAGCTGGTTCCACGAGTGGAAAATCGCCATAAACACCTCCAAAACAGAAGCTGTATTCTTCTCCAAGAGAAACAAAAAACCAAAATTTAACATTAAAATTAAAAACGCAATAATCCCCTGGTCTCAGGAAGCAAAATACCTCGGAGTCATAATGGACAAAAGCCTAACTTGGAAGTCTCATATTAACTACATTAGAAATAAATTCCGAGATAATTCGCGCAAACTTTACCCCCTAATTTCTCGGAATTCCGAAATGTGTAGGGACAATAAAGTGCTTATTTATACTGCGATGCTAAGACCTGTCTTAACTTACGCTTGTCCAATCTGGGCTTATGCAGCTCCAAAAAATTTCAACCATATAGACAGGTGCCAAAACATTATTCTCAGACAAATTTCAAAGGCGAGATGGTTCATGAAAAACGAAGACATCAGACATGCCCTTAATTTACCTTCAATAAAAGATTTCATCAAAAAAATAGCAACTAAATTCTTCTCAGACTTAATCAATATAGACAATCCAGCAATAAAAGAAATCGAATCCTACACCCCAAACCCAAACTCCAGAAGACCCAGATTAATTCTACTATAATCAGATCAATAGTTTTTTCAATTAAATCATCATCCTCAACCCTTTCTAACCCTTTAATCCCATAAATAAAACCCCTATCTAATCTAAATAAAACCATCATCCAAGTTCCATCTCGCCCCTCCTATTGGCAGTCACAAATAAAATCTCACCCCATCCCCCACACAACCACTCCACCGGCAATCTGTGTTTTTGACTCACTTACTTCCCAGGATGCACCTCTGCCATAGCCCAACCCTCCAGCCGTACCAAAACGACCTCGATGACAGACGGAAGCTTCCCATTGGTTGAGAGACAGATCCAGCAAGAACTATAAATGACGCCGCTCCCTGCCGCCAGCCTCATTATTTGTCTCCAGCCATGGAAGGAGACGGTCGCTCGGACGCATCTAGTACGAGCAGCAAATGTAGTGTGAGGAATGGTTATCCAGGATCTCGCATGCATCTCTCCGAATTTAGTATGGAAATTGAACTTCGCTGTTGTAATCTGGGGCTGGCGTACAGAAAACTGAAAGATTCTGAGAAAAGATTAAAGGAATTTGAGTTACGACAAAACCTTCCCAGTCACATAAAGAGCGAGAGTGATAGACAAGCATGGATAGAGGAGCTCAAAATTCGAATATCCGAGAGTGAGGCGGAGATAAAGAATTCGAAACCCTGCATCAAAAGAAATTGCCACGTGCATAGCGGCGCCAAAAACCTATGTGCACACATCAAGCATCTCCAAACCAGAATTCAGCAACAAAAAACCATTGAATCCACCTTCATAGACACCTTAAAACAAATGAGTGAAAGCAACCTTGACAACACAACCCAATACCTGGATGACTACAACAAACTTAAAGAAATACAAGCTGACATCGTCAATATTGATGGAGAGTTAGGGGAATTATTCCCATGCCCTATCAGGAATTGTGACAAACACACCCCTGTCAACGAAGAACAGCCCACACAGATGGATGTAGAAATTGAACCGCCTTTCCAACCTGTCGACAAATGACACACGGCCAAAAGGAAAAACTCTGATGAAAGCCCTGATGTATCCACCAGTAATAAATTTCAGATCCTCGAGGAGGATACTCAGCAACTAAGAAAAGAAATCCCCCCAATACATCTAAAGCTATCAGATGGGTACAACCTGATCTTACAAGAAATTAACAGAAAATTCCCCAACACAGAAAATACCTACTATAATGGATTCATCAAAATCACTCCCAGCACCGATGCAGACAGACTGGAAATCCTCGAGTACCTGAGCGAAAAGAAGCTAGAATACGTTTTAACGGAAGACCCTACTGAGAGACCCATCAAAATTGTCATTAAAGGGCTGCCTCTCAATCATGACATCACAGATATCAAACAAGAACTGGAAGCTCTAGATTTTAATATTGGTCGCATCTCCCAGCTTAAAAATTATCGGAACAAGACCCTCTATCCCATTTTCCTGGTAGAAGTCAAGAAAACGGGTAATTATAATAACATTTACAATATCAGCCACCTGTCCTACATTAGAATAAAAATTGAAACCTACAGGAGACCTGCGAAAGCAACGATGTGCTACAGATGCGCTGGATTCCATCACAGCGCTAGGAATTGCAGATGCAATCCGCGCTGCATTAAATGTAACGGGGAGCACATGACCATAGAATGCCCACAGAAAGAGAAAATACTAGAGCCTGTATGCATTAACTGCAAAGATACCGGACATCTGGCCTCATGGAAAGGATGCCCTGCCTATCCAACTACAGCCCCAGCACCCAGAAATAGAAGATCCTTTGCAGACGTCCTTCGAAATAGAAATACTACCCCTGAAAAAGTCACTGAAATTGCACAGAATCCACCCGCACCCAGACAGAGACCCCAGCGCCAACAACGGTTACCTGATCCGACCCCAACTTTAGAAGCCCACGACCCTCAAATAAGCTTACCGGAGATGAAGGAACTTTTTGAAGCCTTCAGAGAAATAAGAAACCTACTGAAAGAATTTCCCGGATTACTAACAGTGGCAGCCAAATTAAAAGAAACTAAATCCAAAGATGAAAGAAAGCTGGTCCTCCTTAACGCACTTCTCGACTAAGTCCAGACCCACCCGCCCACCATCAATAAGCAAGCTCCTGATTCGCCCTTCTCAAACAATGGATTATCCACCACCTGGCTCCGAAAACTGTCTAGAAACTGTCAACAACACCCTCACCCGCACTCCCCCAGCTAGCTGTTCCTGATTGGTCACCGCCGCACCTACTCCCCTTGCCTTTCCTGCTTCACCGGTTCCAACCTTGCTAGGCTTCATTTCTTCCTTGCAACGAGAGAGGACGGTCCTTCGGACCGCTCCTCTCGATGTAAAAAGTCCATGGCATTTAGTAAAGCTAGGCTAATTTCCTCAACTTCCCACCATCTACAGCCCCTCAGGGGCTCACCTTCTTTAGGTGAGTACGGGTGTCCCAATCCCGAGGTACCCAGGGATCTTTACTCCCTTTCAGTTCGCTCTCCTCTCCGCCATCTGCTGTCTGCTATGTATTTCCTTCCCTCGACGGCAAGCGAGGGAGCTCTCCATGAGAAGCTGTCGCCGCTCTGTTTGCTTCTTGCTTCTCATGGACAGCCAATGTCCCACGTGTTGGCCGTGCGTGGCAACCCATTTGAAAGACGGGTGGTGTACTGTGGTCCCCTGTGCATCAATCGGCTGGTAGCTAGTCACCTGAGTGGCTAGTCTGCTAGGGATCAAGCGAAGGGGTTACTCCTTGGGCTTGGCGTTAAGGGTGGTCACTGTCCCCGGGGGTAACTCCGAGCGTATAGGTTCCGGCTAGCACCAAGGTAAGCGCCGAGGCTGGGAATGGCCAGAGCCGGTGGCTGCCTTCCCTTGTTGGGCTCCGTGGTGGGCGGTGCCGTCGGGCCCGAATCACTCTCAATATCGTATGGCTCCTCCCAAGAAGGGTCCCTTTAGTGGGCGTCATTCTGTTCCAACTACATTTATTTCTTCTCATCATTTTGATTCCTTTTTTGTCATTAAACGCATTTCGGAGAAAAGTGTAACTTTCGCAACAGTGTCTCCTTTCCTTGTCCAAAAAGCTATTTCAGCAACAATCGGTGAAGTATCATCCATTAAGAAGATGCGTTCTGGAGATTTATTGGTAGAAGTAAATTCTCGTAAACAATCCCTGAATATTCAAAAACTGAAAGCCTTGGCTACAATAGCTATTAGTGTAAGTCCTCACCAGTCGATGAATACCTGTAAAGGAGTAATTACATGCGGTGAATTACTGAATGTACCTCTAGAGGAAATAACATCAGAGATGAAATCGCAAGGAGTTATACACGTCCGTCGTATTTCTATTAGACGTGATGGTGAACTCCTTGAGACTAAACATCATGTTTTAACATTCAAATCGCCAAAATTACCCGAAAATGTATATGCAGGTTACATACGATTACCCGTCAGGCCTTACATCCCTAATCCACTCCGATGTTTTCAGTGTCAGAGATTCGGCCATTCAAAAGTTAATTGCCGCGGGACACTCGCATGTGCCCGATGTGCTGAAAGAGGGCATGATAGCCAGCAATGTGCTGCACTAGAAAAGTGCGTTAATTGTGGCGGCAATCATCCTTCTTATGCTCGATCCTGCCCGAGATGGATACTTGAAAAACAGGTTGTGACAGTTAAAATTAAAGAAAACTTGTCATATCCTGAAGCCCGACGTCGGATACAAACTGAAACTCCTACTGCTGGTGTTAGCTATGCATCCGCAGTTAAAAAATCATTTTGCAAAAATTGTTCATGCAATAATTGTAAAAAGAATTTATCAGAACCAAAAACTGATGACAAACAAGAGTCCGATACAGAAAATTCCACAACCAGTACAGCTGAAACTTCTCGAACCGAAACAATCAAACCAAAACCAAAGAGAAAATTGCAATCTTCACTAACTTTGAAATTAGCTAAACGTGGACTTACACAAAAAGACCTTAGCTCAAAATTTAAAAAATCAACAACAAAAAATTCCGTCGCCCTAGGGATGGCGAAGAAGGGTGTCGCCCATAAGGACTTGCCGTCCATTTTTGGGGGCACGATAAATAGTGCAGACATCAAATTGCACCCATCTGAGGATGAAGATGACCTGGAGATGAGTTGTGAGTTTTCAGCAACTCGTACCAAAGCTTCTAATAATTCTCTTTTAAAACCTGTCTCTTAATGGGTACCTTCCTCTCTTGGAATTGTCGTGGCATTCGTTCCAAACTTCATGAAATTAAATCAATTTTAAACAAATTTCATCCAATCTGTTTTGGTGTTCAAGAAACATTCTTGACACCCAACATTCCAATTAAATTGCGTGGATATAATTGTGTCCGGAAGGATACAGACACGGGATCTCACAGTTCTGGTGGCGTCTGTATCTTCACATCTAATTTGTATCCGAGCACACCTCTAAATTTGCATACCTCTCTTCAGGCTGTGGCTGTGCAAGTGCATACTAAAGCGCTGGTCACAGTCTGCTGCATTTATCTTCCGCCAAATAATGTTATTTGTCAACGAGAACTCGACAATTTGATTGACCAACTTCCTTTGCCTTTTTTGCTCGTAGGTGATTTCAATGGCCATAGTGTTTTATGGGGTTCAAACAGTACAAACTCTCGTGGGCAGCAGATTGAACAGTTTATTTCTAATAACTGTCTCTGCTTGCTGAATAATGACGAAAAGACATACTTCCATGAGCCCACACGTACCTTCCATAGTCTAGACTTGGCCATATGTTCTCCTGAACTTCTGCCAATGCTAACCTTTGAGGTTAGCAACGATCTATATAATAGTGACCATTTTCCTATTATTGTCTGCCATGCTGATAGCGGCGGTGCGACTTTCTGTCCTCCGCGTTTTCTATTCCAGCGGGCAGACTGGATTGCTTTTAAGCAGCTGGCGGAAATCACCGAGTCTATGGTCAGTACTGCAGACATTACGGAAGCAATGCGTCTCACCGTTGAAGCCATTTTGAATGCTGCAAACACCTGTATCCCAAAGTCTTCCCCACGGCCCCGCAAATTTCGTAGACCTTGGTGGAACGAAGCCTGTCGCGATAGTCATAAGAACCAGAAACGACTTTGGAATATATTTCGAAGGTACCCTACGACAGAGAACTTAGTAGCTTTTAAAAGAGCAAAAGCCATTGCACGTTGCATCCGCCGTCGATGTCAGAGGGAATCGTGGATTAGTTTTGTTTCTTCCATCACATCAAACACTTCCAGTAGAACCTTGTGGAAGAAGGTAAAGGCTGCTAATGGTATCCATAGTGAATCCTCTATTCCTATTTTAAAAACAGGAAATATGACGCACTTCGCTCCATTAGACATAGCAAATATTCTCGGTCAAGCATTTGCACAAGTTTCCGCTATCGATTCTTACAGCCCTGCCTTTCTGGCAACTAAGAATCGTGCGGAACGGCTGCCATTGCGTTTTAATGACCGAAGTACTTTTCTTTACAACTGTAAGTTTAGTATGTATGAATTGGAAGCTGCATTATCGAAGACCCACGATACCAGCCCCGGGCCAGATGGAATTACGTATAATATGCTTCGCCATTTGAATTCAACTTCCCTTTCCAATCTGTTATTGCTATTCAACAGAATTTGGACTGAGCAAATGTACCCAGCTCAATGGCACGAGGCTACTGTAATTCCTATCCTAAAACCTGGCAAAGATTCCTCAAACCCTTTGAATTACCGACCAATTGCCCTGACTAATTGTATGTGTAAAACCTTTGAGCGCATGGTCAATGCCCGCCTTATGTACGAATTGGAGAGACATGGATGCATCTCCCCGTTGCAGAGTGGTTTCCGCAGAGGTAGATCTACATTTGATAACCTCATTTTACTGGAAACCCAGATACGCAACACATTTGTTAGGAGGAATCACCTTGTCTCCATATTTTTCGATATTGAGAAGGCATACGACCGAGCATGGCGCTATGGCATACTTTCGACACTTCATAATTTTGGTTTTAGGGGAAATCTACCCACATTTTTACAGAACTTTTTATCACATTGGACTTTCAGAGTCCGTGTAGGCAACTTTTATTCTGATTCTTTTATTCAAGCTGAGGGAGTTCCGCAGGGAAGTGTCCTCAGTGTTACACTTTTTATTGTTCATATTAGTCAAGTTTTGTCTGTTTTACCTTCATCTGTTCATGGAACTCTTTACGTTGATGATCTGCAGATCTCTTGCCAAGGCTGCAGTATAAATCTCATTGAGCGTCAATTACAGAATGCGGTTAATAAAGTGGTAACTTGGTGCAACAACAATGGGCACGCGATCTCTCCCGAGAAGAGTAGGTGTATTCACTTCTGCCGAAAGCGAACCATTCATTCGGATCCAAATATCTATATTCAAAATGTACTCATTCCTGTGGTGAGTGAAGTGCGGTTTTTGGGAGTGATATTCGATAGAAAGCTTACATTTCTTCCGCATATTTTGAACCTGCGGAAGAGATGCGAGAAAACGTTAAATATATTGAAGGTGCTCTCCAGAACATCATGGGGAGCTGATCGAACCTCCCTACTCCGTATTTATCAAGCGATTATCCTCTTCCGCATTGACTACGGTTGACTATGGTTCTGCACGCCCTACAGTTTTGCGGCGACTGGACACCATCCACCACACTGCTCTAAGGATCTGCTCTGGAGCATTTCGTACTTCTCCAGTTGAGAGTTTGTATGTCATTTGTCACCAGTTACCTCTAAATTTGAGGCGTAAAAAGATATCAGTTTCATTCTATTTCCGCACACAGTCCGTGCCTCATCACCCCATTTGTTGCAACAAGTTTCCAGTTGCTCTCCGTAGACTTTATGGTGCCCGTCCTGCTTGCATTCTGCCATTCTGTGAGAGAATCAAACCCATACTACACGACTCGGACCTCAACGATGTAAGAATTAAAGTTAACGACCCATTTATGTTTCCACCTTGGGATATCCCTCAATTTTCTTTTTTGAATCCCTTCACTGGTTTCGACAAATCGTCAACGGCTCCTGTGGTTTTCCAACAGCTCTTTTTGCTTCATCGCTATCGGTATTCTTCGTTTGTTCCAATTTTCACGGACGGCTCAAAATCAGCTGGACATGTTGGTTGTGGTATTGTACTGCCTTCTGATACACTGAGCCACCGTCTTCATAATTGATGGCAATTTTCTGTGCACTCCAGAAAATTTCTCCTTCTCTACAGCGTAATTTCATCATTTACTCCGATAGCATGAGTGCTTTAGAAATGTTGTCTAACTATAATAATTGTATGCACCCAATTGCTAACCGAATTTTACTCATTTTGCGCTCTTTGAAAAATGATGGTTTTAATATTATATTTTGTTGGGTTCCGAGTCATGTTGACATTTCAGGAAATGAAAAAGCAGATTCGGTTGCAAAATCTGCGACAGCCTTTATGAGGACTGGACTTCCATTTTGTGACGTTAAGGTGGCATTCTCCCGTCATATAAATTCCTCTTGGCAGGAGGCATGGGGTCTGCAGATCCATAATAAGTTACACTCCGTGAAACCTATCATTGGTTCTTGGCCTGTTCTTCCAATACGCGAGATCGATGTTAAATTGACTCGTCTCCGTATAGGACACACTAGATACACTCACAGGCATCTCATTTTTGGTGACAGGAAGCCAGTGTGCCCTACATGCCATGTTGATTTTAGTACAAAACACATTTTGATTGAATGCCCTGTATTTAACCATCAACGTATATATTACTTTCATACATCATCAATAACTTTACAGGACTTGGTGGGTGAAAAATTCCACCCAAATATTTTTAACTTTTTAAAAGACATTCATTTTTATACTTGTATTTAGCACTTTTTACCTTTTGTGTTTTGCATTGTCTCATTGTTTTGCATTTTCATATGTTAACACATATGTTTATTTTGTAATATCGTATATTTAATTTTTGCAATACTATCTTTTATACAGTTCTATATTAATATAGATTTTAATATTTGGCTTTCATTTTACCGTTTGATTGGCGCAGTATAACCAAATATGGTTCTTGTGCCATAAAACAACAATCAAACAAACAAACAAACCCACCATCTACAGGAGATAGCTTCCTCGGAAGCGGGCTCTCCTTAAACTTCTCCATCGGGCCGCCAGCCTCATTCATTTCATTTAGTCTCCAGCTATGGAGGGAGACGGACGCTCTGAGGACTCTAGCAGTTGCAAGAGTATTCTTAGTGATAAGTCTTACTACAGTGGTAAAGCCAGTTGCGCTTCAGAATTTATTATAAGCATTCAAAACCACTGCCGGCAATTAAAGAATTGGAAGAGAGAAATTAACTCAGCTGAATGTAAAGCTTACAACGTCAATAGACAGCTAAATGGAGAGTGTAGTCTCTCTGAAAAAGCGGAACTATTGAAACGTCTAGATGACCTAAACAGAACAATTGAATACAACAAAGAAAAACTTAATTCTGCAAAACCATGCATTAATAAAGGATGCCGTACCCATGATGGAAATAGGAACTTATGCACCTACATCTCCACATCCCAAGAAAGAATGTTAAGATTAAACTACACTGCGTCGACTTTCATAGACACGTTACAACAGATGAAAGAAAACAAACTTGAGCACACAGCACAGTATCTTGAGGACTACTCCAAACTGAAAGAAATTCAAGTGGATATCAGGAATATCGCTAACGAACTGGACGACATAACCCCCTGCCCCTTGGAAAACTGTGAAAGGCACACCCCTGATAATGTAAAGCAGCCACCTCAATCTATGGATATTGATAACACACCGGAGAAAAATAACAAGAAAAATACCAATACTGAAGAAAACTACCAAATGGTTAGCCCGAGAAAAGCCGCCAAAATGAGGAAAGTCGAGGACAGGCTAGAAGTTATGGATACATCGAATAGATTTGAAGCACTAAATGAATTGAAGGATAACCAAGAAAAAATAATGAACAGACCAGCCACCATAAATTTAAAAATTACAAGTAACTACAACGTAATTCTACAAGAAATTCATAGAAAGTTCCCCCAAACAGAAAACAAATTGATAAGAAACATGATAGCAATCAGCCCAGCAACGGAAAATGAAAGAGCACAAATCATTGAACTGCTAACTGAAAAGAAAGAAGAATTTGTTCTATCAGAAAGCCAAGACGAAAGACCTATCAAAGTTATCCTGAAAGGCCTCCCAGTTAATGCAGAAAAAGATGAAATCACAAAAGCACTAGAAGAAAGAAACTACAAGGTAAACAGAATCTCCCAGCTCAAAAACCACAAGTTGCAATCCCTTTACCCAATTTTCCTCCTAGAAATTAAGAAAACTGAAAACGCCCAAAACATATTTAATGAAAAATTCCTACTACATCTAAAAATCAAATTTGAAAGCTACCGAAGAAAAACGACTGCTACCATGTGTTATAACTGTGCTGGCTTTTTCCATACAGCAAGAAACTGCAGAATGTCCCCGAAATGCATCAGATGTGGTGGTACCCATGCAACAAGAGACTGTAATATCACAGAAAAAATTAAAGATCCAGTCTGTGTAAACTGCGAAGAAACTGGCCATACTGCTGCCTGGAAAGGATGCTCTAAATTCCCTAAACTTATAACCTCCAACGGGAAAACTACATACGCTGAAATAACCAAGAAAAATCAACCAAGACAAGACCCAAAGCCCATCTCAACACCCAGGAAACAGAACACGGTGCCCACTTCAATGGCTAATGAAGAAATAACATCATTCCAAGAAACCCTGCAAATTATAAGAGAACTCAAAGAAATACTCCAGGAATTCCCCAAATTAATGGAGGCAGTGAAACTCGCAAGAAAAACAAATGACAAAGAAGAGAAAAAGCTTATCATCCTTAACGCGCTGATCGGCTAAGTCCCCTCAGAATTCAAGAAATCCCACTACAATAACCCAGCTTTCTGATTGGTCCCCCAGGTACAATGGATTATCCGGCTCCGGCCCCACTTCACGGCAACGGCAACGTCGTGATGTTTCGGAGTTCCGCGATGTGACAAAGTGGTCACGAGCACCTCCACATCATAATTTGGAATAGATACTTTAATTTGTTAGTTTAGGGAAAAGTTAAATTTAATTGAACTAGTTTGGACGAGCGCAGTAAAGCTCTAACGTCATGAAATTTGGTATTTAATTCATATTATTATTATTTTTGATACAATTAATTAATTTAAAAATAATATTTATATTATTTATGGGGTAAAATAGAACTTTAGTGGAATTACGTTGCACGTGCCTTAACTATTGGGGCTTTTTTGGAACTAAACTTTCTGAAGGAAAAATTTCAAGGAATTTCACGCGTGTAGCTCATCGTAGCTATCTGAGGCCAAAACAAATAATTTTGATAAATTTAATCCACCAGATTGGTAACAGAGTTAATTAGTTCTCAGTTTTTTAACTGAGGGGAAATTTACATAGACATTGTCTATTGCAGCTCTAGGTCTTTTCCTAGAGCTGGGTACTGCAGGATCATAAGCAGGTAGATTAAGTAACTTGTTACGAATCTGGGGCAGTTTTTCGAAGAAATTTATTGATGTTCTTCTAATAAATTCCGAAACAGGTTCAATTTTGAGATCGTCATGTAAGATCTTTCTCCTGATATACCAGGGGGCGTTAACAATCTTCATCAGGTGCCTATTTTGAAAAACTTGCAACCTCTTAATGTTTGTGGCTGATGTCGCCCCCCATATTTGGGAGCCGTACATCAGTATTGGTCTTAAAATAGCTTTGTAGAGCAGAAGCTTGAGCCTAATCGATAGCTTACTCCTAGGAGAAATTAAGCTGTTGAGTTTAACACTCGTTCTAGTAGCTTTGGTGAGGGCTGCTTTAATATGACTATTAAAGCTTAATTTTGCGTCTAAAATTAACCCTAAGTATTTGTATTCATTTACAAAGGGGACGGGTTGGCCAAAAATTTGGATAGGGGCTAGGTCAGGCATATTCACTTTTTTAGTAAACAGGAGGCACGCGCATTTACTTGGGTTGACTTTTATTTTCCAGCCGATGAGCCAGCACTGCAAAATGGTCATGTACTGTTGAATGTTTGATATGACTATGTTTGGGTCCCTATGCTGTGTAAGAATGGCGGTATCGTCTGCAAAAATTGCTAAGTGACAATTGCTAGCTCTAGGTAGATCGTTAACATAAATGTTAAAAAGAGTTGGAGAGAGTAAACTTCCTTGCGCACAACCGCTTCGGATTGGTCTGGGGGAAGAAATTATATCGTTAACTCGTACCCGAAAATTACGAGAAAGTAGGTACGAGCGTAAAATTTTGACAAATTGCGCCGAAAATCCAAGTCGCATGCACTTGAATAGAAGCCCTTCGTGCCAAATTTTGTCAAAGGCTTTGGCTACGTCCAGAAAAAGTGCACCTGTGGTTTGGGACTTCTCAAAGCCACTGTGAATCAGTTCTGTAACACGAATTAGCTGGTGGTTCGTCGACAGATTTTTACGAAATCCGAATTGCTCGGAAATTAAAATATTTTTGTCGCTGAGAAATTGATTCAGGCGTTTCAGGAGCACAGATTCGTACACTTTGCTCAAGCTACTAAGTAGCGAGATGGGACGGAAATTTTGAGGTAAAGTCAAATCAGAGTTTGGTTTTGGAATAGGGACAACCACAGCTGTTTTCCAGCAATCGGGAAAATAACACAATTCCAATAATTTATTTATTAAAAAAGTTAAGTATAAAATAAATCTAAAAGGGAGGTTTTTAATCATGCGATTTGTAATTAAATCCAATCCTGGCGATTTATTCGGCTTAAGGTTATTCATGAATTCCATGATTTCCGTGGGCCGAACGGGCTGCAGATTGTTTACGTGTTGTTGCGATAAGAAGCTCTCCAGCTGATCTGTGACGAATTGAGTCAGTGGGGGGTTCGCCAGCCACGCGTCCGCGTGGGGGGCAAACTGGTCCTGTAGGCTATCTGCCAAAGTTTCCGCCTTTTTAATGGGAGCAAGAGCGAGTTCCCCCGTCCCCCCTCTGAGGGGGGGAATCGGGGAGAATGGTTTTCTGATAAAGGAGGAGCGGCGCCAGAGGCCTTTTGTGTCTAGGTTCTCTAATTGACTAGCTCGCTGTTGCTCGAAGTGACCTACTTTTAACCCTTTGATCTCATCCTGGATTCTGCGAAGTTCCGTTCTCACTTGAGGGTCGCGAGAACGTTGCCAAATTCTTCGCAGGTAATTTCGCAGTTTAATTTTGGTTTGGATTTCGAAAGGAAGCTTTTCTGGAGGTTTATTAAATTTTGGTTTTGAGGCTTCTGCGAGAGTTTTTCCTAGACTTCCAACTGCAAATTCTGCGTCATCATTGCTATGAATTTTGAAGGGAGGGAGGGGTTTTAAATTTAAGATATGCCGAAAGTTCTCCCAGTTGGTGGAGAAATGTGCTGGTGAATTTAGAGAAAAGGTTCCAGTATCAAAAGTCAAAACTACTGGAAGATGATCAGAATCTAAACAATTTAGCACTCTAATTTGAGAGTGGAAAGGAATTCGCTTTAATATTGCGAAATCTATGACGGAGTCATTTGAGCTAACTTGATTAATGTGGGTTGGAGAGTGGGGCGCCAAAACATTGACTCCGTCCTGCGTTGCAAGAAAATTAAACAACTGCATTCCATACCTAGTTGATTTATAGTTATTCCAGGCGATATGACCTGCGTTCATATCGCCCGCAATGATGACGTTTGGGCCTAAATTTAAAAGTTTTTCTAAATCCTCCAGAGGGAACATGTACGAACTCCCAGATCGTACATATGCTGACACAATTTTGAGAGGGGGGAGATTTCCTAATTTAACCTCAATAATTGTCGCGTCTATCCTCTCTAAAACGGGAGTGGGGATGACGTGATGTTCAATTATTGATTTCACATAAATACAAGTGCCTCCATGATTGCCTGGCCGATTAATATTATTTCCGGATCTATCTGTTTTATAGATCCGGTAATTAGCGATTAGGGGTGTGAACTCCGGGGGGAGTCGGGTCTCTTGTACCAAAAACACATCAAGATTTTGCTCTGAAACAAAGTCTCTTACTTCCGCGATCTTGTTACGCAAGCTATTTGCGTTCCAAGTGCAGACCTTAAGATTATGCAAGTTTATTATGTTGTTGCGATTGAATGTTAACGTTGGGGACCGTAACTAAGACTGACGTATTCTTGGAAAAGAAAATACGCCATATCAGCACCGTGGGATGCAGCACGAATTGCTGGTAATGCCTTCCTAAAGGCTTCGAGTAGAAGAGGTGGCTCACACCAATCTTCTCTCATTATTGTAGCTAGGCCAGAAAAAATGTCGGTGAACATTTTAGAATTTTTAGCATCCACTGGGACCGACTGTTTTGGAATAGAGGTTTTAGCAACTGATGGAGTTGTTTCGCTCTCCACTGGGGTCTCTAATGGAGTAAATTCTGACTCTGAATTTGTCAGAATTTGTGCGAATGACACATTTCCTTCCACTTTCCTGAAATTTTTAGGAGGTCGATGCGTCCTGGGTACATCCCATATGGATTTTTTGGAGGGGTGATTTTTAAGGAAGTTAGTAGTGGTGTTATTTCTACCACTTTGTCTAGGGAAGCGGGGACATTGGCGCCAGTTCGCTGCATGCTCACCTGCACAATTTGCACACGTAAGTTTATCCTCATAGGCTAAAGTACATTCCTTAGCCCTGTGAGGTCCTGCACACTTGACACATTTAATGGGTAATTTGCATGCTTCAGAGCTGTGGAAGAAGCCCTGACACCGCCAGCATTGAGATGGCCCCTTCCTTCCTCTGTATCGCTCCACTGAAATTTTCGTGCCAAACATTTCAGTGAGAGTGTAGACCGTCTCTGACAGAGGTCCGTTTGCTACTTGAACGTAGAATAACGGCATCGGTGATTTTGTTTGAAATTTGGTCAGTTGAGTTATGCTAACAACTGAGAAGCCTTCCTTAAGAAATTCCGATTTAATGTCCTCAATAGGAGTGCAGGATGGAAGTCCTCGAATAACTACTTTTATGGGCCTATCTTGTTTCAGCATAAAAGTTTTAAACTCAGCACCCTGAGATTCGAGGAGGTGGGATAGGCTTCGGTGCTCTTCCTCAGTTTCGACAGTTAATTTTAGAAATTTATTGCTCATTACTGAGCGTAGGGAAGGAGCCTCTAATTTTAAGATATTAAGCATAGTTCTAAAGTCTGCTCGGGGGGTAACAAAAAAGGGCGGTATTCTTTTTTGTTTTGGTTGTGCAGGTGAGGGATCGGCATCGACCTCTTCGTCTAGCGCAACCTCTTCTATTCCTTCAGGAACTTTTTTAATTTCGATTTCTTTATTTTTAACATTATTGGGTTTTAAGTTTTTAATTTTTCTGACAAGGTGGGCAGCCGGGGCTATAAACCCATCCTCGTCAGCAACACGTTTTTTACTTTCTTTAACTGGACTGCCTTTTGGCGAAGAAACACTCTTATTTTTGTTTTCACTAAGATCTATTTTCCTTCTAGGTGCAGTTTTAACATTTACATTAGATTTTACACTTTGATTAGATTTGATATTAGAGTTAACATTTTTAGCTTCTACATTAGAGGCTGCGCTAGGAGCATTTTTCGTCCTAACCTTTTCACAGATAAAGTTAAGCTTTCTAACATTTTCAGGAAGTTTAAACAGGGGGATCCCTAATTTAATTAGCAATTGATTCAAACAGCCGCTTACCTGCTGAATCTCCCTCTTGACTTGAATGTGCTGTCCTTCATCCTTTGCAGCTGCCAGCGCTTGGGCCCAGTTGCCCAGGTTTTCTTTGAGCGAGATGGCTTGCGTGATTTCGAGACTATGCTCTGCGATAAATTCGTCCGTCACTTCAATTGACGCTGGGGAAATTGGTCTTTGGACCGTTTTAATTTCTTCTTTTCTTGTTACTTCTTCACTGGAGTTACCTTGGCACTGTTGTAAATCCATAGAATTTTCCTCATCGGATGATGAGCTCAGCTCCTCCTTTCCGCTTTGGTTCTTAAAAGAACCAGTCCGGGGGGTCTGCGCTCCAGGCATCGTCCGCTTCGTCGGCGTAATCACCCGCAAAAGCAGCTCCTGCTCCGTCGGAGACGGAGCTCTCTCCACAAACGTCCTCTCCATTTGGAGTCCAAATCGAGAATCTCGCCCCACTTCAAGACCAAAAGTGCTCCTACTTCACCCTCTCCTACTCCCTTTACCGTCTGCTTTGCTATTGGCTGAGACATCTCACCCTCTCTCCCTCCCCTGCCATGCGACTTTTCATCAGTCGATATTGCTTCATTTCTCCTTCAACCATCACTGGAGACGTCACAGTCTATGGAAACTTATGTCAAGCTAGGCCATCTCTATTTGCTATGTTGGAGGTAGCCCACATCGGGCGGGTACTCCACAAATCTGTGCTATTTCAGGCGCCAGCCTCATTCAAGACCCTTCCTCACTCATGACCAAACCATCTTTCGTCATGAAGAAAGATTTTGTCGATCGGAGATGGCGCCCTACGGGCGCCGGCGCTCCAAAATTTTTCCTTGTGTCCTTGTGTGTTGACGCGGAATTTGGTCCATAACGGGTTGGTTCGCTAGGCGCCAGGACTTCAAGCCCTGCACTATCGACGAAATTCCTGAGGGCAGTTCCTTTGGGGTTATTTTGGGTGCAATTCCAGGAGATATGGTGCGCGTTAAAATCACCGCAGATGATGGGGTTTGGGCTGATTTGTAGCAGGTTTTCGATATCGAAAATGAATAAGTTGTGGTCGGCACTTGGGGGGACGTAAGTTGAGATGAAAGTTATGGGATCACTATTTCTGGGGGTAATAGCAACTAATGTCGCTTCAACATGATGCAGAGTTAGAGGGTTTACTTGATAATGGGGTATGATATTTTTCACTAAAATTGCCGTTCCTCCGCTCGCTCTGTGGTCGTCCTGGTTTAACCTATACTGGTAATATCCTGCATAATTTGCAACGTGGATTTTTTGTCCGGGTCTCAGGTGGGTTTCTTGTAATAAAATGAGATCGGGGCTATGCTTATTAATGAACAGTTTCAGCTCGTTAATTTTGCCTTTTATCCCGTTTGCGTTCCAGTACACAGTTTTTAGGGCGTCACGGGTGAATGTTAATCATTACCCTTCTCTATGGCTTGTAATACGGTCCTGAAAATTATTTGTAGTTTGTCTTCTATTTTTACGGCTTGTTTGAGTTCCTTGGCTATAGTTAAAATTTCAGGGACATGCTTAATTATTTCCCTAACCTCCTTATAAATTTCAATTATAGCAGTGAAGCTGCTGGTTATTTCGTCTTTGTTTATGGTCTCTGGTTTGTTTGTATTTATTTCTGCGGTTGCAGTTACTTTCTGTGGCGCCATCTGTTGGGCTCTGTTGCCGTTAAATAGTTGTGCGAAACTTTTGTTAGGCTGTATTAACGCCTGATTCTGCCTAAAAGAGTGACTAGTGTTATTTTCTGGGTTATTGTTTTTATTAACTATTTTTGGGAAGGCCTCGCAACCCCTAAAGGATGCGATATGCCCTGGTTTTTTGCAATTTATGCAGACAGGGTTTTCAACTTTATCCTTGATCAGGCATTCCCTAGTGTTGTGTTTACCGTTACATTTTAAACATCTAGGGTTCATTTGGCAGTTGGAGGCTCTGTGGCCAAAATAGTTGCATTTGTAGCATTGAGCTACGGTGTTCCTGCCCCTGTACTCCTCAACAGTGACTCTGAGGTACCTGATATGTTCGATTTTGTATATATCTTGCACATTTTTGGTTCTCCTCAGCTCAACTAGGTAGAGGGGGAGGGGGCGGCGGGTTTTTGCCTGGGTTAGTCTGGTGACTTTCTCAACAGAGAACCCCTTTTCAACCAGGTGTTCCTTTAGGTCCTCTTCGATTTGTTCGATATGCAAACCTTTAATCACTACTTTCACCGGCCTTTCGGCTCTCGGCTGTATAATGTAGTATTCGAACTGGTTTATTTTACAGCACTCCTGAATTTTTATGTGCTCGTTTTTATCTTCAGGGAAAACCCTGATAAAGCCATTACCTAACTTCGAGTCTTTGATCCTGCAGCTTGAATGCAACTTTTCTAAGACCCTGTGGTAATCTGGAGTGAATTTGAGCATAATGGGGGGGACGCTTTCAGTTACGGGCGGTTCGATTTCTTTGATCTTATCTAGGCTTTCAAATTTATTTTGGGTCGGGATGCTACTGCTTGGGGTAGCTATCTCATTATTTTTCCTCGCTGCCTTTCGTTTCGGCACGATTTGGAAATCATTTTCTTTTGGGGTGGGGGGGTTGGGTTTTTCTATTTGGGAAAGTTTGCACACTCCCGGCTTGCTACATTCAAAAACACTTAGTTTTCTCAACTCACCCTTCAAGTGCTCCATTTCCCTCTTTATTTCAATGGATTCTCTGGTGAGGGTGATGCAGTCCTGTTCAGTCTCAGGTGAATGGAGCTTGAAGGAGTCGTAGACTGCACGTTTGTTCTCTGTGTGTAACAAATTCATCTCTTGGATTTTGAGGCAGCTGGCTGCCCTTTCTTTTTGAAAGCAGATGTTACAGATGTCTGATTCATCGTCAGCTTCAATCTGCATTTCTTGTTCATCCAAGCATATCCGCTTGGATGGTTCATCGTCTTCAGACATTCTGTCCCTCCCAAAGGCTGATCCTAAAAAGGACGAGTCGGGACAGATGCTGTTATCGGTTGATTCGGAGTTGGCCAGCGTAAACGGGAGCTCAAAAGAGGCACGTCTTCACGGGTCAAATCCCAAGCACGAACCCAAGCACGAACCCAAGCACCTGCCTTTCAGAAATGACTTCGATTTACGGAGTTCCCGCCCGAGATGGGCTACCTCCAACTTGGTGATGTTAACTGGACCCTGGCATAGACTAGTTTGCCAATGCCAATGATGTTGGGGTTCTTTGGAAGCGCCTAGGCTCGGCGGCCTTTCATCTTCCGCTCAGCTGAAATGGTTATTAGTGACAGACAACTTATGTTGAGCATAAACTAGTGTAGAATTAGATAATATTTTACAGATATAATAGCTATTATTTTCGGGTATAAAGACATGGACGACACAGGACACACAACAACAACGACAAACAAACAAACAAAACAGAGAACCTATTTACTATGAGGGGTTTTTTAGTTGTCCTAGAGAGTTCCATTGGCTAATTGGCGTGGGTTTAATCTGGTTGAGGCGTATGGGGGCTAGGTGTTTATATGAGCAGGGTTCTCGGCCTTCTCCTGTTTCTATTGCTCCTTGGATCGTAGGTGGGGATCTCTTGCAGTGCTAGGTTGGTATTTGTGTCGAGTTTTTGGTAATATTTGCATGAAATATCTTTATGGTATTTTTCTATTGTGGGAAGTCGTAGGTCCTTGAGTATATTTTTATTGCGGATATACCAAGGCACGTTAGCTATTTGCCTTGCTGCTCCGTTTTGGAGGGCTTCAAGTTTTCTTACATGGGTTTTTGCTGCTGCCCCCCACACCGGGGAGGCGTAGCTTATGAGTGGCCTTAGCAGGGTTTTGTATAAGAGGAGTTTATTTTTTAGCGATAATTTGGAGTTCCGGCCCAGAAGTGGGTATAACGCACCTTTTGCTTTTTTAAATTTATCTCCTATTTTCTTAATGTGGGGTCCAAAGGTGAGTGTTTTGTCTAGTATGACTCCAAGATATTTTGTGCTATTTTCCCATTTGATGGGGCGTCTGAACAACTGTGGAGTGGGGGGGAGGTTCTTTTTCCTTGTGAAAAACACTGCTTGACATTTGTCGATATTTATTTTAATTTTCCATTTGATCAGCCATTTACCTAGGTCCAGTAGGTGTTGATTCAGTGCTTCCATAAGTTTATTTCTATTTTTGTTTGAGCTTAAAATCGCTGTGTCGTCTGCGAAAAGACAGAGGCGGGTTGCAGTGTTTTGGCTGATGTCATTAATGAAGATATTGAAACAAAGGGGTCCTAATTTTGAGCCCTGTACTACCCCGGCTTCTGTTATTCTGTGCGATGACAGTTCTTTACCGACTCTCACTTGGAACTTTCGGCCTTTTAAGTAGGATTGCAGGAGCTTTACCAGCGTGTCCGGGATGTTTAGCTTGAGTAGTTTATATATTAGGCCGTCTATCCACACCCTATCGAAGGCCTTGGCAATATCCAGGAATACTGCTGCGGTTTCTTCCGAGTTGCTAAATCCTTCCCTCACAATTTCTACTACTCTGGTTAGCTGTTGTACGGTGGAGAGGCCTTTCCTAAACCCAAATTGATATGGAATCAGTTTGTCTTCTGTTGCCTCCTGCAATCTACTGAGTATAATTCCCTCTGCTACCTTACTCAGGGAGGACAGCAAGCTGATTGGCCTGTAATTTTCGGGGTTACTTAGGTTTTTTCCTGGCTTGTGGATAGGAACTATTATTGCTTGTTTCCAAGCTTGCGGGAAATATCCAAGAGTAAGCATACTATTTACTAGCTTAGTGATTTGAAAGATACTTTTAACTGGAAGATTTTTGAGCATAACGTTACTTATTTTATCAAATCCAGGGCTTTTCCTCTTGTTCAATTTTTCAATCGCCTCTGCGACTTCCGCCGGAGAGCATGGGGTTAATTTTGTTTTTGTTTTCTTTTTAGTGAATTTTTCAATTTTCTTTTGGACTCTGTATTCGGTAGGCGGATGGGAGAGGTTGTTGTTTTGAAATTGCTTGGCTAGACTATCTGCTATGATTTCTGCCTTTTCTTTATCTTTATAGACTATGGTGTAGCCTGTACTGAGTGGGGGGATTCTAAATTTATCATTCTTATATTTTTTAACCAGTTTCCATAGCGAGCCCTCGGCTGGATCTAGGCTTTCTATGTAGCTACCCCAATTTTTCTGCTCTCTCTCGTATTGCATTTTGCTTAAGTAATTTTGTGCTCTATTTAAGTTATTTTTGTCTGCTGGGTGTCTCGTCCTTTGCCATATTTTTCTAAGTCTATTGCGGGTTTTAATTTGCTCTCTGATTTCTTCGGTCGTTTCCCTCCTTTTGTTTTCTTTCCATTTCCCTGATTCTTGGTATGCAGTTACAATTTCGTTAGTCAGCCTTCTTACTTCTTCATCTATATCGGTTTCATCTGCAGGGTTGTAATCTATTTCGGGGTAGGCTAGTATCGTTCTTTTAAACATTTTCCAGTTGGGGATAAATTTTCTACTGTTTTCTGCAGGCGAACCCGTGTCTAGCCAGAATTTGACGGGTAGGTGATCACTGGATAGTTCATTAATTGTTTCTGCGGTAATTCGACATTTAATGTTTCTTACAAGGGCTAGGTCTATTGTGCTGGCGCTTCTATTGTTGTAGTGCGTGGACTCGTCTGGGGCTATTATTTTTGCGTCAGTTTTGTCAGCAAATCTGGCCAGCTGTGCTCCTATTTTGCAGGTGTTAGGGCAGTTCCATTTTCTATTTTTTGCGTTGTAGTCTCCGGCCGCAAACACTGCTGAGTTGTATGCATATAGCTGCTCAAAGTCCAGGGTGAAAGCCGTATTTGCTCTGGGGGGGTTGTAGATCGAGATAAAGTTGATAGGAGGCAAGTTTGGGATGTTCACAATGACCATCGTGGCTTCCATATACCTGAGAGTCGGATTTGGGTGGTAGGTGTGTGGGATGGAATTTTTGACTAATATTCCTGTACCCCTTCTCCTGAAGTGGGTTCTACTGGGTGTTGAGTAGAATTGGTAGTTGGCTATTCGGACCCTATCAAATGCGGTGAGGTGCGTTTCTTGAATGAGAACCACGTCTGGGCCGGTCCTATCAATGTATTCCCGCAGGTCATTTATTCTTCCTATTAGCCCCTCAGGGGCTCACCTACTATAGGTGAGTACGGGTGTCCCAATCCCGAGGTACCCAGGGATCTTTACTCCCTTTAGGTTTACTCTCCTCTGCGCCTTCTGCTGTCATCTTTGTTTTTTCTTTCCCTCGACGGCAAGCGAGGGAGCTCTCCATGAGAAGCTGTTGCCGCTCTGTTTGCTTCTTGCTTCTCATGGACAGCCAAACACCCCACGTGTTTGCCGTGCGTGGCGACCCATTAGACGGGTGGTACATTTCGGTCCCCGGTGTATCAATCGGCCGGTATCCTAGGCACATGACTGGGCTGCTCAAGGGGATCAAGCGAAGGGGTCACTCCTTGGGCTTGGCGTTAAGGGTGGTCACTGTTCCCGGGGGTGACTCCCAGCGTATAGGTTCCGGCTAGCGCCATGGTAAGCGCCGAGGCTGGAAATGTCTAGAGCCGGTGGCTACCATCCCTTGTTGGGCTCCGTGGTGGGCGGTGCCGTCGGGCCTGAATCTTTGTCTTTTTTGCATGGGTCTTTCTTCACACACCGAATCCGACAAGTCAATTAACGTTGCACAAACTGAGCTTTCGAAATTTCTTCCAAAATTTTTAGTTGTACATGGTAAAGACGATAAACTTAAAAACATGTCACCTTTTTTGATACAAAAGTATATTCAAAGTACTGCTGGAAACGTCACATCTGTAAAGAAGCTTAGATCTGGAGATTTGTTAATAGAGACTGCGACGCCGAAACAGTCAGAGCAACTTCTAGCCATAAAGAATTTTGGTGATGCCCCAATAGAAGTATCTGGCCATAAAACTCTGAATTATACCAGAGGTGTCATATCTAGTATGGACCTTACTATGGTTAGTGATGAAGAATTTGTTTCCGAACTGCAGTCATTTAGAGTAACAAGTGCACGCCGTATAACATTAAAAAGAGATGGTAAAATAATTCCAACCAAGCATGTTATTTTGACATTTGCTACTCATGTGCTTCCCAGAAAGATAACAGCTGGGTTTATAAGTTGCGATGTGCGTCCTTTTGTGCCAAACCCGATGCGTTGTTTTAAATGCCAGAGGTTTGGACATACAAAAACTAGCTGCCGCGCTTCTTCCTCTCGCTGTCCACAATGTTCTGAAATTGGCCATGATGACACTCCATGCACAAAGCCCCAAAAATGTGTTAATTGCAACGGTAGTCATCCTGCTTATTCTAAATCCTGTCCCAAGTGGAAGATTGAAAAAGAAATCCAGACCATTAAAATTTCTAGAAATATCTCTTTTGCAGAAGCTAGGCAAATAGTTGAAAAACGAACTCCAAAGGAAAATCTCCCATACAGTACAGCTTTAAAAAGAACGACTTGTTCAAGCATGCAAACTGAACCGATACAAATTCAAGAAAACAGTTGTCCATCGCAAACAATCGCGAAGCCTTTTCCCTCTCCATCAAATGAGGAATACATTACCATCAAACTGAAAGATTGGCTCGAAATAATAAAATCGAACAAGTCTTCCATAACTAAAGAAAAAAACATTACAAAAAACCAAAAAACTTTAAAAATTGTTCCACAAAATAAAAAGAAAAAGAATCTTTCCATTCAAAACCAAAATGAACAGAAAGAAAAGATAAACGTAAATAGTAAGGATGTTGAGTTGGAAATTCATCCATCCGAGGAATCTCTCAGCGAAATGGACCTGAGCGATGAAGCTAGAGTAAGCACAGCCAAGCCAAAAGTTTTTAAATCTAAATTCTTCAGGAAACCGAAATGACAAATATTAATTTAGTCTCTTGGAATTGCCACGGTTTTCAAGCTCATAAAGAGGATATCAAATCTATTATTAACAAATATCAACCTGTTTGCTTGGGGATACAAGAAACATATTTGACTCCACGTGTCTCTCCCAATCTTAAAAACTATATCCTTCAAAGAAAGGATAATGAACAAAATTCTAGAGCGTCTGGCGGAGTTGCATCTTTAACTTTACGTCATTTGCCAAGTAATGAAGTTGTTTTAGACACAAATTTACAGGCAATTGCTGTCCAAATTCAGTTGAAAGTTCTAACAACAATCTGCTATTTATATCTGCCCCCAAATGACTATATTGAACAACGACATTTGAATCAATTAATAGAACAGTTGCCAGAACCTTTTTTTCTCCTAGGTGATTTAAACGGACATAATCCTATTTGGAATAATGATGATATCAACACTAGAGGAAGGCAAATAGAAAAACTAATTGATGATCATTGTCTCTGTATACTTAATGACAATAATCCTACTCACTTTCACCAAGCTAGCAAAACATTCCACACGATTGATCTTGCACTTTGTTCTCCTTCCCTTGCCCCTTACTGGAAATTTTCCGTGGACTCAAATTTATACAACAGCGATCACTTTCCTATTGTATTGACGTACATGCACAGTGATTTTTTATTTCCTAAAAGACCTGTGAGATATAATGTTAGTAAAGCAAACTGGCCATTGTTCAACTCAATATGTCAACTTACACCAGATATGATTGATGAAACTTCTATTGATTTGGCAGTCAAGCTTGTAACCGAGCATATAATTGCAGCAGCAGATATTAGTATTCCCAAAACATCGGGGAAAATACCAAAGCTATGCAAACCGTGGTGGAATGATAAATGTGAAAACTGTAAAAGAGCACTAGACAAAGCATGGAATACCTTCAGGAGATACCCTACCACCCAAAATCTCATTAAATTTAAAAAAGCAAAATCTGAATTTCGTAGAATCCGACGCATTAGCCAGGAGCAATCCTTTCATTCGTATGTCAATTCCATTCAAGGACAAATACCTTCTAAAATCATGTGGGACAAAGTAAAAAAGATTTTTGGCTGTTACACAAATACAGATAAAATATCCTTTTTAAAATTGAACGGACGAGTAATTTCTAATGCAAAAGAAATTGCTAATCTAATTGGACAAACTCTTTCTAATATATCGAGTGAAGAATTTTATCCAGAAGATTTTATTGCTTTTAAAAAGCAGACAGAGAAACAAGCATTAGATTTTCTACCTTCATACGGGGAGGAATATAATACTACTTTTAAGTTTCATGAATTGAAAAATGCATTAAAAAAATCCCATTCTACATCACCGGGACCTGATAGAATACATTATGATATGTTGAAACATCTAGGTGATTCGTCATTGTGGGTACTCTTAACTTTATTTAACAGAATTTGGATAGAAAGAGTCTTCCCAACCAACTGGCAAAAAGCAATAATAATTCCTATTCTCAAACCTGGGAAAGATCGGCAAGATCCCTCTAATTACAGACCAATAGCCCTTACTAGTTGCCTCAGTAAACTAATGGAACGTATGGTTAGTCACCGACTGATGTATGTCTTAGAAGAGAAAAACTTGATTTCCCCTTTCCAAAGCGGTTTTCGCAAAAAGAGAAGTACATTGGATAATTTACTAAAACTAGAGACTGCTATCAGAGAGGCTTTTGTAAGCAAAAAACATCTTATATCTATTTTCTTTGATATGGATAAAGCCTATGACCGAACCTGGCGTTATGGCATTTTGAAAGATTTATTTAACTTGGGTTTAAAAGGGAATCTACCAATTTTTGTACAAAACTTTTTGAGGACAAGGATCTTTCAAATTCGTGTTGGTGATATTTTATCAGATACTTTCATTCAGCATGAAGGTGTTCCTCAGGGTAGCGTACTAAGTGTTTTACTGTTTATCATAAAAATAAATGGGATTGTTTCGAAAATCTCACCATTTGTACATACTTCACTTTATGTCGATGACATCCAGATCCATTGTGCTAACGAAAGTTTGGATTTCATTCAAAAACATTTACAAACATCCATAAACAATATGATAGACTGGGCTTTGAAAAATGGATTTGTTTTTTCTCCTCAGAAAACAGTTAGTGTTCACTTCTGTAAACGACGTGGCCTTCATGCAGATCCAGAGCTTCGACTGAATGAGTCGGTCATTCCCACAGTTAGTGAGAAAAAGTTTTTGGGCGTGATATTAGATAATAAACTAACATTTCGTTCTCATATTCAAAACTTAAAAAGAAAATGCCTTCAAACACTAAATATTATAAAAGTCCTTTCAAACACCTCTTGGGGAGCAGATAGAGCCTCTTTGATGAAGATATATAAATCACTGATACGCTCAAAGCTTGACTACGGGGCACCCATTTATGGCTCAGCTGCCAAATCCACCTTGAAATTGTTAGACTCGGTGCATAATCAAGGACTTCGTATAGCTACAGGAGCTTTTAGAACATCACCAATTCAAAGTTTACAAGTTATAAGTGGTGAGCCCTCCTTGGAATTGAGGCGGAAACGACTTTGTTTATCCTACTTTTATAAAATTAAAAGTGTGGAATACCATCCACTGTGCAACAAGGTTCTTAATCCTATATACGGAGCGTTATTCTCTAAGAGATTGTCTTTTACGCCAACTTTTGGATTCCGTATAGGAGAGATTTTACGAACATTCAAAACTGAAGACTTCCCGATTGCTGTAAACATTAGTGGTCTACCTCCATGGCAGGAGTTATCTTTCAGTTTTGTAGATGATTTTATGCACTTCCTGAAACCATCAACATCAGACGTGATGTTTCAGAAATGTTTTTATGAACATAGACAACAGTATCATTCTTTTCAACCTGTTTATACAGATGGTTCGAAATGCGGTAATAATATTGGCTCAGCAGCAGTTTTTCGTAATGTAATAATATCCGAAAGACTTCACCCTTTCTGTTCTGTTTTTACATCCGAACTTTATGCACCGATCATCTGTTTTACGACGGCTGGATCCCCTCAGGGGCTCACCTACTATAGGTGAGTACGGGTGTCCCAATCCCGAGGTACCCAGGGATCTTTACTCCCTTTACGTTTCCACTCCCCTACGCCTTCTGCTTTTTGCTGTGTTTTTCCTTCCCTCGACGGCAAGCGAGGGAGCTCTCCATGAGAAGCTGTCGCCGCTCTGTTTGCTTCTCGCTTCTCATGGACAGCCAAAACCCCACGTGTTGGCCGTGCGTGGCGACCCATTAGACGGATGGTACATTTCGGTCTCCGATGTATCAATCGGCCGGTATCCCAGGCATTTAACTGGGCTGCTTAAGGGGATCAAGCGAAGGGGTCACTCCTTGGGCTTGGCGTTAAGGGTGGTCACTGTCCCCGGGGGTGACTCCTAGCGTATAGGTTCCGGCTAGCATTATGGCAAGTGCCGAGGCTGGAGATGGCCAGAGCCGGTGGCTGCCATCCCTTGTTGGGCTCCGTGGTGGGCGATGCCGTCGGGCCCGAATTCTTATCTATGTCGCATGGGTACTAATGTTCTTCAACACTGTAATGCTTTTATAAAATTTTTTGTTGTTAATTCTGAAAAGTCATCTTTAAAATTTGTTTCACCGATTTTAATACATAAATCTGTACTAGGCGTTGTCGGAGAAGTTCAAAATATCAAAAAGTTAAATAATGGAAGCCTGCTTATTGAAGTAAAGAACAACCAACAGTCACAAAATATTACAAATTTAAAAAATATAGGGGACATCGATGTCACTGTTTCTGCCCACCGTTATCTTAACTATTCCAGAGGTGTAATATCTGAAAGAGAATTCCAGAGAGATCTTGAAGAGGACCTTTTAGATAATCTAAAAGACCAAAAAGTAATAGCAGTTCGCAGGATTACAATTAAAAAAAATAATCAAAATCTTCCGACTAAACATTTAATTCTTACATTCAATACTCCAGTTCTACCGAAATCTGTCAAAATAGCTTATATCAATTGCCCAGTTAAACCATACATTCCAGAACCACTCCGCTGCTTTAAATGCCAAAAATTCGGTCATTCAATTACAGCTTGCAGGGGAGATAAAGAAATTTGCGCTCGATGCTCCCTCCCAGATCACAATAGTAAAAATTGTACATCTACCTCACAAAAATGTTATAACTGTCAAGGCGATCACCCATCTTACTTCCGCTCCTGCCCACGCTACAAGCAAGAGAAAGAAATTCAAACTATAAAAATAACAAAAGGTATTTCATTTACAGAAGCACGCAAAATAGTAAGCGAAAGAACACCGAAACCAAACTTCTCATATTCATCAGCATTAAATTCAGCCGTTCCAACTTCAGAACCACACAATACGCAAAACCAACCATTAAAAAATATAGAAACGAATACTCATGCAATCCGCACAGCAGATCCTGACACCATAACAATAAAAAAAACTGACTACCTTGCCCTTCTGGAAATAAAAAAATCTTGGGAAGAAACTTCCTCTTCTCTCAAAAAGCCAAAACGGAAAAAAGTTTTGATGAAGGAAAAAATGCTGAAAGAAAAAAAGACACCCAAAGCAAAAGAAACGAATAAAATTGAAGAAAAAGAAGAACATTTTAAAATTCATCCATCTGACGATAGCATAAGTGATATGGATGAGGACAGAGTGGATTCCGATCCCACTAATATTTCATCTCACTATTTTAAATCAAAATTTTTTAAAAAGCCTAAAAGTTGATGTTCTCTCAACTTCAGCTTTTCTTTTTACTGAAGGCAATCTCTTTTTTCCCCTTTCTCTTTTTTAATCTTTATGTCTACATTCGTCTCTTGGAACTGTCGAGGGTACATGAATAAATCTTCAGAATTGAGAGACATTATAAACAAATACCATCCTGCCTGCATTGCACTCCAGGAAACCTACCTTAAAACCGACAAGCAGAACATACGGCATTACAAAAATTTCAGCAAGCACAATATTCAAAACCGATTTTCTGGGGGCGTATCAATTCTTGTCGCAACAGAGACTCCCTCAATGCAAGTAAATCTGAACACTAATTTGCAAGCTGTAGCTGTACGAATTCGTATGAAAAATTTAATAACTGTCTGTAGCCTATATTTGCCACCTAAACAACAAATCAGTCAAACGGATCTAAATAACCTGTTTTGCCAATTACCTCCTCCATTCATTATTTTGGGAGATCTTAATGGTCATAGTCCTTTTTGGGGAAGCTCTGAATCAAATTCGCGTGGTCAGCAAATCGAACAATTTCTTGCGGATCATAATTTATGCATTTTAAATTCTGACGAAAAAACGCATTTTCATTTACCAACAAGAACTTTTCATTCTGTTGATCTCGCTATTTGCTCTCCGTCTTTATTGCCTTTTTTCAGTTTAACTGTTGACAACGATCTTTATAATAGCGACCATTTTCCTTTAATTTTGACCGACAGTAGACACAATGCAGCTAGTTCCTTCCGACCATCCAAATATGTTTTAAATGCAGCAAACTGGCAAAAATTCACCTCTCTGGCTAATATCAATTCAGAAATAGTTAAATCTTCCACTATTGATGATGCTCTGAAACATATTGTCAATATTATAATTGAGGCAGCAGATAACACTATTCCAAAGAAATCTGGAGTTCGTAGGAAGCAAAACAAACCATGGTGGGATGCTAATTGCCAACAAGCATATAAAAAACAAAAAAAGGCATGGAATATTTTTCGCCGGTATCCCTCTACTGAAAATTTTATAAATTTTAAAAAATCTAGAGCAGAATCCAGAAAAATCCAACGACGTAGTCGAAGAATTTCTTGGCAAAAATTCGTTTCTGGTATCACTTCAACAATATCTAGCCATCATTTGTGGAATAAAGTTAAAAAAGCTTCAGGTGCTTCTCATTCTAATAATGTTTCAATTTTAATTGATAATGGAAATACCATATCATCCACAAAAGATATTGCAAATTCCATAGCTTCAACATTAGCTCACACGTCCAGCAGTAAAAATTATTCTCCTGCTTTTTTGAGATACAAAGAGAAAGCAGAAAAGCAAAAACTAAATTTTAATTCTCAGACTAACCTGCCCTACAACAGTGATTTTACGTTTTTAGAGTTCCAATCGTGCCTTGCCATTGTCCACGATTCTTCTCCCGGTCCTGACAACATTAGCTACAGTATGATCAAAAACTTAACAACAGAGTCGAAAAAAAGTTTATTATATCTTTATAACCGTATCTGGCGAGAACAATATTTTCCTTCTTTTTGGCAACAAGCTATAATAATTCCTTTACTAAAACCAGGCAAAGATCCAATTAATCCATCAAATTATCGACCCATTGCTTTGACCTGTTGTCTTTGTAAATTGTTAGAAAAAATGATAAATCGAAGGCTAATTTTTTATCTGGAGACAAATAACTTACTTCACCCTTCGCAGAGTGGATTTCGAAGAGGACGGAGCACTCTCGATAATCTTCTTGCTCTCGAATCCGACATTCGCCTAGCATTTTTACAAAGAAAGCACTTAGTTGCCATTTTTTTCGACATCGAAAAGGCATACGACCGAACTTGGAGATATGGAATTTTAAAAGATTTATATGATCTGGGACTAAGAGGTAATCTTCCTGTTTTTATTCAAAATTTTTTAAAGCTTAGAAAATTCCGTGTTAAGGTGGAATCTGAACTTTCCGATTCTTTTGTACAAGAGGAAGGTGTTCCCCAAGGCAGCGTTTTAAGCGTCACTCTTTTTATTTTAAAAATAAATAACATTTTAAAACTGCTTCCAATGTCTGTGAAGGGCTTTTTATATGTTGACGACCTGTATATCTCTTGTACAGGGATGCATATGAATTTTATACAAAGACAATTGCAAATCGCAATCAATAATATTACCCAATGGACGAACACTAATGGTTTTACCATCTCAACATTGAAAACGGCTGGTGTGCACTTCTGTCGGAAACGTAACCTTCACTTTGATCCTGATCTAAAACTGTATGATCAGCCAGTACCATTTTTAAATGAAATTCGCTTTCTGGGCATTATCTTTGATAAAAAACTTACATTTCAGTCTCATATAAAACTTTTACGTAACAAGTGTGAAAAGTCTTTAAACATTTTAAAAGTCTTATCAACTACAGCATGGGGAGCCGACAGAAATTCTATGATTAAAATATACAAGGCCGTTATACTTTCCAAGCT
The DNA here is from genome assembly GCF_947563725.1 of Argiope bruennichi. Classification (NCBI taxonomy): domain Eukaryota; kingdom Metazoa; phylum Arthropoda; class Arachnida; order Araneae; family Araneidae; genus Argiope; species Argiope bruennichi. The sequence goes on from NC_079161.1 coordinate 102,794,495, forward strand.
GGATTATGGTTCCTCAATATACGGTTCTGCTAGGAAAAGCATTTTGCAGAAACTGGATCCTATTCACCACATAGCTCTCCGTCTTTGTTCAGGTGCTTTCAGGACATCACCTGTTAAAAGCTTGTATGTTGAAACCTGTGAACCAGCCCTTGAATTAAGAAGGCATTTTTCATCTCTTAATTATTATTTTAAAATTCAATCGAACATTAATCATCCATTTTATGATTTTAAACTTCGTCCCTTTTTAGTTCGCTTGCAAGGTGCCCGAAAATCATTCATCCCTGTCTTTTTTACGAGAGTTCATAATATTCTTTTAGACCTTAATGTACTGTATCTACAAGCAGCTCCTCAACCGGAAAATACTTTTCCTCCTTGGAAAATCCCTGAAGTACAATATTTAAATCCTTTTGAAACTTTTATCAAGTCTGATACAACAAATATCATTTTTCAAAAAATTTTCTTAGAACACAGACAACAATATCAAAATTTTATTCCAGTTTTTACAGACGGGTCAAAATCAGCTGCTCATGTCTCTTTTGCGGTTGTTTTCCCTCACACAGTTTCTTCGTTTAAACTTCACCCCTCCTGTTCAGTTTTTACTGCAGAAATAAGTGCTCTTTTATATGCTTTAGAAGAAATTTCTAATAGCCGGGACAAAAACTTTATCATCTATACGGATTCTCTGAGTGTTTTAAATTCTCTAAAATCATGTAATCCTCATCCTTTGGTTTTAAAAATCTTAGATACTTTTGATAAACTAACTTCTCGTAGTTACACTATTTTATTCTGTTGGGTACCATCCCATGTTGGAATTTTGGGCAACGAAGAGGCAGATAAGGCTGCCAAATTGGCGACTACTTCAATAGCTACAAATATTCCTGTGAACGACATAAAGAAGCATATTAAAAAGCTTCTATATTCTAATTGGCAAAGACAGTGGGACCTGGAGACAAACAACAAACTTCATGTTATCAAACCCCAGGTGCAACCCTGGCCCTCATTAGCGAACAGAAAAGCGGATACTGTCTTAACACGTTTACGAATTGGACACACTCGATTCACCCATATTCATTTGTTGTTAGGTGAACAACCACCACTGTGTTCGCGATGCCATTGTCAAATGTCTGTACAACATATTTTGTCAGAATGTCCAAATTTCAATACCCAGCGTTTACAGTTTTTTCAAAAGTCTTGTCCTTCATTATCTTTCCTGCTTGATAAGACACCTCATGTCCAAATTTTTGCTTTTTTAAAGTCTATAAAGTTTTATCCATTGATTTAAATCTTGTTTACTTTTTAGCTTCTCATATTCTCTTCGATTACTGTTTTAAATGATATAATTTTACCCATTGTTTGGCGCAGTATGGTCAACATTATGGCTCTTGCGCCATAAAACCTCAAACAAACTCAAACAAACAAACGACGGCTGGATACTGTACACCATTCTGCTTTAAGGATCTGCTCCGGTGCGTTCCGTACTTCTCCTATTGAAAGCCTTTATGTTATCTGTCACCAGTTGCCCCTTTATTTAAGACGCCAGAAAATTTCGGTTTCATATTATTTCAAAATAAAATCTATTTTTAAACACCCCTTAAGTCAAATGACATTCCCGAGTGGTGTTCGTAGATTGTATAATGCCCGTCCGTCTCACATTCTACCATTCTGTGAGAGAGCCAAAATGCTCATAAATGACTCGGACCTCAATGCTGTTAGTGTTAAAACTGTTGATTCCTTTATTTTTCCACCTTGGGATGCCCCGAAATTCTCTTTTGTGAATCCATTCAAAGGCTTCGATAAATCCTCAACTGCACCTGTTGTCTTCCAACAACTATTTTTCTATCATCGCAATCGGTATTCCTCTTTTGATCCAATTTTCACGGATGGCTCGAAATCAGATGGTCATGTCGGTTATGGCATAGTATTTCCATCTGATATAGTGAGCTATCGGGTTCATAATTGTTGTTCAGTATTTACTGCTGAGTTGCTTGCTATATTGTGCGCTCTACAAAAGATCTCATCTTTGCCACATCGAAAATTCATAATATATACCGATAGCATGAGTGCACTGGAAACACTTTCTCACTATCATAATCGCATGCATCCAACAGCAATAGAAATTTTATCCCTTTTGCGCCTCTTGCAGAATGAGGATTTTGAAATTATTTTTTGTTGGGTTCCGAGTCATGTCGGCATACATGGAAATGAAATGGCTGATTCTGCTGCAAAATCTGCATTGTCTTGTTTGAACCAAGGACTTCCTTATAACGATATTAGGCGGTCTTTCATTAATTACATCTGTTCTACCTGGCAAAATAAATGGGATCTGCAGATCCATAACAAACTGCATGAAGTGAAGAGTAACATTGGCCCGTGGCCGGTCCTCCCTGTACGTGAGGTGGATGTCAGGTTGACTCGCCTCCGTATAGGACATACACGTTTCACGCACAAGCACCTAATTTTTGGCGAAAGGGCGCCAAATTGCCCGACTTGCCATGTTGATTTTAGTGTAAAACACATCTTTATTGAATGTCCTACTTTTAATTCACATCGTCTCCAATATTTTCATACATCATCAGTAGTTTTGAAGGACTTGGTGGGTGAGAAATACCACCCAAATATTTTTAACTTTTTGAGAGCCACAGGCTTTTTAAATCACATTTAATGTTTTCATAAATTACTTTTGCCTTATCACTTTAAGATTTTAACAAATTTCCATCATTCGTTTCCTTTTTACTCTTTTTTTCTTCTAAATGATTGTTTGCGTTTTTTTTTTACATTTTTAAATGCTATATATTTTTGTTTTATGAAACTTTTATCATAGACTGGTGCTGTAGATATTTATAATTATTAATAAAGTCTACTTTAAATTTTGCTTGGCGCAGTATGGCCAGATATGGCTCTTGCGCCATAAAACTTTAAGCAAACAACCAACCGAACTTTATGCAATATATCTAAGCCTTCAAAAAATTGCAACGTCATCCCCCTCTAAATTTATTATATATACTGACTCTAAAAGTAGCATTGCAGCTTTTAAGAATGTGTCATCGGAAAGTCATCCCTTAGTTCTAAATAGTTTGCACATATATCATTCGCTAAAAAATAATTTCACGATTAAATTCTGTTGGATACCTGGGCATGTTGGAATTTTGGGAAATGAAAAAGCTGACAAGGCAGCAAAAAGCACAACCCTGTTGAAGGAAAATTTTGTTCCATTATCCGATGCATTACAAGCAATAAAAATAATTCAAAGTAAATCCTGGCAAGCTACATGGGGAAAGCTAACTACGAATAAACTTTTTCGAATACAGCCATCTGTCAAGGGTTTCAAAAGTAAAATTCTGACTAGAAAGAAAGATGTCATCATCACGAGACTTCGAATAGGCCACACCTATTTGACCCAAAAACATCTTTTGCACTCTGATCCTGCACCACTTTGTGACAAATGCAATTGTGTTTTAACGATTAAACATATTTTATGTGAATGCCAAGATTTTAGATCACAACGACAAGTTCATTTTGGAGCGACTGTTTTTAACTTAAATGACATTTTAGGAGATAACCCTCATCCAAATATTTTTACTTTTTTAAAAGATATTCAAATTTTACAGCATATTTAATTGTATCTATTTAAAATGTTTTAATTTTTAACACGAAAGCCATTTTTAACAAACGTTTGGCGCAGAATGATCAGACCTGGTCCTTGCGCCATAAAAACCAATTAACCAATCTTCCTATTAGCCCATTAGCGTTCCAAGAGATTGCAACAACCCCGGAAGTATGTGCAGTCATCATTAATTGGTATTGGGGGACCTCAGTGCTTCGGCAAGTATCATAAGCTTCTCCCACGCATTATCTTTGCTTTGCATAGCCTTAAGTGTTCCTGGTATGTCATTGATGATACTAAAGATGTTGTTTACTTCAGCGGCGAGTGCCAGAACGTCTTTCAGTCCCCCACGTGCTGTGCACGTGGCTCCTGTTATCAGTGCCGTGCTATCTTCCCTTTCTACTCCCGCGGTCGGGGGGGAGGGGAGTGTATTTACTCTTCTCTCTATTGTGTCGGTCGCTTCCTCTCTGGTGGGGTTGCTCTTGCTTGACTGGGGGTTCGCTTGTCTCCTAACTGCCTCGGCGAAGCTTTTCCCAGGTTGAATGGCTCTATTGTTCGCTGCCTTGGGGTATCGCGGGCATCCTCTGTAGTTCGCTGTGTGGGGTCCTCCGCAATTTGCACATTTTACCTCTGTTTCTTTTTTCCCCTTCTTTGGGCATTCTTTAGATGGATGGGCTTCGGCGCAGATGACGCACTTAGGTAGCAGTTTACACCCGTTGGATCCATGATTCCAAAGCTGGCAATTATAACACTGGTGGTTCTGCTTGGTGACATATTTCTCCACCCTTATCATAAAATACATTATCGTGTCTAATTTATAGATTTCTTGAATATTATCGGTTTTGAATAGATGTATTTGATAGATCGGCAGGGGCTCTTTGGTTTTAAATCTTCTGAGCTGATTTATTTTGTCTACTCGGAACCCTCTCTCCGTGAGTTCGGTTTTTAATTCTTCGGTGTCTAAATTTAGTGGCAACCCTTTTATTACAACCTTGACTGGTTTTTCTGCCCTGTCAGCAATAACAAAGTACTCCTTGCTTTGTTCGTCGAGATATTTGGTCAGTTTTCGGACGTCGTCCGACGTCTCTGCGAATAACTTGATAAATTCGCCCGCTTCTTTTGCCTTGCATTTTATGTTGTAGGTAGTGTTAAGTCTTTTTATGATTTCCCTATATTCCGCCGTTCTTCTTAACATGATGGGTGGGATTTTTGGCGATATTTGTGTTTCTTGGGAGGGGTTATCTACTTTATCCGCTTCCAGTGGACTGTATCTATTTTCTGTTGCTATGGGGTCACTGGCTATCATTTTTTTATTGGGGATGAATTCTTTGCTATTTTTAAAACTGCGTTTACGCTTGGGCAATTGGAATCCGTCGCTATCTATGTTTACGCTTTTTTGGCCTGATATTTCCCTCACTATTTTAATATCCTCGTTATTTTTATGTTTTGTTCCTTCCTCCCCCGTGGGGGTAGCATTTGATTCTATTTCCTTAGTTTTACTTAATTTGTTTTTATTATTTTCCTTTTCCTCTCTATCGGACTCTTTGCCTGGTTTTTTATTCTGGCGGTTTATTTTGGTTTTGCCCTTACTGCTATCACTGGTCGGTTCATTTTTATTTTTATCCTTGGGGTCATTTTTTGGGGTTGCGTCATTTCCATCAATTTGCATTTGATCGGAATTTTTATTTATTGACCTACATACATCCTGCATCATTTCTAATACTAAATTTTTATCATTTGGGCTAATTGACTCATCCTCATCGCTGGACTCACTCATTGGTTCCGTATCGGAACGAAAGCCGCATTCGAATAATCTATCTTGGAACTCTATACAAGTACTCTTAAAATTTTCATTATCGTACAAGTTTGGGGGAATGCTCAACATAAGAGTCTGCCACTTACCCATTTGTTGGTGGAACAGTCTGTAGAGTCTCTTCATCAGTCGGGTGGGGTCCATTACGTAGTCCATACTCTTGACGACCTCCATGTCATGTAGGATCTTCCTCATGCTTGCTTGTAGCTCGTGGTCTCGATTAAGAAGCTCCACGAAATCCGGGGAGGCCTCCGTCATGATTTCTTGGTCTGCGTCATCCATCATCTCAGGAACGTTTGGCCCTTCCGACACTAATCCTGAAAAGGACGGGTCGGGCCTATTAGTCGTCGGCGGGTCTGGCGCTAGCAGGTTGGCAAAGATCAGAGCGGCTGAAAAACACGTCCGTTCAGTTCAATCCCAAGCACTCGGTAATAGATGGTGAGCTGTAGCAGGGAGCAGGTCGGGTAGTCGTTAGCATGGGTCTGGATCATAGACTAGTTTGACATGACTGGAAATACTCATGGGTATATATACGATGTACCAACGACCAATCAGAGTCGACTCGTAAGAGGCGTGTGGGTGAGGGTGCTGAAAGCTGGCGAGAACGGAACTTTGCAGTGAGAACGGAACCTCAAGTGAGAACGGAACTTTGCAGAATCCAGGATGAGATCAAAGGGTTAAAAGTAGGTCACTTCGAGCAACTGCGAGCGAGTCAATTAGAAGACCTTGACACACGCGGCCTCTGGCGTCGCTCTTCCTTCCTTAGAAAACCATTCTCCCCGATCCCCCCCCTAAGAGGGGGGACGGGGGAACTCGCACTTGCTCCCATTGAGAAGGCGGAAACTTTGGCAGATAGCCTCCAGGACCAGTTCGCCCCCCACGCGGACGCGTGGCTGGCGAACCCCCCACTGACTCAATTCGTCACAGATCAGCTGGAGAGTTTCTTATCGCAACAACACGTAAACGACCTTCACCCCGTTCGGCCCACGGAAATCATGGAATTCATGAATAACCTCAAGCCGAATAAATCGCCAGGATTGGATTTAATTACAAATCGCATGATTAAAAACCTCCCTTTTAGATTTATTTTATATTTAACTTTCTTAATAAATAAATTAATGGAACTTTGTTATTTCCCCGATTGCTGGAAAACAGCTGTGGTTGTCCCTATTCCAAAACCAAACTCTGATTTGACTTTACCTCAAAATTTCCGTCCCATCTCGCTACTTAGTAGCTTGAGCAAAGTGTACGAATCTGTGCTTCTCAAACGCCTGAATCAATTTCTCAGCGACAATAATATTTTAATTTCCGAGCAATTCGGATTTCGTAAAAACCTGTCGACGAATCACCAGCTAATTCGTGTTACAGAATTGATTCACAGTGGCTTTGTGAAGTCCCAAACCACAGGTGCACTTTTTCTGGACGTAGCCAAGGCCTTTGATAAAATTTGGCACGAAGGGCTTTTATTCAAGTGCATGCGACTTGGATTTTCGGCGCAATTTGTCAAAATTTTACGCTCGTACCTACTTTCTCGTAATTTTCGGGTACGAGTTAATGATGTAATTTCTTCCCCCAGACCAATCCGAAGCGGTTGTGCGCAAGGAAGTTTACTCTCTCCAACTCTTTTTAACATCTACGTTAACGATCTACCTAGAGCTAGCAATTGTCACTTAGCAATTTTTGCAGACGATACCGCCATTCTTACACAGCATAGAGATCCAAACATAGTCATAGCAAACATCCAACAGTACATGACCATTTTGCAGTGCTGGCTCATCGGCTGGAAAATAAAAGTCAACCCAAGTAAATGCGCGTGCCTCCTATTTACTAAAAAAGTGAATATGCCTGACCTAGCCCCAATCCAAATATTCGGCCAACCCGTCCCCTTTGTAAATGAATACAAATACTTAGGGTTAGTTTTAGACGCAAAATTAAGCTTTAATAGTCATATTAAAGCAGCCCTCTCCAAAGCTACCAAAATGAGTTGTAAACTCAACAGCTTAATTGCTCCATGGAGCCAGCTATCGATTAGGCTCAAGCTTCTGCTCTACAAAGCCATTTTAAGACCAATATTGATGTACGGCTCCCAAATATGGGGGGCGACATCAGCCACTAACATCAAGAGGTTGCAAGTTTTTCAAAACAGACAACTGAGGAAAATAGTCAACGCACCCTGGTACGTCAGAGGAAAAATAATACATAACGACCTCAAAATTGAACCTGTTTCGGAATTTATTAAAAGAACGTCAATTAAGTTCTTTGAAAAATTACCCCAGATTCGCAACGAGTTACTAAACCTACCTGCATACGATCCTGCTTTACCCAGCTCTAGGAAAAGACCTAGAGCTGCAATTGATAATGTTTACATTAATTTCCCAGCCGTAAAAAAGCTGAGGACATCGTAACTCTGTTGCCAATTTGGTGGCTTAAAATTCTCAAAATTATTACTGTTTAGGCCCTAGATAGCTACGATGTGCTACACGCGTGAAAATTTTCTGTAATTTTTTATTCAGCCCAATTATGATCAGTCCCCCATAGAAAAAAGGCACGTGCAACGTAAATCCATTAAAATTATCTATTTACCCCATAAATAATCTTTTTTATTATTTTAATTAATTAAATTAGATCAAATATTGAAAAATATGTATAAATTAAATTAATTACCAAATTTCATGACGTTAGAGCTTTACTGCGCTCGTCTAAACTAGTTCAATTAAATTTAACTTTCCCTAAACTAACAAATTAAAGTATCTATTCCAAATTATGATGTGGAGGTGCTCGTGACCACTTTGTCACATCGCGGAACTCCGAAACATCACGACGTTGCCGTTGCCGAAAGCTGGCGAATCCAGAGCTCTCCTTTCAAACGTTCCAGAACAGCTTAGATTTTTCCGGTGTCAGGGCTTCTTCCACAGCTCTGAAGCATGCAAATTACCAATTAAATGTGTAAAGTGTGCAGGACCTCACAGGGCTAAGGATTGTACTTTAGCCTATGAGGATAAACTTACGTGTGCAAATTGTGCAGGTGAGCATGCAGCGAACTGGCGCCAATGTCCCCGCTTCCCTAGACAAAGTGGTAGAAATAACACCACTACTAATTTCCTTAAAAATCACCCCTCCAAAAAATCCATATGGGATGTACCCAGGACGCATCGACCTCCTAAAAATTTCAGGAAAGTGGAAAAAAATATGTCATTCTCACAAATTCTGACAAATTCAGAGTCAGAATTTCCTCCATTAGAGACCCCAGTGGAGAGCGAAACAACTCCATCAGTTGCTAAAACCTCTATTCCAAATCAGTCGGTCCCAGCGGATGCTAAAAATTCTAAAATGTTCACCGACATTTTTTCTGGCCTAGCTACAGTAATGAGAGAAGATTGGTGTGAACCACCTCTTCTACTCGAAGCCTTTAGAAAGGCATTACCAGCAATTCGTGCTGCATCCCACGGTGCTGATATGGCGTATTTTCTTTTCCAAGAATACGTCAGTCTTAGTTACGGTCCCCAACGTTAACATTCAATCGCAACAACATAATAAACTTGCATAATCTTAAGGTCTGCACTTGGAACGCAAATAGCTTGCGTAACAAGATCGCGGAAGTTAGAGACTTTGTTTCAGAGCAAAATCTTGATGTGTTTTTGGTACAAGAGACCCGACTCCCCCCGGAGTTCACACCCCTAATCGCTAATTACCGGATCTATAAAACAGATAGATCCGGAAATAATAATAATCGGCCAGGCAATCATGGAGGCACTTGTATTTATGTGAAATCAATAATTGAACATCACGTCATCCCCACTCCCGTTTTAGAGAGGATAGACGCGACAATTATTGAGGTTAAATTAGGAAATCTCCCCCCTCTCAAAATTGTGTCAGCATATGTACGATCTGGGAGTTCGTACATGTTCCCTCTGGAGGATTTAGAAAAACTTTTAAATTTAGGCCCAAACGTCATCATTGCGGGCGATATTAACGCAGGTCACATCGCCTGGAATAACTATAAATCAACTAGGTATGGAATGCAGTTGTTTAATTTTCTTGCAACGCAGGACGGAGTCAATGTTTTGGCGCCCCACTCTCCAACCCACATTAATCAAGTTAGCTCAAATGACTCCGTCATAGATTTCGCAATATTAAAGCGAATTCCTTTCCACTCTCAAATTAGAGTGCTAAATTGTTTAGATTCTGATCATCTTCCAGTAGTTTTGACTTTTGATACTGGAACCTTTTCTCTAAATTCACCAGCACATTTCTCCACCAACTGGGAGAACTTTCGGCATATTTTAAATTTAAAACCCCTCCCTCCCTTCAAAATTCATAGCAATGATGACGCAGAAATTGCAGTTGGAAGTCTAGGAAAAACTCTAACGGAGGCGCTCGCAGAAGCCTCAAAACCAAAATTTAATAAACCTCCAGAAAAGCTTCCTTTCGAAATCCAAACCAAAATTAAACTGCGAAACTACCTGCGAAGAATTTGGCAACGTTCTCGCGATCCTCAAGTGAGAACGGAACTTTGCAGAATCCAGGATGAGATCAAAGGGTTAAAAGTAGGTCACTTCGAGCAACTGCGAGCGAGTCAATTAGAAGACCTTGACACACGCGGCCTCTGGCGCCGCTCTTCCTTCCTTAGAAAACCATTCTCCCCGATCCCCCCCCTAAGAGGGGGGACGGGGGAACTCGCACTTGCTCCCATTGAGAAGGCGGAAACTTTGGCAGATAGCCTACAGGACCAGTTCGCCCCCCACGCGGACGCGTGGCTGGCGAACCCCCCACTGACTCAATTCGTCACAGATCAGCTGGAGAGCTTCTTATCGCAACAACACGTAAACGACCTTCACCCCGTTCGGCCCACGGAAATCATGGAATTCAAGAATAACCTCAAGCCGAATAAATCGCCAGGATTGGATTTAATTACAAATCGCATGATTAAAAACCTCCCTTTTAGATTTATTTTATATTTAACTTTTTTAATAAATAAATTAATGGAACTTTGTTATTTCCCCGATTGCTGGAAAACAGCTGTGGTTGTCCCTATTCCAAAACCAAACTCTGATTTGACTTTACCTCAAAATTTCCGTCCCATCTCGCTACTTAGTAGCTTGAGCAAAGTGTACGAATCTGTGCTTCTCAAACGCCTGAATCAATTTCTCAGCGACAATAATATTTTAATTTCCGAGCAATTCGGATTTCGTAAAAATCTGTCGACGAATCACCAGCTAATTCGTGTTACAGAATTGATTCACAGTGGCTTTGTGAAGTCCCAAACCACAGGTGCACTTTTTCTGGACGTAGCCAAGGCCTTTGACAAAATTTGGCACGAAGGGCTTTTATTCAAGTGCATGCGACTTGGATTTTCGGCGCAATTTGTCAAAATTTTACGCTCGTACCTACTTTCTCGTAATTTTCGGGTACGAGTTAATGATATAATTTCTTCCCCCAGACCAATCCGAAGCGGTTGTGCGCAAGGAAGTTTACTCTCTCCAACTCTTTTTAACATTTATGTTAACGATCTACCTAGAGCTAGCAATTGTCACTTAGCAATTTTTGCAGACGATACCGCCATTCTTACACAGCATAGAGATCCAAACATAGTCATAGCAAACATTCAACAGTACATGACCATTTTGCAGTGCTGGCTCATCGGCTGGAAAATAAAAGTCAACCCAAGTAAATGCGCGTGCCTCCTATTTACTAAAAAAGTGAATATGCCTGACCTAGCCCCAATCCAAATATTCGGCCAACCCGTCCCCTTTGTAAATGAATACAAATACTTAGGGTTAGTTTTAGACGCAAAATTAAGCTTTAATAGTCATATTAAAGCAGCCCTCTCCAAAGCTACCAAAATGAGTTGTAAACTCAACAGCTTAATTGCTCCATGGAGCCAGCTATCGATTAGGCTCAAGCTTCTGCTCTACAAAGCCATTTTAAGACCAATATTGATGTACGGCTCCCAAATATGGGGGGCGACATCAGCCACTAACATCAAGAGGTTGCAAGTTTTTCAAAACAGACAACTGAGGAAAATAGTTAACGCACCCTGGTACGTCAGAGGAAAAATAATACATAACGACCTCAAAATTGAACCTGTTTCGGAATTTATTAAAAGAACGTCAATTAAGTTCTTTGAAAAATTACCCCAGATTCGCAACGAGTTACTAAATCTACCTGCATACGATCCTGCTTTACCCAGCTCTAGGAAAAGACCTAGAGCTGCAATTGATAATGTTTATATTAATTTCCCAGCCGTAAAAAAGCTGAGGACATCGTAACTCTGTTGCCAATTTGGTGGCTTAAAATTCTCAAAATTATTACTGTTTAGGCTCTAGATAGCTACGATGTGCTACACGCGTGAAAATTTTCTGTAATTTTTATTCAGCCCAGTTATGATCAGTCCCCCATAGAAAAAAGGCACGTGCAACGTAAATCCATTAAAATTATCTATTTACCCCATAAATAATCTTTTTTATTATTTTAATTAACTAAATTAGATCAAATATTGAAAAATATGTATAAATTAAATTAATTACCAAATTTCATGACGTTAGAGCTTTACTGCGCTCGTCTAAACTAGTTCAATTAAATTTAACTTTCCCTAAACTAACAAATTAAAGTATCTATTCCAAATTATGATGTGGAGGTGCTCGTGACCACTTTGTCACATCGCGGAACTCCGAAACATCACGACGTTGCCGTTGCCGTTTAACGTTTATGTTAACGATCTACCTAGAGCTAGCAATTGTCACTTAGCAATTTTTGCAGACGATACCGCCATTCTTACACAGCATAGGGACCCAAACATAGTCATATCAAACATTCAACAGTACATGACCATTTTGCAGTGCTGGCTCATCGGCTGGAAAATAAAAGTCAACCCAAGTAAATGCGCGTGCCTCCTGTTTACTAAAAAAGTAAATATGCCTGACCTAGCCCCTATCCAAATTTTTGGCCAACCCGTCCCCTTTGTAAATGAATACAAATACTTAGGGTTAATTTTAGACGCAAAATTAAGCTTTAATAGTCATATTAAAGCAGCCCTCACCAAAGCTACTAGAACGAGTGTTAAACTCAACAGCTTAATTTCTCCTAGGAGTAAGCTATCGATTAGGCTCAAGCTTCTGCTCTACAAAGCTGTTTTAAGACCAATAATGATGTACGGCTCCCAAATATGGGGGGCGACATCAGCCACAAACATTAAGAGGTTGCAAGTTTTTCAAAATAGGCACCTGATGAAGATTGTTAACGCCCCCTGGTATATCAGGAGAAAGATCTTACATGACGATCTCAAAATTGAACCTGTTTCGGAATTTATTAGAAGAACATCAATAAATTTCTTCGAAAAACTGCCCCAGATTCGTAACAAGTTACTTAATCTACCTGCTTATGATCCTGCAGTACCCAGCTCTAGGAAAAGACCTAGAGCTGCAATAGACAATGTCTATGTAAATTTCCCCTCAGTTAAAAAACTGAGAATTAATTAACTCTGTTACCAATCTGGTGGATTAAATTTATCAAAATTATTTGTTTTGGCCTCAGATAGCTACGATGAGCTACACGCGTGAAATTCCTTGAAATTTTTCCTTCAGAAAGTTTAGTTCCAAAAAAGCCCCAATAGTTAAGGCACGTGCAACGTAATTCCACTAAAGTTCTATTTTTTACCCCATAAATAATATAAATATTATTTTTAAATTAATTAATTGTATCAAAAATAATAATAATATGAATTAAATACCAAATTTCATGACGTTAGAGCTTTATTGCGCTCGTCCAAACTAGTTCAATTAAATTTAACTTTTCCCTAAATTAACAAATTAAAGTATCTATTCCAAATTATGATGTGGAGGTGCTCGTGACCACTTTGTCACATCGCGGAACTCCGAAACATCACGACGTTGCCGTTGCCGTAGATTTTTCCGGTTCGGGTACTTCCTCAAGATATTGTGAGGGTGAAGGGTGCTCAACTGCTCTACTTTCCCTTTGACTGCTTGCTCAATGTTTTTAGATGTACTTAAGTTTAGTGTATTCCTATCTGAATGATTATTAATGGGTTAAAATGGAGATGTAAGGTATACAGGAAACACAGAAATAGGTCGGTGTGGGGGGTTATTTTTTCAATGATTTCTTAGAGGTGTTTTAAATTAATAATACATTTCGGGGTCTTCTATTTTTAAGGTTAGGGGTGTATGGTGTTAATTTATTTAGTTCTTCGTTTTCATGTTCATCTAGGGATTTGAAAAAATTAGTTGCAAGCTTTTTAATTACTTCTCTAAGGGAGGGATAATTTAGTGCCTTCCTGATGTCGGTGTTTCTCATATACCATTTCGCGTTTGCTATTTTTCTGATCGTTAAGTTGTATTGAGTTTCTATAGTTTTTAGGTTTGTCTTTGCAGCGCAGCCCCATATGGGACATGCATAGGTTAGTACTGGACGCAAGTAGGCAGTAAAAATAAGCATTTTTGCATCCCTATCCATTTTAGAATTCCGAGAAATTAGTGGGAAAAATTTACGCGTTGCTCCTCGGAATTTATTTCTGAGCTTGGTTAAGTGGGATTTAAAAGTTAATTTTCTGTCCAATGTGACTCCTAAATATTTGCTCTCCTGAGACCATGGGATTTTGTGGTTGTTTATTTCAGTTTGTTCATATTTTTCAACTTTGTATCCTCTATGGAAGAGAACAGCTTCAGTTTTTCCTGGATTAATTTCTATTTTCCACAGAGTCATCCATTCATGTATGGCTTTTAAATGCCTATTTAGAGCTATTCTAAGATAATTGACGTTTCTATTTTTGGCCAGTATTGCTGTGTCATCGGCATATAAGCAAAGAAGTGTGTTGAATTGTTTGGGGATGTCATTGATATAACATGTGAAAAGCACCGGTCCTAGTTTAGATCCTTGTGGTACACCTGCTTTAATTCTTTTAATATCTGAGTATTCATCTTTGACCTTTACTAGGAATTTTCTATCTTGGAGATATGATATTAAAATTTTAGTCAGGTACGGGGGTGTATTGTAATTAATTAATTTGTGTATTAATCCATCCTGCCAAACTCTGTCAAAGGCTTTTTGTATATCAAGAAAAATTGCTCCAGTTTTTTGTTTATTCTGGAAGCCTTCTGTTATATATTCTGTGACTCGAATTAGTTGATGGGTAGTTGACAGCTTTGGTCTGAATCCAAATTGTTCTGGGCACAGCATGTTACTATCTTGTAGGTGTGTGTTTAATCTCTTTAATATGACACTTTCTGTTATTTTACTGAGGGTAGGGAGTAAAGAAATTGGACGATAACTAGCAGGGCTAGTAGGGTCTTTTCCTGGTTTTAATATGGGGACCACAGTGGCAGTTTTCCAACGTGTGGGAAAATGTCCAATTTCTATAATTTTTCTAACCAGAATTGTAAGAATTAAGATTACATTTAGAGGTAGTTTTTTGATCATTTGGTTATTAATTTTGTCTATTCCAGGTGCTTTTCCATTTTTAAGTTTGTTTATTTGTTGAATTATTTCATTTGTTGTTGGCAGTTGGTCTTTATTACACTTGGGTGTTGGTGTGGTGTGAAATCTTGCTAGTGTGTCCTTAACCGTGTCCTCGACTTCATTATTTTTAATGTCATTGAGTGTGAATTGTGTCTCAAGGCTGTCAGCCAGGCAGTTTGCTTTGTCAATGTCAGTTTGTGCAATACTGGCCTGTCCTTTTAGTGCTGGAATTTCAACTTTCTTTTTCTTGAATGGTCTTGCAACATCCCATATGTTTTCATTTTCTATATTAATATTTATTAATTTTTTCACGAATCTGTTTTGTTCTATCTCTTCATCCAACTTATGTATATTTTTATTTAATTTATTTAAAATAGTTTTAATGCTTGGGTCCCTAGTAACTTGATACATTTTTCTGATTTTATTCCTTTGAGATATTAAATTTTTAAGTTCATAGGGGATGTAATTTTTGTTAGGTTTTATAGGGATAGAGTTTTTATTTTTAGTTAGATTAATTTTGGATTCTATCTCATCCACAAGGTTGTCAATTTTGTCTGGGCTGTTAATGTTCTAAAAATTAAAGTTTGTTTTGGTTAGGTCATTTTTAAAGTTTTTCCAATTAATTTTAACTTTACTATTGTCAGGGAGTTGATATTTAAAGAAAAAATCTAATTTAACTGGGTTGTGGTCAGAGCTAAGTTCATTGAGGGATGCTATATTATAGGGATATAGAAAATCTTTAACTAATGCTAGGTCTATAGTGGTTGCTGAATTTTGTCCGATTCTAGTGGGCTCTGAGGGATAGATAATTTCCATACCTGTTTGATTTGTAAAACGTTTTAGAGTATTTCCTCTTGTGTTAGAATTTTTGCAATTCCATGCATTGTGGTGCGCGTTGTAATCCCCACATATTATTTGATTAGAGCTGCACTGCAGTAAATTTTCAAGGTCGACGGTGAACAATAATTCATCCGACGATGGGGGAATGTAAAGAGACGTTAATGTGAAGGGATCAGAATTTTTAGGGGTAACTACGACTACAGTTGCCTCAGTATGATAAAGCGTCGGTGGAATTAGAAGATGGTGAGGGATCGTTGATTTTATAGCGATTGCCGTACCTCCACTTGCTCTCGCTATATCCTGGTTTTCTCGATAGCTATAATACACATTGTAATTTGCAATATAAATTTTTTCATTTGGTCTCAGGTGCGTCTCTTGTAAAAGTATAGCATCAGGGTTATACTTATTAATAAAGTGTTTAAACTCATTAATTCTGAGTTTAATCCCATTTGCGTTCCAGTACACTAGAGATAGAGATCTAGCTATAAATTATTCTAGCCAGTCGGTTTGCCTTGGCTAATTGTCTCCACTAAAATTAGTAATTTTGTCATTGGATCGTTAGCTTTTCTCATTTCATTTACTGCATGAAGAAGGTTCGGAATTTCCTCAAATTGTTTCCTTATTTCTGTGATGGCACTGAGGAGTTCTGTGATGTTTCCACCCCCGCAGTCGTTGTTTACGTCCCCTCAGGGGCTCACCTACTATAGGTGAGTACGGGTGTCCCAATCCCGAGGTACCTAGGGATCTTTACTCCTTTCATGTTCAAACTCCCCTACGCCTTCTGCTTTCTGCTTTGTTTTTTCTTTCCCTCGACGGCAAGCGAGGGAGCTCTCCATGAGAAGCTGTCGCCGCTCTGTTTGCTTCTTGCTTCTCATGGACAGCCAAAACCCCACGTGTTGGCCGTGCGTGGCAACCCACTAGAAAGACGGGTGGTGCACTGTGGTCCCCTGTGCATCAATCGGCTGGTACCTAGTCACCTGAGTGTCTAGTCTGCTAGGGATCAAGCAAAGGGGTTACTCCTTGGGCTTGGCGTTAAGGGTGGTCACTGTCCCCGGGGGTAACTCCGAGCGTATAGGTTCCGGTAAGCGCCGAGGCTGGGAATGGTCAGAGCCGGTGGCTGCCTTCCCTTGTTGGGCTCCGTGGTGGGCGGTGCCGTCGGGCCCGAATCAATCACCATATCGCATGGCTCCTCCCAAAAAGGGTCCCTTCAGTGGGCATCGTAAAGCACATATTTCTCTTAACCAACATGAACATTTTGATCATTTTTTCGTTATTAAACGTGTTTCCGAACAAAAAGAGACTTTTGAAACTGTATCTCCCTTCTTGGTCCAGAAAGCTATACAAGCAACAGTCGGAGAAATCTCATCCATTCGAAAGATGAGATCTGGCGACTTGCTGGTAGAGGTCTCATCTCGAAAGCAAGCTAACCAAATACTGAAACTTAAGGCTTTGGCAACGATATCGGTCATAGTAACCCCTCACCAATCTTTAAATACTTCAAAAGGCGTCATTACCTGTGGAGAGTTATTAAATGTCCCCATAGAGGAAATAACTTCTGAAATGAAATCACAAGGAGTTACACACGTTCGTCGAATTGCTATACGACGTGACGGAGAACTCCTCGAAACTAAGCACCATATTCTTACCTTTCAGACGCCAAAATTACCTGAATTCGTATATGCAGGCTACATTAAGTTGCCGGTGAGGCCCTATATTCCCAACCCATTAAGGTGTTTCCAGTGCCAGCGTTTCGGTCATTCGAAAGCAAATTGCCGCGGGTCTGTCATATGTGCCCGCTGTGCACAAAAAGGTCATGACAGTCAGCAGTGTTCTGCACAAGAAATGTGCGTGAACTGCAAAGGCAAACACCCCTCTTATTCTCGATCCTGCCCTCGCTGGACACTGGAAAAACAAGTTACTACCATTAAAGTGAAAGAAAATTTAAGTTACCCTGAAGCTAGAAAAAAGGTTCAGGCTCAAACTCCCATACCTGGTGTCAGCTATGCTTCAGTTGTTAAGAAGCCGTTTTGTGAAAATTGCTCATGTGAAAACTGTATAAAATATGTCAAAAATTCCAACCCTCCTGAAAAAACATCAGACTCTGACACAGAGCTTTCTACAAATGCTGCACTTGACAACCCTAAACCTGTTAAGCAGAAATCAAAATCAAAGTCAAAATCACACACATCACTGACCTTAAATTTATCAAAACGTGGCCTTACACATAAAGATTTGCAAAAGAAATTGAGAAAATCAACCTCAAAAAATTCTGTTGCTTTGGGACTAGCAACTAAGGGTGTGGTGCATAAGGATTTACAATCCATCTTTGGCGACACACTTTACAGTCCCGACTTTAAATTACATCCGTCTGAGGATGAAGACGAACTTGAAATGAGTTGCGAAGACCAGGCAACTCCAACAACTGCTCCTTCTACTTCCAAGCGACTCTCTTGATGGGTACCTTCCTCTCTTGGAATTGTCGCGGCATGCGGTCCAAACTTCATGACATCAAGACCATAATTAACAATTTTCATCCTGTTTGTTTTGGTGTACAAGAGACCTTCTTGACACAAAACATTCCATTAAAACTTCGTGGATACAATTGTGTTCGAAAAGATGCAGGCACAGGAGTGCACAATTCTGGAGGTGTCTGCATCTTGACATCAAACCTTTTCCCGAGCACACCGTTAAATTTACATACACCTCTACAGGCTGTGGCTGTACAAGTTCATATTAGAACACTGGTTACAGTCTGTAGTATCTACTTGCCACCTCATGATGTCATTAACCAACAGGCACTTAATAACTTGGTGGACCAGCTTCCAACACCCTTTTTGATCATTGGTGATTTCAATGCACATAGTTCCTTGTGGGGTTCGGGAAGTACAAACACTCGTGGGCGACAGATTGAACAGTTTTTAACTGACAACTGTCTCTGTCTGCTCAATAAGGATGATAAAACGTACTTTCATGAACCCACTCGTACCTTCCATAATCTCGATTTGGCCATATGTTCTCCAGAGTTATTGCCATTTTTGAATTTGAAAGTTGGAAATGATCTCCATAATAGTGATCATTTTCCTCTAATTGTCTCTCATGCTGATAGAGGCTGTGGAACCTGTCTGCCACAGCGTTATCTATTCCAGCGAGCGGATTGGGATGCTTTCAGGCAATTGGCAAAAATTACAAAGTCCATGGTCAATACTACATGCATCACGGAAGCAGTACGAAACGTCGTTAAATGTTTAGTTAGTGCCGCTGAAAAAACAATTCCTAAAACTTCACCACGCCTACGGAAATTCCGAAAACCCTGGTGGAATGAAGCCTGTCGTGACAGCCACAAACAACAGAAAAAGCTGTGGAATATCTTCCGAAGGTACCCCACCACAGAAAATCTCGTCGCATTCAAACGTGCTAAAGCCATTGCTCGTCGCACTCGTCGTCGAAGTCAGAGGGATTCTTGGATAAAATATGTATCTTCGATCACACCTTGTACTACAAGTAAACAATTGTGGAAGAAAGTGAAGTCAGCAAATGGAGTCTATCGGGAATTTACTTTTCCTGTTCTTAAAACTGGAAGTACGACTCACTCTGCTCCATTGGATATTGTTAATATTTTTGGGCAGACATTTGCACAAAATTCCGCTATTGATTGCTATAGTTCTTCGTTCATAGCAATTAAAAATCGCGCGGAAAAACATTCTTTGAATTTTCATGCTCGAACATCTCTTCCGTACAATTGCGAGTTCAAGATGATCGAATTAATTTCAGCTTTATCTCAAACTCATGATACCAGCCCTGGCCCAGACGGAATCGCATATAATATGCTTCGCCATTTAGATGAGGAATCGCTCTCTAGTCTCTTATATTTGTTTAACAGAGTCTGGAGTGAGCAAAATTTCCCATACCAGTGGCAAGAAGCTTTTGTGATTCCCATTCTGAAACCGGGCAAAGATCCTGCTAACCCTCTGAACTACAGACCGATTGCTCTAACTAGTGTCCTTTGTAAGACTCTTGAGCGTATGGTCAATGCCCGACTTGTCTTTGAATTGGAGAAGAAAACTTGCATTCCGCCCCAACAAAGTGGTTTTCGTAAAGGACGTTCAACTATTGACAATATTGTTCAATTAGAAACCCAAATTCGTAACGCGTTTGTCCGTAGAAATCACCTTGTCTCCATTTTCTTTGACATAGAAAAGGCATATGACCGTACTTGGCGTTATGGAATTTTAAAAAAACTTTCTGACTTGGGTTTTAAAGGAAACCTCCCAATTTTTATTGAACGTTTCTTGTCGACTCGTACGTTTCGAGTACGCCTGGGTAATTTTTATTCTGATGCTTTTATTCAGGCTGAGGGTGTTCCGCAAGGAAGTGTCCTCAGCGTAACACTTTTTATCCTACATTTTAGTGAAATTTTAAATATTTTGCCACCATCTGTCAACGGAACGTTATATGTCGATGATTTGCAGATCTCTTGTCAAGGGAGTAACATGCACTTAATTGAACGGCAATTACAAAATGCTATCAACAAATTGTTGAGTTGGTGCGATGAGAATGGACATAAACTTTCAGCTGAAAAGAGTAAGTGTGTCCATTTCTGTAGAAAAAGGAGCATTCATCTTGACCCTATTCTGTCAATAAGAGATGTTACTATTCCTGTTATTGATGAAATGCGGTTTTTAGGAGTGGTTTTCGACAAGAAACTCACTTTCCTCCCGCATATCTTGCAATTACGGAAGACGTGTGAAAAGTCCTTGAATATCCTCAAGGTGCTTTCTTGTACATCTTGGGGTGCTGATCGCACATCCCTTCTTCGTATCTACAATGCTATTATTTTATCTCGCATTGATTATGCATGTATGGTTTATGGTTCTGCCAGACCTTCTATTTTACGCAGATTAGATACCATCCATCACGCAGCTCTAAGAATTTGCTCTGGTGCTTTCCGCACTTCACCTGTGAAGAGCCTTTATGTTTTATGCCATCAGTTACCGCTTGATTTACGCAGAAAGAAAATCTCTACTCAATACTATTTTCAAACACTTTGCGTCCCACAACATCCGATGTCCCATATTCAGTTTCCGGCTTCCCTCCGCAGACTTTATAATGCTCGCCCCTCTCATATACTACCTTTCAGTGAGAGGATCAAAGGAATTATAAACGAATCGAACCTGAGCAACGTTACCTTCGAAACTTCAGACCCTTTGGTTTTTCCACCTTGGGATATACCAGTTTTTTCCTTCTTGAATCCTTTTTCCGGCTTTGACAAATCTACATTAGCTCCGATTGTTTTTCAGCAAATTTTTAATTCTCATCGCAATCATTATCATTCCTACACACCGATTTACACCGACGGTTCAAAAACAGATGAACATGTTGGCTGTGGAATAGTTTTAGGATCTACTATTCACAGTCATCGCCTGCATAACTCTTGTTCAGTCTTTACTGCTGAACTAACAGCCATTCTTTGTGCACTTCAGCAGATTTCACTTTCTGTCCAACGTAAATTTTGTTTATATTCTGATAGCATGAGTGCCTTAAAAACCCTTTCTAATTTTAACAACCGAATTCACCCGGTTGCTGTTGATATTTTATCCTCTTTACGTACCCTTCGCAATAAGGGTTTTAATATAATTTTCTCTTGGGTTCCAAGCCATGTCGGTATTTTTGGAAATGAGTTGGCGGATAAAGCTGCAAAAGAAGCTTCTTCGTTTCTGCAGCATCCTCTTGTATATGCAGATGTGAAAAGAACATTCTCTGATTTTATTAACCAGTTATGGCAGAACGACTGGGATACACAGGTCCATAATAAACTTCATTCAATTAAAACTTCTATCGATTTATGGCCTGTTGTACCTATGCGAGAGATTGATGTAAAACTGACTCGTCTTCGCATAGGGCACACCCGTTTTACTCATAAACATTTATTGTTTGGGGATGAAGCACCAATGTGCCCGACATGCCATGTAGATTTTACCGTTTTACACATTTTAATACAATGTCCCTCTTTTAATCATCATCGTAATCATTTGTTTCCTTCGACGACATCGTTAACTCTTCTAGATTTAGTGGGTGAATATCCCCACAAAAATATTTTTCACTTCTTAAGAATCATTGGATTTTATCACTCTATTTAGATTTTATTGACTTTTTAAATCGTCTCTGATCCAATTTCTTGTTTTATTCATCAATTTTACATGTTGGATTTTAAAACGTTTCAAAAAATCAATTTTTTTCTCGCTTTTAAATTGGTATTGAAATAATTTTAACCATTTGACTGGCGCAGTTTAGTCAAAACATGGCTCTTGCGCCAATAAAATACAACAAACCAACCAACCAACCAGTCGTTGTTTACGTTTTGAGTGTTTACATTAGGTTGCTGTGGTGGCGCCATCTGTTGAGCTGAGTTGCCGTTCAAAGCTTGCGCATATGAGATGTTTGTTTTTGTGTATGAGGGCTTGATTATTTGTGGTTGGTTGGTTTATGAAGTTTAGTGGCACAAGAGCCTATCTTGGCTAAACTGCGCCAAACATATGGTTAAAAACTAATCTTATTCGATTTAAAAATCAAATCAATGGAACTATGAATATAAGAAAATACACAAATACAGGAAAAAAAGAAGCTGATAAAAACAGAAGAGTGCAATAATAAAAAGTTTATCAAAGATGACGATTTTTTAGATACATGTAAAAAAGCGAATGGCTTTTAAAAATTTAAAAATATTTGGGTGGTGTTTTTCACCCACCAAGTCCTGCATAGTTAGAGACGATGACTGGAAATACAACTCACGATGGAATTTAAAATCAGGACATTCAGTAAGAATGTGTTTCACACTAAAATCTGTACTGCATGTAGGACACATGGGTTTCCTCTCTCCACAAATGAGATGTTTATGAGTTAGACGTGTATGTCCTATACGGAGGCGGGTCAATTTAACATCCAACCCCCGTACAGGGAGCACAGGCCATAATCCAATTAAAGATTTAATGGTATGCAATTTGTTGTCAATTTGCTCATTCCAGTTTGCCTGCCAAGTGGAATAAAGATGACAAAGAAAAAACTTCTTCGCATCACAGTAAGGAATATTTTGTGAAAGAAATGAAGAAGCAGCTTTTGCAGCACAGTCTGCTGCCTCATTCCCAGAAATGCCCGAGTGACTCGGTACCCAACAAAATAAAATATTAAATGTCTTATTTCGAAGAAGGACTAAAGTATTTAGAATTTCTAAGGCGACAGGATGCATTTGATTGTCGGGGTGGGAGAGCGTCTCTAAGGCACTCATACTGTCAGTATAAATAATGAAGCTGCGATAAGTAGACATTGAAATTTCATGAAGGGCAGAGGAAATTGCCATTAGTTCCGCAGTAAAAACAGAAGAACAGGTATGTAAACGATAGCTCAGTGTACCAGATGGAAGTACAATGCCAAATCCGACAGCCAAAACCCCACGTGTTTGCCGTGCGTGGCGACCCATTTGAAAGACGGGTGGTGTACTGTGGTCCCCTGTGCATCAATCGGCTGGTTACTAACCACCTAAGTGGTTAGTTTGCTAGGGATCAAGCGAAGGGGTTACTCCTTGGGCTTGGCGTTAAGGGTGGTCACTGTCCCCGGGGGTAACTCCCAGCGTATAGGTTCCGGCTAGTACCAAGGTAAGTGCCGAGGCTGGGAATGGCCAGAGCCGGTGGCTGCCTTCCCTTGTTGGGCTCCGTGGTGGGCGGTGCCGTCGGGCCCGAATCACTCTCAATATCGCATGGCTCCTCCCAAGAAGGGTCCCTTTAGTGGGCGTCACAAAGTACCTATTTCTTTCAACAACAATGAACATTTTGATGCTTTTTTCGTAGTAAATAGAATTTCTGAAAATAAAGAAACTTTTGAAACAGTCTCTCCTTTCCTTGTACAAAAGGCAATAAATGCTACAGTCGGCGAAGTTGCATCTATTCGAAAAATGAGATCTGGCGACTTGCTTGTGGAGGTTTCTTCTCGTAAGCAAGCACAACAGATACAAAAACTAAAATCCTTGGCAACAATAAGAGTTTGTGTAACCCCTCACCAATCACTTAATAGCTCTAAAGGCGTCATCACCTGCGGCGAAATACTAAATCTTCCCGTAGAGTTAATTGTCTCCGAAATGAAATCTCAAGGTGTTTCACATGTGCGTCGAATTTCCATACGACGTGATGGACAAATACTTGAGACGAAACATCACGTATTAACTTTTAAAACTTCTAAATTACCGGAGTACGTCTATGCAGGCTATATAAAGTTACCGGTTAGGCCATATATCCCTAATCCACTAAGATGTTTTCAGTGCCAACGCTTTGGCCACTCCAAAATGAATTGCCGCGGGTCTCTCACTTGTGCCCGCTGCGCACAAAAAGGGCATGATAGCCAACAGTGTACCGCAGAAGAAAAGTGCGTAAACTGTGGTGGCGATCATCCCTCATATTCTCGATCTTGTCCTCGCTGGGCACTGGAAAAGCAGGTTACGACAATAAAATTCAAAGAAGATTTATCTTATCCTGAAGCCAGACGCAGGGTTAAGGCACAGACCCCAATCCCTGGTGTCAGTTATGCTTCAGCAGTTAAGAAAACTTTCTGTCAGAATTGCTCTTGTGAAAACTGCTTAAAATATGCCAGGAAAACAACAGATAATGAAAAAACATCAGATTCCGATGCTGAACATACTCTGAAAACTAACACTGATACTCAAAAAACTGTTAGAAGAAAATCAAAATCACAGAACTCTTTGACATTAAACTTAGCAAAACGTGGCCTTACGCAAAAAGATTTGCGAAAGAAACTGAAAAATTCTGCATCGAAAAATTCCGTCGCATTGGGGTTAGCGACGCAAGGTGTTGTCCATAAGGACTTACAGTCCATCTTTGGTGACACGCTTAATAGCCCCGATATTAAACTGCATCCGTCTGAGGATGAATATGAACTTGGTATGAGTTGCGATGATCATGCAACTCCAACAACTGCTTCTTCTCTCTCTCCTTCCAAACCACTCTCTTAATGGGTACCTTCCTTTCTTGGAATTGTCGCGGCATTCGGCCCAAACTTCATGACATCAAGTCTATTATTAACAGATTTCATCCTGTTTGTTTTGGTTTTCAAGAGACTTTCTTGAAGCCAAATATATCAATCAAATTACGCGGTTACAATTGTATTCGGAAAGATGCAGACAGTGGAGCTCATAGTTCTGGAGGGGTCTGCATCTTCACTTCCAATTTATATCCGAGCACTCCTCTCACCCTACACACCTCTCTACAGGCTGTGGCTGTACAAGTTCATATAAAAACTTTGGTCACAGTCTGCTGTATTTACTTACCGCCTCATGATGTCATTCGTCAACAAGATCTTGACCAGTTAGTGGACCAGCTTCCTTCGCCTTTTATCCTGCTTGGCGATTTCAATGGCCATAGTACGTTGTGGGGTTCAAATAGTACAAATTCTCGTGGGCAGCAAATAGAACAGTTCATTTCTAATAACTGTCTATGTTTGCTCAACAATGATGAAAAGACGTACTTTCACGAGCCTACACGTACCTTCCACAGTCTTGATTTGGCCATATGTTCTCCCGAACTTCTGCCGTTGCTAACTTTTGCTGTTAGCAACGATTTATATAATAGCGATCACTATCCTATTATCGTTTCCCATGCTGATGGAAGCGGTGCGACTTATTGTCCTCCGCGTTTCTTATTCCAGCGGGCAGATTGGACTACTTTCTCTCAACTGGCAGATATCACAGAGACAATGGTAAATACATCAGACATCTCGGAAGCAGTTCAAAATGTCGTTGACAGTATAATATGTGCCGCAACTTCCACTATTCCAAAGAGTTCACCACGTCTAAGAA
Organism: Argiope bruennichi; assembly: GCF_947563725.1. Taxonomy (NCBI): domain Eukaryota; kingdom Metazoa; phylum Arthropoda; class Arachnida; order Araneae; family Araneidae; genus Argiope; species Argiope bruennichi. The sequence goes on from NC_079161.1 coordinate 102,820,082, forward strand.
AATTTCGCAGACCGTGGTGGAATGAAGCCTGTACCAACAGTCACAAGCAGCAGAAAAAGTTTTGGAACACCTTTCGAAGGTACCCTACAACAGAGAATCTTATAGCTTTTAAAAAAGCCAAAGCACTAGCTCGCCGCATACGACGTCGTAGTCAAAGGGAATCCTGGATTCAATTCATATCCTCTATCACATCCTCAACATCCAGCAAAGTTCTATGGAAAAAGGTAAAGGCTGCTAATGGAATATATCATGAATCCTCCATTCCTGTTTTAAATAGAGGGAATGTGAAGTATTCTGCCCCATTAGACGTTGCCAACATTCTCGGTCAAACATTTGCACAGGTTTCCGCTACTGATTCTTATAACCCTGAATTTCTTAAAATTAAGAATCGTGCGGAACGGTTGCCTTTGCGCTTTAACGAACGAAATACCTTTCCATACAATTGCGAGTTTAGAATGTTTGAGCTAGAAACAGCATTATCTCATGCCCATGATTCCTGTCCCGGGCCTGATGGGATTACATACAATATGCTCCGCCATTTGAATACCACTTCCCTTTCCAATCTGTTAATGCTTTTCAACAGAATATGGACTGAGCAGAAGTACCCTTCACAATGGCGAGAAGCGATTGTGATCCCCATTCTAAAACCTGCCAAGGAATCTTCTAATCCTCTGAACTACCGACCAATTGCTTTAACAAGCTGTCTTTGCAAGACTTTTGAGAGAATGGTCAATGCTCGGCTCATATACGAATTGGAGAAACAAGGATGCATCTCTCCGTTGCAGAGTGGTTTCCGTCGAGGTCGGTCTACTTTTGACAACCTCGTATTACTGGAAACTGAAATTCGCAACGCATTTGTAAGGAGGAACCACCTTGTCTCCATATTTTTCGATATTGAGAAGGCGTATGACCGTACATGGCGCTACGGCATACTCTCTACGCTTTTTAACTTTGGTTTTAGGGGAAACCTGCCCATATTCTTATTGAACTTTTTATCACATCGGACTTTCAAAGTTCGTGTTGGGAACTTTTATTCTAATAGTTTTATTCAGGCTGAGGGAGTTCCGCAGGGAAGTGTCCTCAGTGTCACCCTTTTTATTATTCATCTGAGCCAGATTTTAACTCATTTGCCTTCATTTGTACAAGCAAGTCTTTATGTGGATGATCTTCAGATCTCATGCCAAGGAAACAGTATGAACCTTATTGAGAGACAATTGCAGAATGCTGTGAATAAATTAGTAGCTTGGTGCAAAAACAACGGACACAATATCTCACCGGAGAAGAGCCGTTGTGTGCACTTTTGCCGAAAGAGAAACATTCACTTGGATCCAAATATTAACATTGGTAATATATCGATTCCTGTCGTAAATGAAATACGGTTTTTGGGAATAATCTTCGATCGCAAGTTGACTTTCCTTCCGCACATCTTGCACCTGCGGAAGAAGTGTGAGAAATCCTTAAATGTTCTGAAGGTACTCTGCAGAACATCTTGGGGTGCCGATCGAACCTCCCTACTCCGCATTTATGAAGCAGTAATTCTATCCCGAATCGATTATGGCTGTATGGTGTATGGTTCTGCCAGCGCTTCCATCTTGCGGCGATTGGATACTGTTCACCACTCTGCCTTACGAATTTGTTCCGGTGCATTTCGGACCTCTCCCGTTGAGAGCCTGCATGTTATCTGTCACCAAATGCCCCTAAATTTAAGGCGTAACAAATTGTCCGCTTCGTATTACTTCCGAATCATGTCAGTGTCAAAGCACCCTTTACGTCAAATTAAATTTCCGCCTGTTCTTCGCAGATTGTATAATGCCCGTCCATTTCATATCCTTCCATTCAATGAGAGAATTAAAAATATCCTTCATGACTCGGGCCTTGAAAATATTACTATTAAATCCGCTGATCTGTTTTGTTTTCCACCTTGGGATATACCGCAATTTTCTTTTCTAAACCCCTTCTCAGGATTTGAAAAATCCTCAACTGCACCGATTATTTTCCAACAGATGTTTCTATATCATCGCTATCGGTTTTCTTCCTTTACACCAATTTTCACGGATGGCTCGAAATCAGATGGTCATGTTGGCTGTGGAATCATACTACCATCTGATACACTGAGCCACCGTTTACACAATTGCTGCTCAGTTTTTACTGCTGAGTTGGTGGCCATTTTCTGCGCTCTTCAGAAAATCTCCCCTTCTACTCAGCGTAAATTTATTATTTACACTGATAGCATGAGTGCTTTGGAGACACTAACTCACTATCACAATCGGATGCACCCGATTGCTGTTAGAATTTTATTTATCTTGCGCCTGTTACAAAATGAAGGCTTTCAAATTATTTTCTGTTGGGTGCCGAGTCATGTTGGCATTGCTGGAAACGAAATGGCGGATTTAACGGCAAAATCAGCAGCGAATGCTTTGTCTCAGGGACTTCCTTATTGCGATATTAAGAAGTCCTTGGCTAAACACATTTTTTCTTCTTGGCAATTGACGTGGGATCAGCGAACCGAAAATAAATTACATTCCATTAAACCAACTATTGGATTGTGGTCTGTTCTCCCTATACGTGAGGTTGACGTCAAAATGACTCGCCTGCGTATAGGACATACTCGCTTCACGCACAAACATCTTCTTTTCGGTGAAGCGGCACCAAAGTGCCCCACATGCCGTGTGGATTTTACTGTTAAACATATTTTAATTGAATGTACTGATTTTAACTTCCAACGTATTCGCTTTTTTCATTTAACTTCGTTGAACTTGCAGGACCTGGTGGGTGAAAAATTCCACCCAAACATTTTTAAATTTTTAAAAACCATTGGTTTTTATAGTTGTATTTAGCATTTTTTTAACTTCTGTTCACATTCGACAATTCATTGTAACGTTCGTTTTTCGAACCAGTATTTCATTTATAAATGCATTAACCTTATATATTTCTGCACTTTCATTTTTCCCATTTTTTGATTCATTTGGCTTTTATATCTTAACATGTATGTTTATATAAATTATTTTTGTTTTTTTTTTACCATCTGCTTGGCGCAGCATAGCCAAACATGGCTCTTGCGCCAAAAAACCCGAACAACCAACCAACCAGCCAAATCCGACATGTCCATCTGATTTCGAGCCATCTGTAAAAACTGGGATGAAAGATGAATACTGACAGCGATGATAGAGAAATATCTGTTGAAAAACCACAGATGCTGTTGTGGATTTATTATATCCAGAAAATGGATTTAAAAAGGAGAATTCTGGATTATCCCATGGGGCAAAGCAAAAGACATTTGTAGACATAATTGTTAAATTAAAGTCCGAGTCCTGCAAAAGCTTTTTCAATCTCACACTGAACGGTGGAATGCAAGAGGAACGAATGTCATAAATTCTCCCAAGACCAACTGGAAGTGTTAATTCAGATATAGGGTGCTTCGGGAGAGACTGCGTTCGGAAGTAATACAAGGCTGCAATTTTTTTACGCCTTAAGTAGAGAGGTAGTTGATAACAAATATTGTATAAACTTTCTATCGGGGATGTTCGAAAGGCACCAGAGCAGATTCTTAATGCAGAATGATGGATAGTATCCAGTCTGCGCAAAACGCTAGGACGTGCGGATCCATACACCATGCATCCGTAATCGATACGGGAAAGAATGACTGCCTCATAAATACGGATTAGGGAGGCTCGATCTGCTCCCCAAGAAGTTCTGGAGAGGACTTTTAAGATGTTCAAGGTTCTCTCACATTTCCTTCGCAAGTATAAAACATGCGGAATGAAGGTGAGTTTGCGGTCAAATACGACCCCCAAAAAACGTATTTCATCAACAACTGGAATAGCATGGCTACGAATATAAATATTAGGTTCCGAGTGAAAACTACGTTTTCTGCAAAAATGGAGGCACCGACTTTTCTCTGGAGAGATGGTGTGCCCGTTTTCATCACACCATGTTACTAGTTTGTTGACTGCATTTTGAAGCTGTCTCTCAATTAAATGCATATTACTTCCTTCGCATGAAATTTGGAGATCGTCAACGTAGAGGCTTCCATGAACAGATGATGGTAATTGATTTAAAATTTGACTTATATGAACAATAAAAAGAGTGACACTGAGGACACTTCCCTGAGGAACACCCTCAGATTGAATAAAATTGTTAGAATAAAAGTTCCCCATTCGAACTCTAAAAGTGCGATATGATAAAAAGTTTTTTATAAAAATGGGCAAATTTCCTCTAAAACCAAGATTGAAAAGTGTTAAAAGTATACCATACCGCCATGCACGGTCATAAGCTTTCTCAATATCGAAAAATATGGAGACAAGGTGGTTCCTCCTTACAAATGCGTTGCGAATTTGGGTTTCCAGTAAAACGAGGTTATCAAAAGTAGATCGACCTCGACGGAAACCACTCTGCAACGGGGAGATGCATCCTTGTTTCTCCAATTCGTATACGAGACGTGCATTAATCATCCGCTCAAAAGTCTTGCATAGACAGTTTGTCAGAGCTATTGGTCTGTAGTTCAGAGGGTTTCGTGAATCCTTGCCAGGTTTTAAGATGGGGATCACAATAGCTTCCCGCCATTGTGCAGGGTAAGTCTCCTCAATCCAAATCCTGTTAAATAATCTTAACAGGTTGCAAAGGGAAGTTTTACTCAAATGGCGAAGCATGTTGTAAGTGATACCATCAGGTCCCGGGCTTGAGACAAGGCTGTTTCCAATTCCGACATCCTAAATTCAGAGTTGTATGGGAAGTTTCTTCTTGCATTAAAACGCAATGGCAACTGTTCCGCGCGATTCTTAATTGCCTTAAATTCTATACTATAAGAACCAATTGCGGAAACTTGTGCAAATGCTTGGCCGAGAATATTGGCAACGTCTAATGGGGATGAATACGATGTACTTCCTGTATTTAAAATAGGAATGGAAGATTCACGATAAATCCCATTAGCGGCCTTGACCTTATTCCACAACATTTTACTTGGAGTCGAAGATGTAATGGACGAGACAAAATTAATCCAGGATTCCCTCTGACTACGACGACGTATACGACGTGCAAGGGCCTTGGCTCTTTTAAAAGCGACTAAGTTCTCCGTCGTTGGGTACCTCCTAAATTTGTTCCAAAGTCTCTTTTGGTTCTTGTAACTATCGCGGCAAGCTTCATTCCACCACGGTCTCCGAAATTTTCTCAGACGTGGGGAACTCTTTGGAATGGTGGCATTTGCGGCATTTATTATGCTCTCAACGACATGTTGTACTGCTTCAGTGATGTCGCAAGTATTGATCATGTTCTCTGTGATTTGTGCTAAAAGTTTGAAAGTATACCAGTCTGCCCGCTGGAATAGAAAACGTGGAGGACAAGATGTCATACCGTCTCTATCAGCATGTGAGACCATAACAGGGAAGTGGTCACTATTATAAAGGTCCTCACTTACTGCAAAAGTCAGCAACGGCATGAGCTCAGGAGAACATATGGCCAAATCAATACTGTGGAAGCTGCGTGTGGGCGCATGAAAGTATGTCTTCTCATCATTATTGAGCAGACAGAGACAGTTATTATTAATAAACTGTTCAATCTGCCGCCCACGAGAGTTTGTACTATCTGCACCCCACAATGTACTATGGCCGTTGAAATCACCAAGCAAAATAAAAGGCGAAGGAAGTTGCTCCACTAAATTATCGAGATCCTGTTGAGAAATGGCATCATTGGGCGGTAGATAAATACAGCAGACTGTGACCAAAGCTCGTGTGTGAACTTGCACTGCCACAGCCTGCAGAGTAGTATGCAAAGTGAGAGGTGTGCTCGGATAAAGATTTGAGGTAAAAATACATACACCTCCAGAACCATGATGACCATCATTTGCGTCTTTCCGCACACAGTTGAAACCACGCAATTTGACAGGAATGTCAGATGTCAAAAAGGTTTCCTGAACACCAATGCAGACAGGATGAAATTTGTTAATAATTTTCTTGATGTCAGGTAATTTGGAGCGAAGGCCGCGACAGTTCCATGAAAGGAAAGTACCCATTAAGAGGTTCTTTTGGTTTTAAAGGTATTGGAGACGGTGTTTGAGTGTTGCGAGACATCGCAACTCATTTCTTCATCCTCTTCAGACGGATGAAGCGCGATGAGTTCAGGACTTTTGGGTGCTTCACCAAAAATAGATGTCAAGTCCTTTTGGACTATGCCCTGCGTCGCAAGTCCCAAGGCGACGGATTTCTGACCTTTAGACAATTTCAACTTAGAAGGCAAACTTGTTTTTGAGAGGCCACGTTTTGAAAGCTTCAACTTCAGAGAATTTTGAGATTTTGATTTTCTTAAAGCCTTTTCAGGTCTACGAATTTCTAAAGTGGTGTTGGTGTTTGATCCAGAATCGGAATCCGATGTTTTTGTATTTGTTTTAGAATGGCTAGGATTTTTGAGACAGTTCTGGCACGTACAGTTTACGCAAAACGATTTCTGTACGGCGGAGGCATAACTCAAACCGGGAGTCGGTGTTTGAGATAAAAATTTCTTTCTGGCTTCAGGGTAAGATAAGGCTTCTTTTATTTTCACTGTAATGATTTTTTTCTCAAGTGTCCAGCGTTCGCACGATCTAGAAAATGAAGTGTGACTGCCACCACAGTTCACACACTTTTCAGGTGCGGAACACTGCTGACTATCGTGCCCTTTCTCAGCACAGCGGGCGCAAGTAAGAGTCCCGCGGCAGTTGGCTTTAAAATGGCCGAAACGCTGACACTGAAAACATCTCAACGGGTTAGGAATATAATGTCTTACTGGTAGTTTAATGTAGCCTGCATAAATAAATTCTGGTAAACTTGGACTATGGAAAGTAAGTATATAATGTTTAGTGGGAAGGATTTGGCCATCCCGCCGTATAGAGATCTGTTGTACATTGGTGACACCTTGATGTTTTAGTTCTGCAGATATTTCTTCAAGGGGAACATTAAACAATTCCCCGCAGGTTATAACGCCTTTAGAATAATTTAATGACATGTGTGGACTGACTGTAATGGGAATGGTAGCTAAGGCTTTCAGTTTTAATATTTGCTGGGCTTCCTTTTTTGAATTCACTTCAACCAGCAAGTCACCAGAACGCATTTTTCGGATTGAAGAAAGTTCGCCTATGGTTGCTGTGAGTGCCCTCTGTACGAGAAATGGTGAAACAGAATTAAAATTTTCATTTTTCTCAGAAACACGCTTGACAACAAAAAAGGAATCGTGATTTGGAATATTTAAGGTATTTGGTACGATACGACGCCCACCGAAGGGACCGCGTTTGGAGGAGCCCATACGACATTGAAAGAGATTCGGGCCCGACGGCACCGCCCACCACGGAGCCCAACAAGGGAAGGCAATTACCGGCTCTGGTCTTTTACAGCCTCGGCATACACCTTAGTGCTAGCCGGAACCTATACGCTGGGAGTTACCCCCGGGGACAGTGACCACCCTTAACGCCAAGCCCAAGGAGTAACCCCTTCGCTTGATCCCTAGCAGACTAGCCACTCAGGTGACTAGCTACCAGCCGATTGATGCACAGGGGACCACAGTGCACCACCCGTCTTTCAAATGGGTCGCCACGCACGGCCAACACGTGGGACATTGGCTGTCCATGAGAAGCAAGAAGCAAACAGAGCGGCGACAGCTTCTCATGGAGAGCTCCCTCGCTTGCCGTCGAGGGAAAGAAAAAACAGCAGAAAGCAGAAGGCGTAGAGGAGAGCGAACAGAAAGGGAGTAAAGATCCCTGGGAACCTCGGGATTGGGACACCCGTACTCACCCATAGTAGGTGAGCCCCTGAGGGGAGATTATTTGTGGAGTTCTGTTTATATAGTTGTTATTTATGGGTTTGGGGAATTTGGGACATCCTCGATATGCCGCGACGTGTCCTACCTGCTCGCAATTAATGCATTTAGGATTAGGATGCTTCTCTTTTATTTCGCATTCCCTGGTCTGATGTTGTTTGTTGCATTTGATACACCTGGGTTTCATCCCGCAATTTTCTGCTCGGTGTCCGAAATTATTGCAATTAAAGCATTGGATTGTCTGGTATCTCCCTCTGTATTGCTCAACAGTGACTTTAAGATAGTCAATGCTGTCTACTTTGTAAATTTGGTCTACTATGTTATTCCTGTTTAGTTCGACCATCAAGAAAGGTAGCGGGTTCTTGGTTCTGATTTGGGTCAGTCTGATAATCTTATTTACCGAAAAACCTCTTCTGGTTAATTCAGCCTCCAAAATATCAACCATATAGTCTATTGGCAGCCCTTTAAATACTACTCTGACTGGCCTTTGGTTTTTTGGTCTAATGACGTAAAATTCGTGGCCCATTTCCCTGCAGTGTTCGACAATTTTCTTATATGTGTTTATGTCATTTGTGAATATTTTTATGAACCCGTTACCAAGGATGTTGTTTGTCGTTCCAAATTTAAGGTTTATTTGCTCTAATACTTTATTAAAGTCTTTAACATATTTTAGCATGATAGGTGGTATTTTTTCATTAGTTTCCTCCTGTTTATCAGTATCAATACTGTTCAGTGCATCAAATCTATTATTTGTGGTGATTTTTTCAGGGCTATTTTTTGGGCTATTTACGGGTTGCCTGGCAGTTTTCCTCTTTTGAGGGCTCTTAAAATTTTCCCCTTGTTTTTCCTTATACTCCTCTAGCAATTTCCCTTTTGTCAGTTTATTTCTATTGATTAAGCAGTCTGGGGGAGAGAGACAGTTAAGTGAACTTAACTCACCCTTATAATGGTCCAGTCTTTGCCTGGTTAATCCGAGTTCCTCCTTCATAGAGAGATAATTCATATCCCTATCGTGATTAGCATATTCATCGGTTTCCATAGATTTTAAATAGAACTCTATATAATTTGCTTTTGCCTCCTCCCTTTCCATCGTTTTTTCCATAACCCCTCTTTTAAAACAACCACTGCATGTTTTGAGAGAACTATTAGTTATGAAACCAGTAGCCTCCATATCAACTAAATTCTCTTCAATACAAATTCGCTTTGCCGTGCCTAAGTCTGCTAGACCGGTTAGTTCCGAGAAACTAGACCGGCTCATCATACTATCTTTCTCCAATACGATCAAAAAACGGGAGAGACGAGAAACACGTCCGCTCCCTAGCTGGTCGAAAACGAGAATGAAAAAGCACCTGCCTTTCCGATGGAGAAGTTTAAGGAGAGCCCGCTTCCGTGGAAGCTATCTCCTGTAGATGGCAGGGAGTTGTGGAAATTCACTTGGCTTTACTGAATGCCATGGTCTTTCTATGTCAGCAGCGTGAGGTGACTGGGCTGGTACTGGCGCTACTCTGCGAAGCAGAGTAGTCCCCTGATGGAGAGGGAGAGGAAGGAGGAACGCCGTCCAATAGGAAGTCAGCAGCGGTGGGGAAGGTGCGTCTGGTTGCAGTGCGGATCGGAGTGTGTAGCCGGGAGAAAAGGTTGTTTACATATTGAGTTTAAGCTATTGTTCGTTCAGAGCCAATCAGCATGCGTTTACAAGGGTTGGAGTTAAGTTTGTTTGACATGGTGGTTGATTTTCCGTAGAGACAGTATTTTTAAATGAGAAGTACATTTCTAGGTCTTTTGATATTAAGTTGGGGGATATATTTTTCGATAGCTTGAATGGCCTCATTTTCGTGGTCATCAAGTTTTTCGAAGAATCTTGTGGCTATTTTCTTTATGGTTTGTTTTAAAGTGGGGTATTTGAGAGCTTTGTAGATTTCAGAGCTGGGCATAGCCCACGTAGCGCCACAAATCTGTCTAATGATTCGATTCTGCTGGCTCTCAACTATTTTTAAATTAGTCTTGGCAGCATGTCCCCAAACTTGGCATGCATAAGTCAGTATCGGACGCAAATAGGCTGTGTAAATAAGCATTTTGGTGTCCCTGTGCATCTTTGAATTCCGAGCAATAAGGGGGAAAAATTTACGCGATTGGGCTCGGAATTTCTCCTTCATATAGTGAAAGTGTGCCCTCCAATTCAGTTTCCTGTCCATTATGACACCTAGGTACTTAGCTTCCTGAGACCACGGGATGTATATTCCCTTGATTTTTATCCTCTCAAAGTTTACATCTCTGGTAGCTTTGTGGAACATAACTGCAACAGTTTTATCAGCATTAATTTCTATCTTCCATCTGACCATCCACTCAGTAATAGATTTCAAGTGTCTGTCCAGTGCAATTCTAATGTAGTTGGGATTGTGGTTTTTGGCCAGAATTGCGGTGTCATCTGCATATAAACACAGCATGGTGTTGAATTGTTTTGGTATGTCGTTGATGTAGCAGGAGAACAAAATTGGTCCTAGTTTAGAGCCTTGTGGAACTCCTGCTTGTATGTGTTTAGTGTCTGATAAATCGTCCTTCACCCTTACTCTAAAGCTTCGATCGTTGAGATATGAAACAATGATTTTAATTAAATATCTTGGAGTTTTATTTTTAATTAACTTGTAAACTAAACCACTGATCCATACCCGATCAAAAGCTTTCTGTATATCAAGGAAGACAGCTCCTGTTTTTTGTTTGTTTTGGAAACCTGCAGTGATGAATTCGGTGGCTCTGATGAGTTGATGTGAGGTACAAAGGCTTGGTCTGAAGCCAAACTGTTCCGGACAAAGAATGTTGTTTTCTAATAGGTGTTGGTTAAATCTTTTTAGTATGATACTTTCAGCAATTTTGCTAAGTGAGGAAAGTAGTGAGATAGGTCTATAGCTGGAGGGATCCGTGGGCTCCTTACCAGGCTTATATATTGGTACTACTGTGGCTGTCTTCCATCTGGCTGGGAAATGTTCAAGTTCCAGTATTTTTTGTACTAGAAGGGTGAAGAATAGAATAAAATTCAGAGGGAGGTGTTTAATTGTGTAGTTAGTGATGTTGTCGTGTCCAGGCGCCTTGTTAGTTTTGAGTTTCCTGATGTATTCGATTACCTCTGTAGGCTTTACAGGGTCAATGTTTACGTTTGGGTGGTCTAGTGGCGCCATCTGTGTGTTCAGAAATGAGCTAACTGCTTTTTCGACCTCGACTTCCGTTTCCTCGTGGTACAGTGGGTTCAATTTAAATTGATTCTCTAGGCTAATTGCCAAGAAATTTGCTTTGTCGAGGTCGGTTTGTGCAATTCCGGCCGGACCTTTAAGGGTCGGAATGATGAGTTTCTTCTTTTTAAATGGTCTAACGAAGTCCCAGACATTTTGATTTTCCGGGCTGAGATTGATGAGCTTATTGACAAATTCCATGTTTTCAATTTGATTAGCTAGTCTCTTGACTTTGTTGTTTAGCGCATTAAGCAGTCTTTTGGTTTCTGGCCTTTTGAATTTTTGGTACTGTTTCCTGACCCAGTTTCTCTCAGCATTCAGTTTTCTTAATTCAGGATCAACATTGGGTTTAGTATTTGTCCTCCGGTTTGAGTTCCTGTTTTTAGCATCAGTAATTTCCTGCTCTATTTGTGCAGCTAAATTATCTACGTCTTCTGTCGTGTTAATGTTTGTGAAGTTTACTTGAGTGTGACTGAGCTCTCTGTTAAAGTTTTTCCAGTGTGTTTTTGTTTTTCCTGTGATGTCTGGTAGAGTGTATTTAAAGTGAAAGTGTAGAGCAACCGGGTTGTGGTCAGAGCTCATTTCTGGGAGTGAGGTGATTTCGTATGGAAATAAAAAGTCTTTAACTATTGCTAGGTCTATTGTGGTTTCGCTGTTGGTGCCGAACCGTGTTGGGTCTGCTGGGGCAATTACTTCCAAGCCAGCATTGTCAGCAAATCGCTTAAGTGTGTTCCCTCTAGTGCAGTTTGTTGTGTTGTGCCAGCTCCTGTGTTTGGCATTATAATCGCCACATATTATCTGGTTGGAGCTAACCTGTAAGAGGGTCTCTAGGTCTAGTGTGAACATTTGTGCATCCGAGTTCGGCGGGATGTAGATGGAGGTGAGTGTGACAGTGTCATAGTTTTTGGGTGTAATTGCAACTATTGTGGCCTCAACATTATGCAGTATAGGTGGAAAAACTTGATGATGCTTTATTGAATTGTTTATAAATATCATAGTGCCTCCACTAGGATGCGTCGGATCTTGATTTTCTCTGTAAGAGTAGTATGCATCGTAGTTAGCTAGGTAGATCTTTTTACCGGGTCTCAGGTGCGTCTCCTGGATAAGAATAGCGTGGGGCTTATGCTTATTTACGAACAGTCTCAGCTCATGGATTTTGTGCCTAATCCCATTTGCGTTCCAATATACGATTTTTAAATTATTGGCTCTGAACTTTAATTAGTGGGGGTTTGAGCATTGCGTGCAAATTCGTTGAGTAGTATGCCACATTTATCTGGCAGGTTATTAACTGATGACATTTGCTTGAAAATATTGATAATTCGAGGGAATTCCTCAATGAATTTCTTTATTTGCACGATTATGTTAAGTATTTCGGCCAGGTCTAAACCCTTGAGATCGTCATTTGATTGCGCGGGTGGATTGTTTACAATCTCATTTTGCTGTGCCTGTGGCGCCATCTGCAGGGGACTATTGCTGTTAAAGAGTTGAGCGAAAGAGGTTCCTTGCCTAACTCTGCTCTGGTTGGGGTTAAATTCCCTCCTTTGCGGACGATTAATTTTCGGGAATTCCTCGCAACCTCTATATGCCGCAGAGTGCCCGATTTTGCCACAATTGATGCAGGTTGGGGATTCAGATTTGCCCTGGATACTGCAGTCCTTGGTTTCATGATCTCCCTTACATTTAATGCACCTTGGTTTTAAGTTGCAGTTTTCTGCCCTATGGCCAAAGTAATTACATTTGAAGCACTGGGAGACTATATTTCTGCCTCTGTATTCCTCGATGGTTACTTTGAGGTAGTTGATGTGTTCAAGCTTATACACGTTCTCAAAACCCGGATTTCTGTTTAGCTCAGCTAAAAATAGGGGGAGCTGTCGTCGGGTTTTTTGCTGTATCATTTGGCTGACTTTATTAACTGAAAATCCCTGCTCGATTAGATATTCCTTGATAGTATCGGGGTATGTCTTAATAGGGAGACCTCTAATCACAACTTTAGCTGGCCTTTGAGACTTTGGCGTTATTACATAGTATTCAAACCCTTGGTTTTTACAAAATTCCTGGAGTTTTTTGTACGTCTGGTTATCCTGGGTGTAGAGCCTGATATATCCGTTTCCTAATTTATTGTTTGTGGGGCCGAATTGGTCATGAATTATTTTTAATACCTTGTTATAATCAGGTGTAAATTTAAGCATGAGGGGTGGAGTTCTTTCACTGAGTTCTTGTGGCTTATTTTGCTCAGAGCTGTTGAGAGTTGTTTCGGGTTCCAAATTGGGAAAACCTATTGCTAGTTTTAACTGTTTCGATTTGTTTCACCTTAGGGGTGTTTCTGCCTGATTTCTTTTTGTGGACGAGAGTAAACTCTTCGTCCTCTACATTTTTTATGGGATCTGTTTTTGGGCTACACACATCCGGTGTCACGCACGCAGGAATAGAAAGCATCTCACCCATAAATTGGTCCTTTCTTTGCATGGAATCCTTGAGGTCCAGGTTGGCCATTTCCGTTCTCGGTGAGTTGCCCTCCAATCCAAGCAATGTTTGACACCTTGCGTAGTCTTCTTCTATCTTGATCGTACATATCGCTATCAACTCTTGCAGCTGGTGGAATCTGGTACAGGACGGTGTTGGTGCTATTTGCATATGTTCAATAGCCATAGCCGTCTCTTCCACACATAACCTCTTCGCACTCTCGTTTCCAGACATGCCGTTCCACAAAGTTCTAAAAAGAACAAGTTCGGCAGCGGTCTAGTAATAAAGAGCGAAAGTTTCAGAAATTAGCTCCAAGCAGAATCCCTCCAACCTTATCGGTGGACGTCTAAAGCCCGAATAAAAATACGAAAATGAAAATGCACCTGCCTTTCACTAGGAACATCAGCTTAAGTACTATTGAGGAGAAGTAGGAGCCGGCGAATCAGGAAGCTTGGACTCGGCGGTGGGCGTGTCTAATTGGTTGCTGGATCTTCACTGAGTAGTGCGTCGAGCAACTGCTTTGTTGCATCGAAAAAAGAGAGGGGGAAGGAACCCAAAATGATTGCAGTATAATCAGGGAAATTAAACCGGATAATAAAAAGACAATTAATAACAAAATTCTAAAAAATAAAGTTAAAATGAGCACTAAAAATAAAACCAGAGAAAGCAGCATATCCAAAGCAGCCAAATATTATGACTTCAAAAAAGCAAATGATAAAAACGAGGCAGGATTCGAACTTGTTAAGGGCAAAAGGAGTAGGAAAAGATCTTCGGAAGATATAGCCCCAGCCAAAAAACTGCAAAAACCCAAAGAAAATGATATACCGATAACAAACAAATTTGACCCACTTAATAAAATAAAGGAACCGCAAGTAATAAACAACCAGCCAAAAATGCCCCCCCATCATGCTCCGTAGAATTGCGGAATACCCGGTACTGCTTAAAAGAATCAATACAGTACAAAAAATTAAATGCACCGCGAAAGAAACGGGAGAATTTGTTAAACTCTTTGTTGATACAACGGATGATGTAAGGAAACTCACTAAATACTTAGAGGAACAAAACCTTGAATACTATGTAATTTCAGATAAAGCGGAAAAACCGGTCAAAATAGTAATAAAGGGTCTACCCATTAATACCGATGTAGAAGAAATTAAAAATGAACTAACACAACTAGATTACCAAGTGCAAAAAGTAAACCAATTTAGAAAATTCAAGACTAAAGAACTGCTGCCAATTTTCCAAATTCATCTAGCCAAAAACCCCAATATTCAGGACATCTATAAAATTGATCAACTAATGTACATGGTAGTAAGAGTCGAAAAATATGTAAACAAAACAGTCAGGCAATGCTATAAATGCCAAACATGGCAACATACCTCACAGCAATGTGGAATGAAACCAAAGTGCGTAATATGCGCCGGTCAACACGAATCGCTAAACTGCCCTAATAAAGTGGCAAAATCGGAAGAAGAAAAGCTCCCTGTTAAATGCGCCAATTGTGGGGGACCACACACGGCGAGCTACAAAGGTTGCCCTAAATACCCTAAAATAGACCGCAAAGTAACACCTGGAGCATCATACGCTTCAATAGCACAGCGGAACAACAATGCGGTAACTGATAACCCACGAGGGGGGAAAAGTAAACAGGAAGGATCACGCCCGCCGCGCGACCAGGAGATAAGGTCAGAGCAGGAAACCAGCCGCAGGGCAGGAGGGGTAAACTCAGGTGGAATACCCACAATAGAAGGAGGGGTACAAAACATACTCTCTCTATTAACGGAACTATGTAACTTATTTAAGAAAATAAACTTACAGGCACTGCTGGATAAAATTAATAATGGCTCCTCAGTAATAGATATAATTTTCTACTTAGTGGAATCACTTAGAGGGCCGCACCCCCTCAGGGGCTCACCTACTATAGGTGAGTACGGGTGTCCCAATCCCGAGGTACCCAGGGATCTTTACTCATTTTACGTTTACTCTCCCCTACGTCTAGTGCTTTCTGCTTGATCCTTCCATCCCTCGACGGCAAGCGAGGGAGCTCACCATGAGAAGCTGTCGCCGCTCTGTTTGCTTCTTGCTTCTCATGGACAGCCAATGTCCCACGTGTTGGCCGTGCGTGGCGACCCATTTGAAAGACGGGTGGTGTACTGTGGTCCCCTGTACATCAATCGGCTGGTCGCTAGCCACCTAAGTGGTTAGTTTGCTAGGGATCAAGCGAAGGGGTTACTCCTTGGGCTTGGCGTTAAGGGTGGTCACTGTCCCCGGGGGTAACTCCGAGCGTATAGGTTCCGGCTAGCACCAAGGTAAGCGCCGAGGCTGGGAATGGCCAGAGCCGGTGGCTGCCTTCCCTTGTTGGGCTCCGTGGTGGGCGGTGCCGTCGGGCCCGAACCTTACACAATGTCGTATGGCTCCTCCCAAAAAGGGTCCCTTCAGTGGGCATCATCACAAAGTTCAAATCCAATCAACAGAAAAATATTTCGATCATTTTTTTATTGTACACCGTATTTCTGATGAAAATGAAACTTTTAACACAGTGTCACCATTTTTGGTAGACAAAGCATTTCTTAGTACAGTTGGTGAAGTTACTAATATTCGCAAACTTCGATCAGGTGATTTGCTGGTTGAGGTAAGCTCCCGTCAGCAATCCCAGAAAATTATGAAATTGAAAGCCTTGGCAACAATTCCGATAAGCGTTAGTCCTCATAAGTCTTTGAACTCTTCAAAAGGAGTAATAACTTGTGGGGAATTATTCAATGTCCCTGTGGAAATTATAACCAAAGAATTAAAATTCCAAGGGGTGACTCATGTACGCCAGATTACCATTCGGCGGGATGGACAACTCCTTAATACAAAGCACTATGTTCTTACGTTCAATAGTCCTCAATTACCTGAATCAATTAAAGCAGGATATATAAATTTGCCTGTACGACCATATATTCCTAACCCTCTACGTTGTTTCCAATGTCAGCGCTATGGTCATTCTAAAATGAACTGCCGCGGGACTCTGACTTGCGCCCGCTGTGCAGAAAAGGGTCATGATGGTCAGCAGTGTTCTGCACCTGAAAAGTGCATTAACTGCAATGGAGACCACACTGCTTATTCCCGACTTTGTCCGCGTTGGCAACTAGAGAAGAAAATAGTTGCAGTCAAATTTAAAGAGAACATCTCGTATCCTGAAGCGAGACGCAAGATTATAGCTCAAACTCCTACAGAAGGTTCAAGTTATGCATCAGCTGTTCAAAGGAATCCCCCAACTGTAGTTAATCAAAACGTTCAAATCGAAAAAACAAAACTTTCCATTCAAGCACAATCCTCGAATTCTAAATGCGACTTAAATGATATTCCTGAGCCATCTAACGCCCGTAGGCGTAAATCTAAATCTAAATCACAGACTTCTTTGGCACTTAGACTTTCAAAGCGAGGTCTAACAAAACATGATTTACCGATAAAATTAAAAAAATCTACAGTTAAAAACTCTGTCGCTCTAGGTTTAGCAAATAAGGGTGTTGTCCAACAGGACTTAACGTCAATTTTTGGGGCTCCCTTAAAAAGTCCTGAACTTATTTCCCTTCACCCATCGGAGGAAGAGGATGAGTTAAAAATGAGTTGCGATGCTCCGGCAACTCCAACAACTTCTATTTATCCCCTTACTAAAACATTATCTTAATGGGTACGTTCCTTTCATGGAATTGTCGCGGCCTTCGTTCTAAACTACAAGACATTAAAGATATCATCAACAAATTTCATCCAATTTGTATTGGACTCCAAGAAACCTTCTTGTCGTCCAACATTCCTCTCAAACTACGTGGTTACAACAGTGTTCGGAAGGATACAATCCATGGAACTGGTGGCGTTTGTATCCTTACATCTAACTTATACCCGAGCACAGTTCTCACTTTGCACACTACATTGCAGGCTGTGGCTGTGCAAGTTCATGCTCGAAAATTGGTCACAGTTTGTAGCATTTATTTACCACCACACGATTTGATTAACCAACATGATCTTGATAATCTTATGGACCAGCTTCCCGCGCCTTTTCTGTTATTTGGCGATTTTAACGGCCACAGTATCTTGTGGGGCTCTGATAGTACAAATTCTCGCGGGCGACAGATCGAACGGTTCATATCTGATAACTGTCTCTGTCTCCTTAACAGTGACGAGAAAACCTACTTTCATGAGCCCACACGTACCTTCCACAGCTTAGACTTGGCCATATGCTCTCCTGATATCCTACCTTTGCTTAATTTTATAGTCGGAAGTGATCTCCATGATAGTGATCACTTCCCTTTAATAGTCTCCTATACTGAAACTGATTTCAAGCAATGTCCACCACGTTATGTCTTTCAGAGGGCTGATTGGGCTGCTTTCATGCAACAAGCAGTGATTTCTGAGAATATGGTCAGCATGGCCGACATTACACACGCAATACAAAGTGTCGTCGACTGTTTACTTAAAGCCGCCAATAATACCATACCTAAAAGTTCCCCACGTATGCGAAAATTTCGAAGACCGTGGTGGAACGAAGCCTGCCGCGATAGTTACAGGGAACAAAAGAAACGGTGGAACATTTTCCGCAGGTACCCTACATCGGAGAATCTTATTGCCTTCAAACGTGCTAGAGCGAATGCTCGTCGAATTCGTCGGCGTAGCCAGAGGGAGTCCTGGTGTCGCTTTATTTCCTCAATCACATCCTTTACTTCCAGCAAATTGTTATGAAAAAAAGTCAAAGCTGCTAATGGAGTATATAAAGATTTCTCCTTCCCAGTTTTGAATACTGGAAATGGGGTGATGTCTTCTCCATTAGACGTTGCCAATACTCTCGGAGAAGCCTTTGCAAAGGTTTCCGCAGCTGATAATTACATGCCTGCTTTTATAATGGCTAAGAATCGCGCGGAACGGAAGTCTTTGCGTTTCACTACCCGAAACTCCTACTCTTACAATTCAGAATTTAGGATGAATGAATTATTGACGGCCTTGTCTAAAGCACGTGATACCAGTCCTGGTCCTGATGGAATCACGTATAACATGCTTCGCCATTTGTCTACCACTTCTCTTTCCAACCTGTTATTTCTATTTAACCGTATTTGGAATGAACAGAAGTTCCCATCACAATGGCATGAAGCTATTGTGATTCCAATCCTGAAACCCGGCAAAGACGCCTCTAACCCTCTGCACTATAGGCCAATTGCTCTCACAAGTTGTCTATGTAAAACACTAGAGCGCATGGTTAATGCCCGTCTTGTGTTTGAGTTGGAGAAAAACGCATGTATTCCGCCATTGCAGAATGGCTTCCGCAAGGGACGCTCGACATTGGATAATATCGTCCTTCTCGAGACCCAAATTCGAAACGCATTCGTCCGGCGGAATCATCTGGTCTCCATATTCTTCGACATAGAAAAGGCTTATGACCGTGCTTGGCGTTTTGGCATTCTTGATACTCTTTCAAATTTCGGATTTAAAGGAAATTTACCTGTGTTTTTAAAGAACTTTTTATCATTAAGAACATTTCGTGTACGCATTGGAAATTTTTATTCTGATCGTTTTATTCAAGCTGAGGGAGTTCCACAAGGAAGTATCCTCAGTGTGACGCTTTTCGTAACTCATTTTAGCCAGATTCTTAATGTGTTACCACCATCTGTTAAAGGCACATTATATGTGGATGATCTTCAGATCTCCTCCCAAGGGAGCGATATGCGCGTAATCGAACGCCAACTGCAGGTTGCGGTTAACAGGCTAGTAGACTGGTGTGATGGAAATGGGCATACGATTTCTCCCGAGAAAAGTCGATGTGTTCACTTTTGCAGGAAGCGTGGCATCCATTTGGATCCTTTAATCCATATCCGGAATGCTAACATTCCTATAGTAAACGAAGTAAAATTTTTGGGAATAATATTTGACCGTAAGCTCACTTTCCTTCCGCATGTCTTACATCTGCGGAAGAAGTGTGACAGGTCTTTAAACATTCTCAAAGTACTTTCTAGGACATCTTGGGGTGCTGATAGCATTTCATTACTCCGCATTTATCAAGCAGTGACACTATCACGTATTGATTACGGATGCGTGGTGTATGGCTCTGCGCGATCTGCCATTTTACGTAGATTAGGCACTACACACCATTCTGCTTTAAGGATTTGTTCGGGTGCATTTCGGACTTCGCCAGTGGAGAGCCTTTATGTAACCTGTCATCAGTTACCACTAAGTTTACGACGCCAAAAATTAGCTGCCCAGTACTATCTTCGAGCTGTGTCTATTCCGAAGCACCCCTTGTGTTCTATAGCTGTTCCAGCGAGTCTTCGGAGACTCTATACTGCTCGACCCTATAATATTCTACCATTCTGCGAAAGGGTTAAAATAATACTTCATGATTCGGAACTTCATGATGTAGCGATTCAGACTACAGATCTCTTTCCGTTTCCACCATGGGATATTCCTCAATTTCGTTTTCTAAATCCATTCTCAGATTTCGAGAAAACGACAACTGCTCCTGTAATTTTTTAGAAACTTTTTGATTCTCATCGTAGTCAATATTCGGACTATTTGAAAATTTTCACAGATGGGTCAAAGTCAGACGATCACGTTTGTTGTGGTATTGTTTCTGACACTAATATACTGAGCTACCGTCTCGATACAACATTCTCGGTCTTATCTGCCGAGTTAGTGGCGATCCTTTATGCCCTTCAGATGATTTCACTGTCTACTGAACGAAAATTTTGCATATATACAGACAGCTTGAGTTCCTTGGAAGCACTTTCCCACTTCTGTAGTCGAATTCATCCTGTTTCCCTGGAAATTTTGAGTCTGTTAAGGACTCTAAAAAACAGAGACTACGAGATATTGTTTTGTTGGGTTCCGAGTCATGTCGGAATTGGTGGAAATGAGATGGCAGATAATGCAGCAAAGAGAGCATCTTTACTGTTGAAACGAGATATACCAAGCAATGATATAAAAAATTCTTTGGTGCGTCGTTTATATACGCTGTGGCAGGAATCATGGAATCACCTTGTTAGAAATAAACTTCATTCAATAAAACCCACAATTTCACCCTGGGCTTGCCATCCAGTGCGTGAGTACGATGTTAAATTAACTAGACTCCGCATTGGCCATACCCGTTTAACTCATCGACACCTTTTATTCGGCGAAAGAACTCCTACTTGTCCAAATTGTCATGTAAATTTAACTATTGTTCATGTTTTAATCGAGTGTCCTAATTTTAGATGTCATCGGAAACAATTTTTTAACAGCTCATCGATAGAAATGCAAATTCTGGTGGGGGAACACCCCCATCAAAACATTTTTAAATTTTTAAAAGCTATTGGCGTGTACCATTTTATTTAATATTTTATCATCATGTAATTTAAACATCTTGTTCTCTTTTAAAAACCCCATGCCGACATTATAATCATAGTGCATTTTGACAATTATTTAATTTTACATACATAATTTTTTATATCTATTTTAACCATACGTTTGGCGCAGTATGGTCAGAATTGGCTCTTGCGCCATTAAAACCCACAAATCCAATCCAATCCAATCTAGAGGGCCGCACAACAATAAACATGAATAATAACACTGGCATTGTTGTAATTACTTGGAACGCGAATGGTCTTTATGGCAAGGTAAATGATTTCAGAGAGTTTCTAGGACGTTACAACCCAGACATAGTGTTAGTTCAAGAAACGCATCTTAGTGGAATAGATAAATGCCACTTCCCCAACTATAAATTCTACCACAACCCCAGCCGAACCCATTTCAGACGAAGAGGGACAGGTGTTTTAATTAAAAATTGCATCCCACATAACTACTTACCAAACCCCAGACTCTATTACGTCGAAGCCACAATGGTGGTAGCCAACTTCAAAAACTTAGAACCAATAAACTTCATTTCTATCTACAACCCCCCACTTAATAATGTAATTTACACAATGGACCTAGAAAGCCTACTAGCCTATAACAAGATAACCTTCATAGCAGGCGACTTCAACGCCAAAAATAGAGCATGGAACTGTGCTAGGAGTTGTAAGCTAGGAAAGCGACTGATCAGCTTCACGGAAAAAGCTAGGTTAACCATCCACGCACCAGACAAACCTACAAGATTCAGCAGGCAAGGAGCCTCGATTATTGACCTAGCCATATGCAAAGAATTGCATTATAGCTGTACCACGACCACAGTCAATGAGCTGGCAAGCGACCATCAGCCTGTACGTTTCTGGATTGACACCAGCACAGTTTCATGCAACAGTAAAACGTTCATACCCAACTGGAAAAAATTCCAACAAATTATCATTAATAATCCAACTAACGAATTTAATCCCAAAAGTGAAATAGACATAGAAACTGAGATTAATAGATTTACCCACGAACTGCAGAGCTCAATAGAAACAGCTGGAAAATGGAAAAATAAAAAGAACGAAGAATTCTCCCTGGAAATAAAACAGCAAACCCAAATCAGAAATAGGCTAAGGAAAATTTACCAAACCAGTAGAAACCCCAATGACAAAAACCTGTACAATAGAGCCCAAAACCACCTCAAGAAGCTCCATGATAAAGCATACCAACTAAGAGAGCAAAGCAAAATAGAAAACCTAAGCACAGCCGATAAGTCCATTTGGTGGCAAGTTAAAGCCTACACAAAAAATCACAATAGAATGCCCCCCCTAAGAGCAAATAATACCCTACTATATACAGACCAAGAAAAGGCGAATGCAATAGCAGATATTCTCGAAAATCAATTTAAAGAAAACGATCTCTCCCACCCCCCTACCGATTACATAGTGCAAAAAAGGCTAGATAAATTCTTCAGCAAAAAGCACAAAGAGACAGTAGAAGAGTGCAAGCCGTCTGAAATTGTGGAAATAATTAATAAACTCAAAGAGGGTAAAAGTCCAGGAATAGACAATATCTCCAATAGAATGATAAAAAGGCTCCCAATAAAATCAATAATCAGATTAACAGAAATAATTAACAAAATATTAAAACTTCAATACTTTCCAAATGCATGGAAAACGGCAGTAATATTTCCCATTCTCAAACCAGGTAAAAACCCACAAGACCCCAATAGTTATAGACCAATATGCCTACTATCTTCTCTCAGTAAAGTAGCAGAAGCTGTGATACTTAAAAGAATCACCTTAACCACGGAAGCCCACCTCACTCCTTACCAATTTGGGTTCAGGAAAAACCTTTCCACAGTACAACAACTACTGAGAATCACTGAAATCATCAGGGAAGGGATGGATGAAGGCTGGGACACCGGAGCAGTGTTTCTGGACATCGCAAAGGCGTTTGACAGGGTCTGGACAGACGGCCTGCTATACAAACTGATTAAAATGCGGATCCCTGGTAGCATTATCAGGCTCATGGCTACATATCTACGAGGAAGGCTCTTTACCGTTCGAGTAGGGAGTAATCTCTCCTCAGAACGGATCATTGAAGCCGGAGTAGTGCAGGGATCCAAGATTGGACCAATATTGTTCAATATCTACGTCAATGATATTCCCAGCCCCAGGAACTGCCAGACCCAATTATGTCTATTCGCCGATGACACTGCCATCATGAGCACCGGTGAATCCATCAACGTCATGAAACACCTGAACGATTACCTGGACGAACTAGGAAAATGGTTAGTAAGGTGGAAGGTTAAGGTGAATACGGACAAGTGCCAGGCTGTCTACTTTACGAGGAAGAAAAATACCCCTGACCCCCCAAAACTTTTCAGAAGGAAAATTAACTGGAGCAACTGCACAAAATATCTAGGAGTTACATTAGACAAAAGGCTCACATACAAAGAACACATAGATAACATAAGGAACAAAGTCAAAGCCTGCAGATCCAAACTTTACCCTATGATGGGTAAAGGGTCCAGACTCTCTCTGAAAAATAAATTACTGCTATACAAGACCATCATCAGGCCACTAATGAGCTACGCTTCACCAGTTTGGGGGGCGGCAGCCAAATCGCATATCAATAAACTTGAAACAACCCAAAACAAAATAGCCAGACAAATAGCCCAAGTACCATGGTACATCAGAAACAAGCAAATCCTCAAAGAACTCCATTTACAAACAATAGCCAATTACTTTAAAAAATTAGCCACAAATTTCTTCCATACAATAGATAATCATAATAACCCTGCAATAGCAAATATACCCACCTACAACCCAAGAAATCCCAAGAAGAAGAGAAGACCCAGAACACTCCTCCTGGATGAATGAAAATTAATGATCATCGACCGTACATGCCCTTTTCAGGGCTATTAAGGAAAGTCGTTATCATTAACCCTTTGACTACCTCACCGGACCGGACAGGACAGAATCGACGAAGGCGAGCCTACAGCAGGTAATGGATACCTAATTAATTTAACCAGTTACGTATCATAATTAGTATTATAAAATTTTTATGCATGTTATTTTTTTTTTTATCATCTCTCCTTATCTTAATAACCATATTCCCTTACAGAGTCCAATAGATACCCAGGCAATTAAATATCCATGTTTAAATCAAAGTTGCTAGTTAAATATTAAAATTATTATAAGGCTTCGGAGATTAAGGACCTACGAGTCCAGGTGCTCCGTTCAAATAACCATCACGTCGTCGCAACTGCTTTTGTGTTGTGGTCATGCTACTCGGCTGTGTACCACAAGGTCTCAGGTTCTATCCTCGCTCAGTCCAATACGCCACACAGGAGCGAATCTGGCTAAAGTGTGTTTAGAATAGAAGAAATAATTTTCAAATCGCCAACGGCCCTCTGTCAGAAACGGTGTACACTCTGACTGAAATGTTTGGCACCAAAATTTCAGTAGAGTGTTACAGAGGTAGAAAGGGGCCCTCTCAATGCTGGCGGTGTCAGGGATTTTTTCACAGTTCCGAAGCATGCAAGCTTCCTGTGAAATGTGTTAAATGTGCAGGACCTCATCGAGCTAAAGATTGTCCTTTAGCCTTTGAGGATAAACTAAAATGTGCTAACTGTGCAGGTGACCATGCGGCGAACTGGCGCCAGTGTCCACGATTCCCTAAATCAGGTGGACGAAATCCCGCCACCAGTAATTTCCTTAAAAACCACCCTACCAATCGATCCATCTGGGATCCCCCCAGGACGCATCGACCTCAAAAAAATTACAGAAAAGTCGAAGAAAAAGTGTCGTTCTCAAATATCTTAACAAACCAAGAAGATTTTCCCTCTTTAGATGTATCAGTGGAGCGAGAACCCGCTTCCTCAGTTGTCGTAGAGCCTATTCAAAAACAGTCGGTCCCAGCGGATGCAAATAAATCCAAAATTTTCACCGACATCTTTTCTGGCCTAGCTACAGTAATGAGAGAAGAATGGTGTGAACCACCTCTTCTACTCGAAGCCTTTAGAAAGGCATTACCAGCAATTCGTGCTGCATCCCACGGTGCTGATATGGCGTATTTTCTTTTCCAAGAATACGTCAAACTTAGTTGCGGTCCCCAAAAATAAAATTCAATCGTTACAACTCAGTAAACTTGCATAATCTTAAGGTCTGCACTTGGAACGCAAATAGCTTGCGTAACAAGATCGCTGAAGTAAGAGACTTTGTTTTAGAGCAAAATCTTGATGTGTTTTTGGTACAAGAGACCCAACTCCCCCCGGAGTGCACACCCCTAATCGCTAATTACCGGATCTATAAAACAAATAGATCCGGAGATAGTGTTAATCGTCAGCGCATATACGGAGGCACCTGTATTTATGTGAAATCAATAATTGAGCATCACGTCATCTCCACTCCCGTTTTAGAGAGGATGGACGCGACAATTATTGAGGTTAAGTTAGGAAATCTCCCCCCTCTCAAAATTGTGTCAGTATATGTACGATCTGGGAGTTCGTACAGATTCCCTCTGGAGGATTTGAAAAAACTTTTAAATTTAGGCCCTAACGTCATCATTGCGGGCGATATGAACGCAGGTCATATCGCTTGGAACAACTATAAATCAACTAGATATGGTATGCAGTTGTATAATTATCTTGCAACGCAGGACGGAATCAATGTTTTGGCGCCCCACTCTCCAACCCACATTAATCAAGTTAGCTCTAATGATTCCGTCATAGATTTCGCAATATTAAAGCGAATTCCTTTCCACTCTCAAATTAGAGTGCTAAATTGTCTAGAATCAGATCATCTTCCAGTAGTTTTGACTTTTAATACTGGAACCTTTTCTCTAAATTCACCAGCACAATTCTCCACCAACTGGGAGAACTTTCGGCATATTTTAAATTCAAAACCCCTTCCTCCCTTCAAAATTGATAGCAATGATGACGCTGAATTTGCAGTTGGAAGTCTAGGAAAAATTCTCACGGAGGCGCTCGCAGAAGCCTCAAAACCAAAATTTAACAAACCTCCAGAAAAGCTTCCTTTCGAAATCCAAACCAAAATTAAACTGCGAAATTACCTGCGAAGAATTTGGCAACGTTCTCGCGATCCTCAAGTGAGAACGGAACTTTGCAGAATCCAGGATGAGATCAAAGGGTTAAAAGTAGGTCACTTCGAGCACCTGCGAGCGAGTCAATTAGAAGACCTTGACACACGCGGCCTCTGGCGCCGCTCCTCCTTCCTTAGAAAACCATTCTCCCCGATCCCCCCCTAAGAGGGGGGACGGGGGAACTCGCACTTGCTCCCATTGAGAAGGCGGAAACTTTGGCAGATAGCCTACAGGACCAGTTCGCCCCCCACGCGGACGCGTGGCTGGCGAACCCCCCACTGACTCAATTCGTCACAGATCAGCTGGAGAGCTTCTTATCGCAACAACACGTAAACGACCTTCACCCCGTTCGGCCCACGGAAATCATGGAATTCATGAATAACCTCAAGCCGAATAAATCGCCAGGATTGGATTTAATTACAAATCGCATGATTAAAAACCTCCCTTTTAGATTTATTTTATATTTAACTTTTTTAATAAATAAATTAATGGAACTTTGTTATTTCCCCGATTGCTGGAAAACAGCTGTGGTTGTCCCTATTCCAAAACCAAACTCTGATTTGACTTTACCTCAAAATTTCCGTCCCATCTCGCTACTTAGTAGCTTGAGCAAAGTGTACGAATCTGTGCTTCTCAAACGCCTGAATCAATTTCTCAGCGACAAAAATATTTTAATTTCCGAACAATTCGGATTTCGTAAAAATCTGTCGACGAATCACCAGCTAATTCGTGTTACAGAATTGATTCACAGTGGCTTTGTGAAGTCCCAAACCACAGGTGCACTTTTTCTGGACGTAGCCAAAGCCTTTGATAAAATTTGGCACGAAGGGCTTTTATTCAAGTGCATGCGACTTGGATTTTCGGCGCAATTTGTCAAAATTTTACGCTCGTACCTACTTTCTCGTAATTTTCGGGTACGAGTTAATGATGTAATTTCTTCCCCCAGACCAATCCGAAGCGGTTGTGCGCAAGGAAGTTTACTCTCTCCAACTCTTTTTAACATTTATGTTAACGATCTACCTAGAGCTAGCAATTGTCACTTAGCAATTTTTGCAGACGATACCGCCATTCTTACACAGCATAGAGATCCAAACATAGTCATAGCAAACATTCAACAGTACATGACCATTTTGCAGTGCTGGCTCATCGGCTGGAAAATAAAAGTCAACCCAAGTAAATGCGCGTGCCTCCTATTTACTAAAAAGTGAATATGCCTGACCTAGCCCCAATCCAAATATTCGGCCAATCCGTCCCCTTTGTAAATGAATACAAATACTTAGGGTTAGTTTTAGACGCAAAATTAAGCTTTAATAGTCATATTAAAGCAGCCCTCTCCAAAGCTACCAAAATGAGTTGTAAACTCAACAGCTTAATTGCTCCATGGAGCCAACTATCGATTAGGCTCAAGCTTCTGCTCTACAAAGCCATTTTAAGACCAATACTGATGTACGGCTCCCAAATATGGGGGGCGACATCAGCCACTAACATGAAGAGGTTGCAAGTTTTTCAAAACAGACAACTGAGGAAAATAGTTAACGCACCCTGGTACGTCAGAGGAAAAATAATACATAACGACCTCAAAATTGAACCTGTTTCGGAATTTATTAAAAGAATGTCAATTAAGTTCTTTGAAAAATTATCCCAGATTCGCAACGAGTTACTAAATCTACCTGCATACGATCCTGCTTTACCCAGCTCTAGGAAAAGACCTAGAGCTGCAATTGATAATATTTACATTAATTTCCCAGCCGTAAAAACGCTGAGGACATCGTAACTCTGTTGCCAATTTGGTGGCTTAAAATTCTCAAAATTATTACTGTTTAGGCCCTAGATAGCTACGATATGCTACACGCGTGAAAATTTTCTGTAATTTTTATTCAGCCCAGTTATGATCAGTCCCCCATAGAAAAAGGCACGTGCAACGTAAATCCATTAAAATTATCTATTTACCCCATAAATAATCTTTTTATTATTTTAATTAATTAAATTAGATCAAATATTGAAAAATATGTATAAATTAAATTAATTACCAAATTTCATGACGTTAGAGCTTTACTGCGCTCGTCTAAACTAGCTCATTAAATTTAACTTTCCCTAAACTAACAAATTAAAGTATCTATTCCAATTATGATGTGGAGGTGCTCGTGACCACTTTGTCACATCGCGGAACTCCGAAACATCACGACGTTGCCGTTGCCGAGTAGTGCGTCAAGGACGATGAGGAGTTTTTCACGTGTTTTTTTCGCCTTTTTACTTAATTGGATGGCCTGGAAGATATTAGGAAATTCTGTTAGTAGATCTTTGATCGCTCTGATGTCGTTTAAGTGACTCTGCATTTCTTTGATGTCTTCTATTTCGCTTGTTGAAGTGGCTTGGAAAGGCTGTGGGTGGCTGGGTCTGTGGCTTTTGGGGATGGTTTCTGGCACTCTTGGGGTGATTATTTCACTATTGTAGGGTTTCCTTCTGGTTGTTACGTCTGCGTATGATCTTTTTGGATGTGATTGTGTGGGGGGCATGATTCTAGGGATTGCTGGGCATCCTTTCCAGGCTGCAAGGTGTCCGATTTGTTTACAATTTATGCATGTGGGATTTTCAATCTTCAACTTAATATGGCAGTCTCTTGTGGGCTGGTCTCCGTTGCATTTAATGCATCTTGGTTTGATGTGGCAATTTCGGGCGGAATGGTGGAATCCTGAGCAGTTGTAGCAGATAGTTGCTGATCTGTTGTTCCTGTACGGTTCGACTCTAATTGATAGGTAGCAGAGGGTTTTTAGATTGTAAATATTATTGAAGTTGCCGCTTTTCCTTACTTCAACTAGGAATAGGGGGAGGAGAGTTTTTGCTCTAAAGTTCTTCAACTGGCTAATTCTCAGTATATGGAAGTTGTTGGATTCGAGCTCACGTTTGATGTCTTCAGTGCTTGAGCAGATGGGGAGGCCTCTAATGACAATTTTAATTGGTCTTTCCTCGGGGGCTTCGTTCAAGATGAAGTCTTGCTTTTTGGTCTGTAGGAGTTGGATGATTTCTTGCCTGGCATTTTCTGATTTTGGTTTGATTTGGATGAATCCGTTTTGGAATCTGTTATCTGTTTCTGGGTGTTTCTTCATGATTTCTTGACGGATGAGATTGTAGTTTTCCTTGATAACAAGGCTGATTATTGCAGGGGTTTTGGGAGTTTTGTCGGTTTCCTCTTGAAGGTGGGTTGGATTGGATTGGATTGGATATTGGTGTTTATTGGCGCAAGAGCCATATCTGACTATACTGCGCCAGACATATGGTTAAAATATAGTCTTAGACTTTACGTCCACCAGCTGATTAAATAAAACTGATAAAATTGCAAAGCAGTAACTCTTAAAATTGTAAACAAGGTAAAACCAACAAAGTTAAATGTTAAATACAATGGTAAAATCCAGTTGCTTTTAAAAATTTAAAAAGATTTTTGTGGGGACGTTCCCCCACGAGCATTTGCATGTCCACTGTTGAAGCACAGAAAAAACGTAAACGATAATAATCAAAATTAGGACACTCTATTAAAAGATGAAGAACGGTTAAAATCACTTGGCATCTAGAGCAGATAGGAGCTCGATTACCGAATAAAAGGTGTTTATGAGTAAAACGAGTGTGACCAATGCGGAGTCTAGACAATTTGACGTCTAGCTCTCGCACTGGTAAACAAGGCCAGGATGAAATGATAGGTTTTACGTTATGAAGTTTGTTATTAGTATGATTGTTCCATGATTCCTGCCAGAGTGAATTCATACGACGTTGAAAAGTATTTTTAGCATCACAGAACGGGATGTCTCGCTGTGAAAGCAAAGATGCACTCTTTGCTGCATTATCCGCCAGCTCATTACCAGTGATTCCGACATGACTCGGAATCCAACAAAACAATATCTCAAAATCCCTGTTTTTTAAAGTCCTTAGAAGATCGAGGATTTCCAAGGCAACCGGGTGAATCTGATTATTACAGTTGGAAAACATTGTCAGTGAACTCATGCTGTCAGTGTAGATACAGAATTTACGATCAGAAGAGAGTGAAATCCTCTGAAGAGCATAAAAGATGGCTAATAATTCAGCGGATAAAACAGATAGAGAAGAATCTAGACGGTAACTAAATGTGTCGGTATGAAAGATAATACCGCAACCAACATGACCATCTGATTTCGAACCATCCGTAAATATTTTTAAGTAATTTGAATACTGGCAGCAATGAGAATAAAACAGATTCTGATAAACAATAGGGGAAGTACTCTGCTTCTCAAAACCAGAGAAGGGATTTAAAAATGAAAACTGAGGAATATTCCAGGGAGGAAAGGAAAATGGATCGTATGTCTGGATTACCTGATCATGAAGTCCATAATCACGAAGGAGCAGTTTAACTCTCTCGCAGAATGGAAGTACGTGAGAGCGACGAGCATTATAAAGTCTCCGAAGACTAACCGGAAATGTCAAAGAACACACAGGATGCTTCGGAACAGACAGTGCTCGAAGATAATATTGGGCAGATAATTTTTCACGCCGTAAACTTAGTGGTAGATGATGGCTAAGAACATACAGACTATTCACAGGCGAGGTGCGAAATGCTCCTAAGCTAATTCTCAAAGCAGAATGATGTATGGTATCAAGTCTACGTAAAATCGTAGGACGAGCAGAGCCATACACCATACTTCCGTAATCTATACGGGATAAAGTCACTGCTTGATAAATTCTAAGCAAGGAAGTTCGATCTGCTCCCCAAGTGGTTCTGGACAGTACCTTGAGAATATTTAATGACTTATCACACCTCTTCCGCAAATGTAGGACATGCGGAAGGAAAGTGAGCTTACGGTCAAATATTATCCCCAAAAACTTTATTTCATTTACCACAGGGATGGTAGCACTACGAATCTGAACTTTGGGAT
This sequence comes from Argiope bruennichi, assembly GCF_947563725.1. NCBI lineage: Eukaryota > Metazoa > Arthropoda > Arachnida > Araneae > Araneidae > Argiope > Argiope bruennichi. Next base: position 102,850,893 of record NC_079161.1, read on the forward strand.
CTAAATGAATACCACGTTTCCTACAAAAATGGACGCATTTACTTTTCTCTGGAGAAATCGTATGTCCATTTTCATTGCACCAATTTACAAGTTTGTTTACAGCAACCTGCAGTTGTCGCTCTATCAGGTGCATATTGCTCCCTTGGCAAGAGATCTGGAGATCGTCCACGTATAATGTGCCTTGAATAGATGGAGGTAAAACATTAATTATTTGGCTAAAATGGACAATAAAAAGAGTAACACTAAGAATGCTACCCTGTGGAACACCTTCAGTTTGAATAAAATTATCTGAATAGACGTTACCCATGCGAACTTTAAACGTTCGACAAGATAAAAAGTTTTTTAAAAATATCGGTAAATTTCCTCTAAAACCATATTTAAAAAGCGTTGAGAGTATGCCGTGACGCCACGTACGGTCGTACGCTTTCTCTATATCAAAAAAAATAGATACAAGGTGATTTCTCCTCACAAATGCATTGCGGATTTGCGTTTCCAGAAGGACGAGGTTGTCAACAGTAGACCGTCCCCTACGGAAACCACTCTGCAACTGAGAGATACATCCTTGTTTTTCTAATTCGAAAATCAAACGAGCATTGACCATACGTTCTAAGGTTTTACAGAGACAGCTCGTCAAAGCTATTGGTCGGTAGTTCATAGGATTGGATGGTTCTTTCCGGGTTTTAGGATTGGGATAACAATAGCTTCGCGCCATTGTGAAGGGTACTTCTGCTCGGTCCAGATTCTGTTAAATAATAATAACAGGTTGGAAAGGGAAGTAGTATTCAAATGACGGAGCATGTTGTATGTAATCCCATCTGGTCCTGGACTGGTGTCATGAGATTTAGATAAGGCCTTTACGAGTTCAAACATTTTAAATTTACAGTTGTATGAAAACTTGCGACGGTCATTAAAATGCAGAGGCAACCGTTCCGCGGGATTCTTAATCGCCAGAAACTCAGGACCATAAGAATCTATTGCGGAAACTTGTGCAAATGCTTGGCCCAGGATATTGGCTACTTCTAATGGAGCAGAATGTATCCCACTTCCTGTATTTAAAACAGGAATGGAAGATTCACAATAAATACCATTAGCAGCCTTTACTTTTTTCCACAACTGTTTGCTGGAGGTCGATGATGTAATAGACGATACGAATTTAATCCAGGAATCCCTCTGACTCTGACGACGAATGCGACGAGCTAGCGCTTTGGCTCTTTTAAAAGCAATGAGATTTTCAGTTGTCGGGTACCTCCGAAAGATGTTCCATAGTTTTTTCTGCTGCTTGTGGCTGTCGTGACAAGCCTCATTCCACCACGGTCTGCGAAATTTTCTGAGACGTGGGGAGGTCTTTGGAATGGTGGCATTTGCGGCGTTTAATATGGTGTCAATAACAAGTTGCATTGCTTCCGTAATGTCGAAAGTACTGACCATGGTCTCTGTAATATCTGCCAATTGAGTGAAAGTATCCCAGTCTGCCCGCTGGAATAGAAAACGCGGAGGACAGAGAGTCGCACCGCCGCTATCAGCATGGGAGACAATAATAGGGAAATGGTCACTATTATGTAGATCTTTGCTAACTGCAAAGTTCAATACCGGCAAGACTTCAGGAGAGCACATGGCTAGATCAAGGCTATGGAAGCTACGTGTGGGTTCATGGAAGTACGTCTTCTCATCATTATTGAGCAAACAGAGACAATTATTAGAAATAAACTGTTCTATCTGTTGCCCACGAGAATTTGTACTTTCCGAACCCCACAACGTACTATGGCCGTTAAAATCTCCAAGTATAATAAATGGAGAAGGAAGTTGGTCCACAAGGTTATCAAGATCTTGCTGACGAATGACATCATGAGGCGGTAAGTAAATGTAGCAGACTGTGACCAAAATTCGTGTATGAACCTGAACAGCCACAGCCTGCAGAGAAGTGTGTAATAGGAGAGGTGTACTCGGATATAAATTTGACGTGAAAATACAAACTCCACCAGAAGGATGAGATGCTGTTTCTGCATCTTTACGAGCACAGTTATAACCGCGTATTTTGATGGGGATATTAGGTGTCAAGAAGGTCTCCTGAACACCAAAACAGATAGGATGAAAGTTGTTAAGGATGGTCTTAATGTCATTCAATTTGGACCGAAGGCCACGACAATTCCATGAAACGAAGGTACCCATTAAGTAACTTTTGCTTCAAGTAAAGGATTAGGAACAGTGTTGAGAAGTTGCGAAGCATCGCAACTCATTTTAAGTTCTTCATCCTCTTCAGATGGATGAAGTGCGATTAGGTCTACATTTTTGGATGTGCCACCAAAAATGGACGTTAGGTCTTTGTGGACTGCACCTTGATTTGCGAGTCCCAAAGAAACAGAATTGCGCAAGGTTGATTTTCTAAGTTTTGTTCTAATATCCTGTGGAGAAAGACCGCGTTTTGAGAGTTGTAATTTCAAATGCTTTCCAGATTTTGTTTTATTTCTTTTAGGTTTGTCAAGTTTCGATAATTCAATTTCATTGTTTGTGGAATGCTCCGTTTCTGAATCAGTTGATTTTTCAAGTGTTTTTGTGTGTGTGGCAGATTTTACACAATTCGGACAAGAACAGTTTACACAAAACTGTTTCTGTACCACAGAAGCATAGGTTAAACCAGGCGTAGGTGTTTGAGCTAGTATTTTACGTCTAGCTTCAGGATATGTAATGTTTTCTTTGAACTTAAGAGTGGTTATTTGTTTCTCGAGAGTCCAACGTTTGCAAAGTCTCGAAAAGGAAGCATGATCTTCACCACAATTGACGCACTTTTCTGGCGCAGTGCACTCCTGGCTTTCATGACCTTTTTCAGCACATCGGGCACAAGTTACTGTCCCGCGGCAATTAGCTTTGGAGTGGCCGAAACGCTGACATTGGAAACATCTTAAGGGATTGGGTATATATGCTCTAACCGGTAATTTCAGATATCCGGCGTTTACAAATTCAGGCAGTTTAGGCGAATGGAAAGTGAGGATGAGATGTTTTGTATTAATGAGTTACCCATCCCGCCGAATGGTTATGCGGCGTACATGAGTAACTCCTTGCTGTTGAAATCCTTTAGATATTTCTTCCAGAGAAACATTGTACAGCTCTCCACAGGTTATGACACCTTTTGAATAATTTAAGGAAGAGTGAGGGGAAACAGTAACTGGTATTGTAGCTAATGCTTTTAGTTTGGTTATTTGCTGCGCTTGCTTCTTAGAATTAACTTCTATAAGCAAGTCCCCAGAACGCAGTTTACGTATACCTGCAACATCACCGACGGTTGCTACTATGGCTTTTTGTACAAGAAATGGTGATACCGAGTGAAAAGTATCTTTGGAATCGGAAACTCTTTTAATGGTAAAAAATGTATCGAAATGTGAAATGGTTTGCATTTGATTCGGTAACATTTGACGCCCACTGAAGGGAGAACGGTTTTTTTTGCCCATACGATATTGATGGGGCTTCGGGCCCCGACGGCACCACCCACCATGGAGTCCAACAAGGGAAGGCAGCCACCGGCTCTGGCCAATCCCAGCCTCGGCGCTTACCCTAGCGCTAGCCGGAACCTATACGCTCGGAGTTACCCCCGGGGACAGTGACCACCCTTAACGCCAAGCCCAAGGAGTAACCCCTTCGCTTGATCCCTAGCAGACTAGTAACTCAGGTTGCTAGCTACCGGCCGATTGATACACCGGGGACCACAGTGCACCGCCCGTCTAATGGGTCGCCACGCACGGCAAACACGTGGGGGTATTTGCTGTCCATGAGAAGCAGGAAGCAAACAGAGCGGCGACAGCTTCTCATGGAGAGCTCCCTCGCCTACCCTCGAGGGAAAGAAAAAAAAAAAGGCGACAGCAGAAGGCGCAGAGGAGAATAAACCTAAAGGGAGTAAAGATCCCTGGGTACCTCGGGATTGGGACACCCGTACTCACCTATAGTAGGTGAGCCCCTGAGGGGCTCTTGAAGGTGGGAGAAGGAGTTTTCTGTGTTTAGTTGGAAGTTATTCTCTGTGCGGGGCTTCTTTGCTACTTTCCTGGGTGGAACGGATTGGAAGTCGTCTTGGGGATATGTCTGTTTTAGTGATTTAGGAGATTTCATGTTGACATCAGAGTTTGGAATTTGGGGTTGAGGTTGGGGTGTACTGTGACTTTCAATCTTTATTGGACTTATTGAGATCGGTGTTGAGGATCTGGAGGTTGAAGTTGATGTTGTGGTGTATCTGTCTGCCCAGTTTTTATTGCTGTCTTGGGTGTCCATGTAGATTTTCGGTGGTGAGCTTCCGTGTTGTTTCGTGGAAGGAGCGAGTTGTAGTAATGATTGGGGGAAAGGTGCTTTGCATCTCTCAGGGGTGTTTGTGCTCCGGGGAAACCCCGGAATTCCGGGGATTTTGAACTTCGATACCCGGAAATTCCGGGGATCGTCGTTCAAAAGGAAGTAGGAATAATAATGAATTATTTATTTTGATCTGGGTAATTTTGTTTGCTTTGAAAGCAGAAAACACAAGGTCAGTGTGTGTGGTGAAAACTTTTCCTTTCTTTCTCCAAAGGCAGTGATAATACGTGAAAAGGAGGAAAAAACTTCTTTTTTGTTCTTTCCCTATTGCGAGTTATGACTCATTCCCCCGGTTCTCGGACATTCTCTTCTGGATTCTTTTCGGCAAGTAGGCGCGGCAGAAAAAAAAGGGAGAGACTTCGTTCGACCAGATGTGCGATCACGTGACCTGGGTTCAAAGGTCTTAATTTTGCAAAAAAAGAAATTCATTGAACTTTTATAATTAGGTCATTCAATACTTCATAATTGTAATTTTTCATTTCTCCCCCCACCCCCTCTCGAAACTCCAAAATGTCGGTAGTAAGTCCGTAAAAGTTTCAGGGGATTTTTTGGGGTCCCACAAACACCCCTGATCTCTTCCAGTTTCCATCAGTAAGGTAGATATAGTTTTCATATCTGCAAGCTGGACATTTCTCTATGCGTTTAAGATCGACATTTACGTCATCCGGAATTAATTCGTGTGGCATCTTGACGACGTCAGTATCCAAATACCGATTCAGATCGAATGTGAAACGTGACATGACATACTCTGTTCTAATAATGATGTGGCTGATAAGAGCATTACTTTTAATATATTGCCATGATACTATTAGTATATTGAAGTTTAAGGATCTTGTTGTGAATTTGGTGAAGCTAGGTTTATGATTGGCTTGGCTTGGGTAAGTTTTGGAATGGCGTGAGGCTATTGGTTGTTACTGTAGGAGTGGGTGAGTGGGCATGCTGCCAGCGGTAACGGGTCTTTGCGATGTAAATCCAGTGCAGGGGAAGTTACAGATTAAGTTTAATAGCACTAGATGGCGCCATGAGCGTTTACTGTTTATTTAAATTAAGCAGGTAAAGTGAAAGGGTTATACCAGTTAGTGAAAGGGTTAAATGGATTAAAGGAGCACGTTTTTTGGTCTTTTTATTCGCGGATTGGGTTCATATTTAGGGATTAGTTTTATTGCTTCGTTATCTATATTTACAAGGTTGTTATGGAAGTTAGTGGCTATTTTTTGTATGAATTTTTTGAGAGGTGGGTAATCGATAGCTTTATAGATTTCAGATTTGGAGAAATATCTGGGTGCTTTACAGATACTTTTTATAATTTGGTTTTGTTGCTGAATTGTTAATTTTAAGTTACTTTTGGCAGCATACCCCCACACTGGGCAGGCATAGGTGAGTACTGGACGCAAATATGCTGTGTAAATAAGTAATTTATTATCCCTATTCTTTTTTGAATTCCATGAAAGTAGGGGGTAGAATTTTCTCGAAAGATCACGGAATTTATTTTTGACATATAAAAAGTGGGGCTTCCAGGTTAATTTTCTATCTATGATTACGCCAAGATATTTGCAGTTCTGAGACCACGGTATAATTTTGTTATTAATTTTAAGTTGCGGGAAGGATTTATTAGCAGGTGATTTATGGAAAATTATTGCTTCTGTTTTCGAGACGTTAATAGTTATTTTCCATTTTTTGAACCAACCTTCAAGTTTGTGGATGTGTCGGTTTAGAGCTAGCTGTATGTAATTTGGGTTTTTGTTTTTAGCGAGAATCGCTGTATCGTCTGCAAAAATGCATAGCATAGTATTGAATTGTTTGGGTATATCGTTTATAAATAAGGAAAACTGCACTGGACCAATTTTTGATCCTTGGGCTACGCCGGCTTGAATGTTTTTTTCCGAGGAAATTGCATTTTTAATTTTTACTTTAAATTTTCGATTTGACAGGTATGATTGAATTATTTGAGTTAGATAGTTGGGGATATTGTAATTAATTAATTTGTAGATTAGACCGTGTTGCCAAACTCTATCGAAGGCTTTTTGTATGTCTAAAAATACTGCTGCAGCTTTTTCTTTATTAATAAAGGCTTCTTCGATGAATTCGGTAACACGGTATAGTTGATGGGTTGTCGAGAGTGTTTTTCTGAACCCAAATTGCTCTGGGATAAGGATGTTATTTTCTTCTAGGAAATTATTTAATCTGTTAAAAATTAATTGTTCTGCTAATTTACTTATTGAAGGTAGCAGTGAAATAGGTCTATAGTTTGTGGGGTCGGTTCGGTCTTTGCCGGGTTTGTGTATAGGTACCACAGTTGCTGTTTTCTATCTTTTAGGAAAATACCCAATAATTAAAATTTTATAAATTAAAATTGTTAAATCATAAATAATATTGTCCGGGAGATTTTTGAGCATTTTATTATTAATACCATCGTGTCCTGGGGATTTATTATTTTTAAGTTTTTAAATTGCTAGTTTAATTTCAATGGGGGTGGGAGGTGTTCTAATTTCTTTAAGGGAGTTTTTATTGAGTTTAAAATTGGCTACTATTTCATTTACTATATTGTCAGTGTCAAAGTCTATTTTATCATTATTTTGGAATTGTTTTTCTAAACTATTGGTTATGCATTCTGCTTTATCCTCATCTGTCAGAGCAAGAGTATATGTGTCTTTAAGTGGTGGGATGTTTTTAAATTTCTTTTTAAAGGGTTTAACAAGTTCCCAGATTGTATTATCTTCAGGATTTACGTTGACTATTTTATTAATGAAGTTGTTTTGTTTTATTTGTTTTGGCAATTTCTTTATTTAATTTATTTGAAATTTTCTTGAAGGTTGGGTCTCTGGTTTGCTGAAACATCTTTCTAGCATAATTACATTCTTTATTAAGTTGTTTTAATTTTGGATCGAAGTGTATATTGGATGTTGTGATGGGTTTAGACGCTGTGATCTTGTCCTGGTTAATTATTTGCTCAAGAGTGTTGACTGCGTTATCTAATTTATTTTCAGTGTCTATAGTAATGAAATTTAGATTATCTATTTTGGCTAAATTATTTCTGAAACGGGTCCAATTAGTTTTAATTCTTCCTATGTTATTTGGTAAGGTATATTGGATAAAAAAAGTTTAAAATTATGGGATTGTGATCTGAGCTTAATTCAGGAATATAATTTATTTCATAGGGATAAATAAAATCTTTGACTAATGCGAGGTCAATTGTGGAGGCCGAATAAGTTCCAAATCTTGTGGGGGTGGCAGGAGCAATGATGTCAATTCCAGCTCTATTACAGAATGTATTAAGGGAAATTCCTCTAGCTGAGTTATTGTTGCATCTCCAGTTCTTGTGATGTGCATTGAAATCACCGGCAATAATTTGGTTAGGACTGATTTGGATTAAAGTTTCTAAATCGAACGTGAAAAGTGAAGTACCAGAGTGGGGGGGGGATGTAGATAGAAGTGAGCGTTATGGGTTCTTTATCTTTAAAATTAATTACTATTGCGTTTGCTTCTACGTGATAAAGTCCCCTCAGGGGCTCCCCCTCAGGGGCTCACCTACTATAGGTGAGTACGGGTGTCCCAATCCCGAGGTTCCCAGGGATCTTTACTCCCTTTATGCTTATTCTATCCTACGCCTTCTGCTTTATGCTGTGTTTTTCTTTCCCTCGACGGCAGGCGAGGGAGCTCTCCATGAGAAGCTGTCGCCACTCTGTTTGCTTCTTGCTTCTCATGGACAGCCGAAAACCCCACGTGTTTGCCGTGCGTGGCGACCCATTAGACGGGTGGTACATTACGGTCTCCGGTGTATCAATCGGCTGGTATCCCAACCATTTGGCTGGTCTGCTCAAGGGGATCAAGCGAAGGGGTCACCTTCTGGGGCTCTGCGTTAAGGGTGGTAGACGTTCCTGGAAGTGGCCCTTAGCGTATAAGTTCTGGCTAGCATCAGGGTAAGCGCCGAGGCTGGAGGCAACCAGAGCCGGTGGCTGCCTTCCCTTGTTGGGCTCCATGGTGGGCGGTGCCGTCGGAGCTCGAATTTTTGTCCCTTTTTGCATGGGTTTTTCAGACACTTCGCCACGTTTTCCTATCACCGAAGATACTAGATTTCTAATCTTACACACACCAAAGACCTTTCATAAAGTTTCACCTTTTCTAGTTCAAAAATTGATCACTTCATTTATTGGTGATGTTAAATCTACAAAAAAACTTCCATCTGGGGATCTTTTAATTGAGACCTCATCAAAAGCTCAGATTGCTGCTATACAGAAATTAACAAAACTTGGAGACTTCCCTGTAGAGGTAACTCCTCACAGGACGCTGAATTTTTCTAGAGGGGTCATCTCTGATATAGATCTTTTTGATTGTTCAGAGACTGAACTCGTTCAGGAATTACGTTCTCAAAAAGTTTGTGCAGCTCATCGTATAAAAATTAAACGCAACGGCACATTGATTCCAACAAAACATGTCATTCTGACCTTCAGTAGTCCAGAACTTCCGAAATTTATACGAGCTGGCTACGTACAATCCAAAGTTAAACCTTATGTTCCGAATCCTCTGCGTTGCTTCAAATGTCAGAGATTCGGACATTCACAGGGAACTTGCCGTGGCAGCCTTAGATGTGCTAAATGCTCAGCTGATGACCATGAAACGTCAGTTTGTAGCTCTCAAGCTTTGAAATGTTTAAACTGCTCTGGACCCCACCCTGCTTATTCTCGTGATTGTCCTAAATGGAAGATGGAGAAAGAAATCCAAAGCCTGAAAGTTAAAAGAAATATCACCTATGCAGAAGCGAGAAAGTTTGTTTTAGACAGGACACCTAAACCTGGCCTTTCTTATAGTGGAGCCATGAAATCAACATTAAAATGTACTGGCTCTCAGACAGAGATTACAGACATTATAACTACGAACACGTGTTCTTGTAAACATTTGGCTCAGGAATCAGTTAAGATCAATAACTTTCAAAAAACTGAAACCAGCCGAAATCAAGCTTCTACTTCGACAAAAAATTCTCCACCTCTTTCTCAATCCAAAGATTCTGAATTTTCTTTGGCTCGTTTCCCTAAGAAGAAACGCAAGAAAGCAAAATCTCCAAGTGCCAAAAGATCTGACACTGAGATCCCTCCTAAACCTCCAGATATCCCTACTACTTCAGATTCTGTTCTATCAATTTGTCCATCTACATCTGATATCTCTGATGTAGAAATGGATCAACATTTTCCTAATAAATCGCCCCCAGGAGGCCATACGTAGCTTTTTCAATTCTTCCTTTGTTTTTTAGTTATTTTTATGTCTGGTTTCATTTCATGGAATTGTCGTGGGTATCGTTCTAAAACTGTCGAAATAAAATCGATTTTAAATGAATACAAGCCTGCCTGTGTTGCCTTACAAGAGACATATTTAAAACCCTCAATAATTTCTAAAATTAGAGGATACAGCTGTGTACGGAGAGATGCGAATGCAAATTCAAATGTTAGTGTTTCGGGAGGTATTTGCATTTTCACTGCCAACCTCTACCCCAGCACACATCTTATTCTTCATACCAATTTACAGGCTGTTGCTGTTCAAATCCACATAAAGAGACTCGTAACAGTTTGCTGCATATATCTACCTCCACGTGAAGTGATTTCACAAGAAGAATTAAATTCCTTAATAGATCAACTTCCTGTTCCTTTTATATTGCTTGGTGATTTTAACGGACATAGCGTCCTATGGGGAAATGAAGATACTAACCCTCGTGGCCAGCAAATTGAACAATTGATTCACGATTATAATCTCTGCCTGTTAAATGGTGATGAAAAGACATATTTTCACGAGCCCACTCGTTCATTCCACTCATTAGACCTTGCTATATGTTCTCCAATATTGCTCCCACTTTTAAATTTTTCCGTTGGAACAGATCTTCTCAATAGTGACCACTTTCCAATTTTGATTGACCTTGCTGATAGTGTTAGGATGGCACAACGACCATCTGTCTACTTATTCCAACGGGCAGATTGGGACAGCTTTCAGCAGTTGGCGACAATCACTGAGGCAATGGTTAATTGTTTGGATATCTCAGAGGCAGTTAAACAAATAACTGAAATCATATTATATGCCGCTGATACTGCAATCCCGAAAAGTTCTACCAGACCTCATAAACTTTCAAAACCTTGGTGGAATAATGCCTGCCGTGAAGCACAGAAGGCGCAAAGTAAGCGATGGGACATTTTTCGAAGGCGCCCGACAACAGAAAATCTCGTTGCATTCAAATATGCAAAGGCATGTGCTCGCAAAATACGAAGACGTAGTCAGAGAGAATATTGGATTCGATATGTCTCTAGTATTAGATCCAATATTTCTAGTAAAATTTTATGGAAAAAAGTAAAGGCTGCCAACGGTATGTATCAGGAATTTACCTTTTCTATTTTAAAAAAGAATTCTTTCACATACTCATCACCACGTGACATTGCAAATATTATTGGTGAAACATTTTCCGAAGTGGCTAGCTCAGATAGCTATAATCCTACCTTTTTAAACATAAAAAACTGTGCTGAGCGACAACCAATTAACTTTAAAGTACGCCATACCCTCCCATATAACTCTGAATTCGATATGTGTGAACTGCAAAAGGCACTTTCCAAATCTAATAATACCAGCCCGGGACCTGATAAAATTTCATACCACATGCTTCGTCACTTAAGTGTTCCTTCGCTTTACAACATTCTTCATCTTTATAACAGAATCTGGAATGAAGGAATTTTTCCATCGCAATGGCAGGAAGCTATTATCATTCCAGTTTTGAAACCAGGGAAAGATCCGACAGATCCTTCAAACTATCGCCCCATTGCACTTACGAGCTGTCTAAGCAAAACATTTGAAAGAATGGTCAATTTTCGACTGATCCATCAACTGGAATCGGAAAAACTCATACCATTACATCAAAGTGGATTTCGCAGAGGTAGATCTACTCTGGACAATATTCTACAGCTGGAGACGGAAATCCGTAATGCATTTGTGCGCAGAAATCATTTGGTATCGATATTCATAGATATTGAAAAGGCATATGATCAGACTTGGCGTTATGGGATACTTCGAACCCTCTTTCAGTTTGGGTTTCGAGGCCAATTGCCGCTTTTTATTGAAAATTTTTTATCTCACCTTGTTTTTAAGGTCCGTGTTGGATCGACGTTATCCGATTCTTTTATTCAAATGGAAGGCGTTCCTCAGGGTAGCGTATTAAGCGTTACCCTTTTTATCATCCACATTTCTAAAGTTCTTTTAATACTTCCTTCATCAGTTTTAGGCACATTGTATGTAGATGATTTACAAATTTCTTGCCAGGGATCAAACATGAGACTGAAAGGCAGCTGCAGACTGCTGTGAATAGTCTTGTCAAATGGTGTGATCAGAATGGATACAAAGTTTCATCAAGTAAAAGTTGTTGCGTCCATTTTTGTAGAAAACGTAGTCTTCACCCTGAACCAGAAGTTTATATAAGCAACAGAGTTCTTCCTGTGGTCCCAGAAGTTCGTTTTCTCGGGGTAATTTTTGATCGAAAGCTTTCTTTCCATCCTCACATCTGCTTTCTACGAAAGAAATGTGGGAAAATGCTAAATATTCTGAAGGTTCTCTCCAACACATCTTGGGGGGCTGATAGGACATCATTACTCCGAGTTTATGAAGCTCTGATTCTATCCCGAATAGACTACGGTTGTATAGCATATGGCTCTACCAGCAATACTGCTTTGAAGAAACTTGATACAATCCATCATTCTGCCCTGAGGATTTGCTCTGGAGCTTTCCGCACATCCCCAGTGCAAAGCTTATATGTGACGTGCCATCAACTTCCACTCTCTCTGCGTCGCCAGAAATTGTCATTGCAATATTATTTTAAAATTTCATCCATACCTAAGCATCCTTTAATTTACACCACTCTCAGTCAATTCTTAGAACGACTTTATAATGCTCGTCCGACAGCTATCCGTCCGTTTTATGAACGCATGAAATCTTTCACTTCTGGCACACAACTTTCCGAAGTAAGAATATTATCTATTGACCATTTCTGCTTTCCTCCCTGGAATACACCATGTATTGCTCATATAAACCCATTCCTTGATTTCAAAAAATCTCATATTGATGCACACTCGCTTCAGCGAATATTCCTTGAACATCGTGCCCAGTATAACAACTATAAAACAATCTTTACTGATGGTTCAAAAACGATGAATCATGTCGGTTTCGGTGTTATTTCAGATAACGCTACTTATAACCATACTCTCCCCAAATATTGCTCAGTGTATACGGCAGAAGCAACTGCTATTTTATTTGCGCTACAAAGTATTTCCTCAACTGACTCTCGTAAATTTTGCATATATACCGACAACATGAGCGTTTTGCAACAATTGCAAAATTTTGATTATTCTTGTCATCCGATTGTTGCACAAATCATGGAACAACTGTCAGTACTGATGAAAAGAGACTTCGACGTAATTTTCTGCTGGGTACCAAGTCACGTTGGAATCTATGGCAATGAGCTTGCAGATCAGGCTGCAAAATTCGCTTCAATTCCTCTTGAATTTCGTGTTCCCTTCTGTGATATTTCGGGATGAGGAGTGGCAGAAAGTTTGGGACACGCAGGTTGATAACAAACTACATGCTATTCAACCAAAAATAAATATGTGGTCAGTTTTACAAAATCGATGCGCAGATGTAAAATTAATTCGTCTACGCATTGGGCACACAAGATATACACATAGACATTTACTGTTTGGTGAACGAGTCCCTCATTGTACGAACTGTGGAGTAGTCAATTCAATTGCACACATTCTTACTCAATGCCCTAATTTTACTTCTGATCGTTTAACTTACTTCCATTCGCCCATTTTAAATTTACAGGACTTAGTGGGTGAGAAACCTCACTCAAAACTTTTTGACTTTTTAAAAGCCATTGGTTTTTTTCATAGTATTTAAAATTGAGATTTATTTTGATTCTTGTGTCAAATCATTATATATCGTATATCTTCTTAACTTTTGACGTTTTACAATGCATCTTTCTTTTATCTACACATTTTATAATGGAACTGTTTAAAAATCCTTGTGAATGGCGCAGCTTGTCCTAAATTGGACCTTGTGCCAAAAAACCCTACTATACCATACCATACCATACCCCTCAGGGGCTAACCTATTATAGGTGAGTACGGGTGTCCCAATCCCGAGGTACCCAGGGATCTTTACTCCCTTTACGTTTCCACTCCCCTACGCCTTCTGCTTTTTGCTGTGTTTTTCCTTCCCTCGACGGCAAGCGAGGGAGCTCTCCATGAGAAGCTGTCGCCGCTCTGTTTGCTTCTTGCTTCTCATGGACAGCCAAAACCCCACGTGTTGGCCGTGCGTGGCGACCCATTAGACGGGTGGTACATTTCGGTCTCCGATGTATCAATCGGCCGGTATCCCAGGCATTTAACTGGGCTGCTTAAGGGGATCAAGCGAAGGGGTCACTCCTTGGGCTTGGCGTTAAGGGTGGTCACTGTCCCCGGGGGTGACTCCTAGCGTATAGGTTCCGGCAAGCATTATGGCAAGTGCCGAGGCTGGAGATGGCCAGAGCCGGTGGCTGCCATCCCTTGTTGGGCTCCGTGGTGGGCGATGCCGTCGGGCCCGAATTCTTATCTATGTCGCATGGGTACTAATGTTCTTCAACACTGTAATGCTTTTATAAAATTTTTTGTTGTTAATTCTGAAAAGTCATCTTTAAAATTTGTTTCACCGATTTTAATACATAAATCTGTACTAGGCGTTGTCGGAGAAGTTCAAAATATCAAAAAGTTAAATAATGGAAACCTGCTTATTGAAGTAAAAAACAACCAACAGTCACAAAATATTACAAATTTAAAAAATATAGGGGACATCGATGTCACTGTTTCTGCCCACCGTTATCTTAACTATTCCAGAGGTGTAATATCTGAAAGAGAATTCCAGAGAGATCTTGAAGAGGACCTTTTAGATAATCTAAAAGACCAAAAAGTAATAGCAGTTCGCAGGATTACAATTAAAAAAAATAATCAAAATCTTCCGACTAAACATTTAATTCTTACATTCAATACTCCAGTTCTACCGAAATCTGTCAAAATAGCTTATATCAATTGCCCAGTTAAACCATACATTCCAGAACCACTCCGCTGCTTTAAATGCCAAAAATTCGGTCATTCAATTACAGCTTGCAGGGGAGATAAAGAAATTTGCGCTCGATGCTCCCTCCCAGATCACAATAGTAAAAATTGTACATCTACCTCACAAAAATGTTATAACTGTCAAGGCGATCACCCATCTTACTTCCGCTCCTGCCCACGCTACAAGCAAGAGAAAGAAATTCAAACTATAAAAATAACAAAAGGTATTTCATTTACAGAAGCACGCAAAATAGTAAGCGAAAGAACACCGAAACCAAACTTCTCATATTCATCAGCATTAAATTCAGCCGTTCCAACTTCAGAACCACACAATTCGCAAAACCAACCATTAAAAAATATAGAAACGAATACTCATGCAATCCGCACAGCAGATCCTGACACCATAACAATAAAAAAAACTGACTACCTTGCCCTTCTGGAAATAAAAAAATCTTGGGAAGAAACTTCTTCTCTCAAAAAGCCAAAACGGAAAAAAGTTTTGATGAAGGAAAAAATGCTGAAAGAAAAAAAGACACCCAAAGCAAAAGAAACGAATAAAATTGAAGAAAAAGAAGAACATTTTAAAATTCATCCATCTGACGATAGCATAAGTGATATGGATGAGGACAGAGTGGATTCCGATCCCACTAATATTTCATCTCACTATTTTAAATCAAAATTTTTTAAAAAGCCTAAAAGTTGATGTTCTCTCAACTTCATCTTTTCTTTTTACTGAAGGCAATCTCTTTTTTTCCCTTTCTCTTTTTTAATCTTTATGTCTACATTCGTCTCTTGGAACTGTCGAGGGTACATGAATAAATCTTCAGAATTGAGAGACATTATAAACAAATACCATCCTGCCTGCATTGCACTCCAGGAAACCTACCTTAAAACCGACAAGCAGAACATACGGCATTACAAAAATTTCAGCAAGCACAATATTCAAAACCGATTTTCTGGGGGCGTATCAATTCTTGTCGCAACAGAGACTCCCTCAATGCAAGTAAATCTGAACACTAATTTGCAAGCTGTAGCTGTACGAATTCGTATGAAAAATTTAATAACTGTCTGTAGCCTATATTTGCCACCTAAACAACAAATCAGTCAAACGGATCTAAATAACTTGTTTTGCCAATTACCTCCTCCATTCATTATTTTGGGAGATCTTAATGGTCATAGTCCTTTTTCGGGAAGCTCTGAATCAAATTCGCGTGGTCAGCAAATCGAACAATTTCTTGCGGATCATAATTTATGCATTTTAAATTCTGACGAAAAAACGCATTTTCATTTACCAACAAGAACTTTTCATTCTGTTGATCTCGCTATTTGCTCTCCGTCTTTATTGCCTTTTTTCAGTTTAACTGTTGACAACGATCTTTATAATAGCGACCATTTTCCTTTAATTTTGACCGACAGTAGACACAATGCAGCTAGTTCCTCCCGACCATCCAAATATGTTTTAAATGCAGCAAACTGGCAAAAATTCACCTCTCTGGCTAATATCAATTCAGAAATAGTTAAATCTTCCACTATTGATGATGCTCTGAAACATATTGTCAATATTATAATTGAGGCAGCAGATAACACTATTCCAAAGAAATCTGGAGTTCGTAGGAAGCAAAACAAACCATGGTGGGATGCTAATTGCCAACAAGCATATAAAAAACAAAAAAAGGCATGGAATATTTTTCGCCGGTATCCCTCTACTGAAAATTTTATAAATTTTAAAAAATCTAGAGCAGAATCCAGAAAAATCCAACGACGTAGTCGAAGAATTTCTTGGCAAAAATTCGTTTCTGGTATCACTTCAACAATATCTAGCCATCATTTGTGGAATAAAGTTAAAAAAGCTTCAGGTGCTTCTCATTCTAATAATGTTTCAATTTTAATTGATAATGGAAATACCATATCATCCACAAAAGATATTGCAAATTCCATAGCTTCAACATTAGCTCACACGTCCAGCAGTAAAAATTATTCTCCTGCTTTTTTGAGATACAAAGAGAAAGCAGAAAAGCAAAAACTAAATTTTAATTCTCATACTAACCTGCCCTACAACAGTGATTTTACGTTTTTAGAGTTCCAATCGTGCCTTGCCATTGTCCACGATTCTTCTCCCGGTCCTGACAACATTAGCTACAGTATGATCAAAAACTTAACAACAGAGTCGAAAAAAAGTTTATTATATCTTTATAACCGTATCTGGCGAGAACAATATTTTCCTTCTTTTTGGCAACAAGCTATAATAATTCCTTTACTAAAACCAGGCAAAGATCCAATTAATCCATCAAATTATCGACCCATTGCTTTGACCTGTTGTCTTTGTAAATTGTTAGAAAAAATGATAAATCGAAGGCTAATTTTTTATCTGGAGACAAATAACTTACTTCACCCTTCGCAGAGTGGATTTCGAAGAGGACGGAGCACTCTCGATAATCTTCTTGCTCTCGAATCCGGCATTCGCCTAGCATTTTTACAAAGAAAGCACTTAGTTGCCATTTTTTTCGACATCGAAAAGGCATACGACCGAACTTGGAGATATGGAATTTTAAAAGATTTATATGATCTGGGACTAAGAGGTAATCTTCCTGTTTTTATTAGAAATTTTTTAAAGCTTAGAAAATTCCGTGTTAAGGTGGAATCTGAACTTTCCGATTCTTTTGTACAAGAGGAAGGTGTTCCCCAAGGCAGCGTTTTAAGCGTCACTCTTTTTATTTTAAAAATAAATAACATTTTAAAACTGCTTCCAATGTCTGTGAAGGGCTTTTTATATGTTGACGACCTGTATATCTCTTGTACAGGGATGCATATGAATTTTATACAAAGACAATTGCAGATCGCAATCAATAATATTACCCAATGGACGAACACTAATGGTTTTAGCATCTCAACATTGAAAACGGCTGGTGTGCACTTCTGTCGGAAACGTAACCTTCACTTTGATCCTGATCTAAAACTGTATGATCAGCCAGTACCATTTTTAAATGAAATTCGCTTTCTGGGCATTATCTTTGATAAAAAACTTACATTTCAGTCTCATATAAAACTTTTACGTAACAAGTGTGAAAAGTCTTTAAACATTTTAAAAGTCTTATCAACTACAGCATGGGGAGCCGACAGAAAATCTATGATTAAAATATACAAGGCCGTTATACTTTCCAAGCTGGATTATGGTTCCTCAATATACGGTTCTGCTAGGAAAAGCATTTTGCAGAAACTGGATCCTATTCACCTTATAGCTCTCCGTCTTTGTTCAGGTGCTTTCAGGACATCACCTGTTAAAAGCTTGTATGTTGAAACCTGTGAACCAGCCCTTGAATTAAGAAGACATTTTTCATCTCTTAATTATTATTTTAAAATTCAATCGAACATTAATCATCCATTTTATGATTTTAAACTTCGTCCCTTTTTAGTTCGCTTGCAAGGTGCCCGAAAATCATTCATCCCTGTCTTTTTTACGAGAGTTCATAATATTCTTTTAGACCTTAATGTACTGTATCTACAAGCAGCTCCTCAACCGGAAAATACTTTTCCTCCTTGGAAAATCCCTGAAGTACAATATTTAAATCCTTTTGAAACTTTTATCAAGTCTGATACAACAAATATCATTTTTCAAAAAATTTTCTTAGAACACAGACAACAATATCAAAATTTTATTCCAGTTTTTACAGACGGGTCAAAATCAGCTGCTCATGTCTCTTTTGCGGTTGTTTTCCCTCACACAGTTTCTTCGTTTAAACTTCACCCCTCCTTTTCAGTTTTTACTGCAGAAATAAGTGCTCTTTTATATGCTTTAGAAGAAATTTCTAATAGCCGGGACAAAAACTTTATCATCTATACGGATTCTCTGAGTGTTTTAAATTCTCTAAAATCATGTAATCCTCATCCTTTGGTTTTAAAAATCTTAGATACTTTTGATAAACTAACTTCTCGTAGTTACACTATTTTATTCTGTTGGGTACCATCCCATGTTGGAATTTTGGGCAACGAAGAGGCAGATAAGGCTGCCAAATTGGCGACTACTTCAATAGCTACAAATATTCCTGTGAACGACATAAAGAAGCATATTAAAAAGCTTCTATATTCTAATTGGCAAAGACAGTGGGACCTGGAGACAAACAACAAACTTCATGTTATCAAACCCCAGGTGCAACCCTGGCCCTCATTAGCGAACAGAAAAGCGGATACTGTCTTAACACGTTTACGAATTGGACACACTCGATTCACCCATATTCATTTGTTGTTAGGTGAACAACCACCACTGTGTTCGCGATGCCATTGTCAAATGTCTGTACAACATATTTTGTCAGAATGTCCAAATTTCAATACCCAGCGTTTACAGTTTTTTCAAAAGTCTTGTCCTTCATTATCTTTCCTGCTTGATAAGACACCTCATGTCCAAATTTTTGCTTTTTTAAAGTCCATAAAGTTTTATCCATTGATTTAAATCTTGTTTACTTTTTAGCTTCTCATATTCTCTTCGATTACTGTTTTAAATGATATAATTTTACCCATTGTTTGGCGCAGTATGGTCAACATTATGGCTCTTGCGCCATAAAACCTCAAACAAACTCAAACTCAAACTCTACGTGATAAAGTGTTGGGGTTATAAGTTCATAGTGGGGGATGCAATTTTTAATTAATATCGCTGTTCCTCCTGCGGCGTTTTGTGTAGGGTTTAGAATTTGCCGATAGCTGTAGTAAGAAGCGTAATTAGCTAGAAAGATTTTCTTTTGTGGTCTCAGATGAGTTTCTTGTAGTAATATAATATCGGGGTTATACTTATTTACGAACAGTCTGAATTCGTTAATTTTATTCTTGATCCCGTTTGCGTTCCAGTACACAATGCTTAAGCTGTTTAGATTGAATTAAATCATTTAGTAGAAGTTGTGTCATGGCTTTCAAAAGCCGTAGTGAGTAAATATAGTTTATCTTCTATTGAGTTTGCGTATTTAAGCTGTTTTAATGCTTGCAATAAATTGGGGTATGTTTTAACAAGTTTTCTCAGTTCGTACGTAGCTTCAGCGATGCCTCTAATAAAGCTGTCGCCTAGCGTAGCTGAGAGATTAATATCGTCTGAGTTTCTATGTTTGTTGACAGTGATGGATGGTAGATCTCGTGGCGCCCTCTGTTGAGGAGTGTTGCCATTAAAAAGATCGGCGAACGATTTATTTTCCTGGATGTAGGCCTGTTTGTAATTATTGTTTCCTCTATTTTGGGAATAATAGTTATCGCGAATAGCATTATTGTTGGGTAGTTTCGGAAATGCTTCACATCCTCTGTAGGATGCTGCGTGACCTGGTTTATTGCAGTTGATGCAAATTGGATCAGGAATTCTGTCAGTAATTGTGAACTGATTTGAAAGGTGGGCTTGATTGCATTTCAAGCATCTGGGTGTCATTTCACAACACTCGGCGGTGTGGTGAAATCTATTGCATTTATAGCATTGATTTACCATTCTTCTTCCCCTGAAGGGTTCAACCGTTATTTTTAAATAATTAATGTGTTTGATTTCGAATACGAGTTGTGCATCATTGTTTCTTGTTAATTCGACAAGGTAGAAGGGAAGTTTACCTTGTTTAGTTTTTAACTGTGTTAGCTGAGAAACTTTAATTACGGGTAATTTATATTCATTTTTAGTATAGTTTTTATCTCGTCCGGCTCCTCATCGTGGGGTAATCCTTTGATCACCACTTTAAGTGGTGTCTCATTTCGCGGTTTAATGATGTAAAAATTATAACCTTGAGATTTACAAAAATTTGTGATCTTTCTGTGCTGTTCAGCATCATTAGGGAAAATTTTTACGTATCCAGTTGATAATTTGTTTTCTGTGTTACCACAGACTCTCCTAATTTGGATTTGAATTTCTACATAGGCTTCGTGATATCTAAGCATTATTGGTGGGGTTTTTTTAGGTGGAGTAATCTTATCATCATTTTGAGAATTAATGTTTTACAGTGGTTGGAATTTATTTGCTATTTCAATGACGTTTGCTTGGCTAATTTGGGCTGGGCGGGCGGTTTTTCTTTTTGGTGAGTAGCTAAATTTATCTTGGCATGTTGAATTTGATTTTGCTCTATCATGACCACACCATAAAGGAAGAAGGTCCAACTCACCCTCTAGTGCTCCTTTCTCTGCTAGGATATCCTGTTGTTTTTGTCTTAATGCGAGGCATTCCTGGTTATCGATCCCAATACCGTTATCCATATAGTAATTGATTGCTTTAAGCAATCCTTCAGATTTAATTTTTTCTTGCTCAATTTTACGCTCTAAAAAGAGCCGTTCGCTGCAATGGCAGAGTTGCTGAGAATTCTCAGCAACCATATCCATTTCATCTGATCGTATGCGCTTCGCGCTTTCTTCCCCCAAATCGCTACCGCTCATGACGTTAGCTAGCAGGGGAATGAGAATGTGTGATCTTGACCAGCCGATAGAATATTAGTTGGGAGGACCCGGGCGCGAAGCGCCTATAACCTCCATTCCTGAAAGATGTGCTGGGCAAATGCATTACAATATATTCTAACTTAATACTATTGTGCATTGTTAGTATTGGGGAAAAAAGAAAAAAAAGTTAAATAATTACATGTCTAAGAAGCAATTAAATTAGTTAATTAATGATGGGGGGTATTTTAGTTCCTTAATTAGTACATAGTTATTAACTTGGTGTGTTAGTGTGCGAGTTTTAGGGAAGTTCTAATGTTACGTTTCTGGGAAATTCTATTACTTAAGATAAGAGAGGGAGCAGATCAGTGAGGGGGAAACCCCGTCCTTGAGCGGCCGGCAGTTCGCATTGTTGCCCAGCTGGTTTGGAGAGGGTAGAAGCAGTGGGGACCATCAGCTGTTCTTGTAACGGGAATTTAAAGGGCTCTTCCTTCCTTAACCCATTTTGTCTTCAGGCGCTGGTGTCAACGGGTTGGTGCTTCTTTCTTCTTAGTTTATGATGCGGCGAGGTCGTTTTTTGTTGCGTGGGTTTTTAGGGTCGTACCGAGGGAGGGATTTTATTGTTATATTATCCATTCTATCTATTCGCTGAAAGAAGGAGGTTGATAATTTTTTAATGAAGTCTTCTATTGTTTGGATGCGGAGGTCTTTTCTGATATTGGCGTTTCTTACGAACCATGGCATTTTTGTGATTTGGCGGAGGGTGGAGTTTTGTGCAATTTCAAGTTTTCTCAGATGCGCTTTCGCTGCTGCTCCCGAAATCGGTGCTGCATAAGTGATTTGTGGTCTCAGGTTTGGTTTGTATATTAATAATTTATTTTCTATTGAAAGGTTGGAGTTATTGCAGAGAAGAGGGTAGAGTTGGGCTTTTGCTTGTTTGTATTGCTTCAGGATATTATTGATATGTTGTGCGTAGGTTAGTTTCTGATCCAGCTGTACTCCAAGGTATTTTGTATCGGATCTCCATGCTATGGGTGTTTTATTTAAGGTAGGGGCTGGTGGTTTGATCTTTTTATGTGTAAATAGAATTGCCTGGCTTTTTTCCGCGTTCACTTTTATTTTCCATTTTCTCAGCCATGGTTCTAGTTTATTGAGGTGGGAGTCCAGGTCTTTGGCTATTGAATTGATATTTTTTTAAGTGCTAAGAATGGCTATGTCATCAGCGAATAGATAGAGTTGAGTTTTGGTGGTCCTGACGATATCGTTGATGTAAATATTGAAGCATAGAGGCGCTAGGATGGAGCCCTGGGCTACACCCGCTTGGATTGGTATTGCTCGGGAAAAACTATTTCCAATTTTTACTTTGAAAGATCTGTTTGTTAGATATGTGGCGAGAAGTTTGGTGAGTGAGTCCGGTATTCCTATTTTAATTAATTTATATATGAGCCCTATTGTCCATACTTTGTCGAATGCTTTGGCCAGATCTAAGAATATTGCTCCAGTATCAATACCCTCAGACCATCCTTGTCTAATAATTTCCGTCATTCTGAGCAGTTGAGCTGTTGTAGAATGTTTGCTTTTAAATCCAAATTGATAAGGGATGAGTTGGTCTTCTACTATGGGTTTCAGTCTCTTGAGAATTATTTTTTCAGCTATTTTGCTTAATGATGAGAGGAGGCTAATTGGTCTGTAGCTGGTAGGATTGTAGGGATCTTTGCCAGGTTTATGGATGGGGATGATGATGGCTCTTTTCCAATAACATGGGAAGTTTTGTAATCTGAGAATGGCGTTTATTAGTTTGGTGAATATAAATTACAATTTATTAGGGAGGTTTTCATCTCATTTCGTTAGTAATCCCATCCCATTAACCTCCCCAATTTATTGGGGAGGTCAACATTTCGTTAGTAATCCCATCTTCACCCGGGGGTTTCTTTTTTTTTTTTGGTGCTTTTAATTGCCTCTATTATTTCTTCTGGATTGCAAGGATCTATTGTTATGGTCGGTTTATTTTTCAGGAATTTTCTTACTATTTTTCGAACTAATTTGTCGTTGGTTTTATCCGAAATTTTGTTTGGAGTGAATTGGTCTTGGAGGTTAAGGGCTATTTCTTCAGCTTTCTCAGCGTCACTATAGGCAATGGTATTGATTCCTCTCAGTGGTGGCATTTTAAGCTTATTATTAGTGTAACTTCTTGTGAGTTGCCAAATAGATTGGTCTTCTATGGCTGCATTTTCAATTTTGTTGGCCCATACTTCGTTGTTGTGAGCTTCCCACATCTTCCTTAGTTTTTCCCTCGCTCTATTAAGTTTCTTTTTGTCTTCCGGACTTCTGGTATTCTGCCAGGTTCTTCTAAATTTGTTTTTGATTGAGGTTTGCTTTTTAATTTCCGGGGGGGGGGTCTCTATGGAGGTTATTTTTATTTGATTGGCAGTTTGTTGGTATGAGTTGAGGATATTGTCAGACAAATTTTTGGCTTCAATTTCAATATCTATTTCCGTTTTTATTTCTTGAGGGTAGTTGGTATTTTCGATGAGATGGTCTCGGAATTTTTTCCAGTTGGGCCGTAATCTAAAAATTTCTTGTTTATTGATTTCGTTAATATTGATGTGTAGCAGGATTGGGAGATAGTCGCTTGAGAGGTCGGTGAAGGTTTCTATTGTTGAGGTGTAGTGCACGTTTCTGGAAAGCGCCAAGTCTATTACCGTTTCACTTGTTGCAGAGTATCTTGTTGGTTTATCAGGGGCAATAATTTTCATTTTTAGTTTATTGATAAAAGAGTTGAGGTTGATGCCTTGGGGGTTGGCTCTTTCGCAGTTCCATTGCCGGTGTTTGGCATTTAGATCACCAATAATAACTGTTGAATAGTTGGTTTGGATTAATGACTCTATATCAAGCGTAAAGTTGGAGTTGCAGGCAGGAGGGATGTATGTAGAAATAATATTGATGGAGTCTTCTTTAGTTCCCGGGACTTTTATTTTAATTATTGTTAGGTTAGGTTAGGTTTATGAAGTTTAGTGGCACAAGAGCGTATCTTGGCTAAACTGCGCCAAACATATGGTTAGAAACTAATCCTTTTCAGCAATAAGATTTAAAAATCAAAACACAAGTTCAATAGAACTATGAATATAAGAAAATACTCAAATACAAGATAAAAGAAGCTGATAAAAAAAAGGCAGTGCAATTAAAAAAAGATAAAGTTTATCAAAGATGACGATTTATTAAATACATGTAAAAAAGCGAATGACTTTTAAAAAGTTAAAAATATTTGGGTGGTGTTTTTCACCCACCAAGTCCTGCATAGTTAGAGACGATGACTGGAAAAACAACTCGCGATGTGATTTAAAATCTGGACATTCAATAAGAATGTGTTTCACAGTAAAATCTGTACTGCATGTAGGACACATGGGTTTTCTCTCTCCACAAATGAGATGTTTATGAGTTAGACGTGTATGTCCTATACGGAGGCGGGTCAATTTAACATCCAACCCTCGTACAGGGAGTACAGGCCATAGTCCAATTAAAGATTTAATGGTATGCAATTTGTTGTCAACCTGCTCATTCCAGTTTGCCTGCCAAGTGGAATAAAGATGACAAAGAAAGAACTTCTTCGCATCACAGTAAGGAATATTTTGTGAAATAAATGAAGAAGCATCTTTTGCAGCACAGTCTGCTGCCTCATTCCCAGAAATGCCCGAGTGACTCGGTACCCAGCAAAATAAAATATTAAATGTCTCATTTCGAAGAAGGTGTAAAGTATTTAGAATTTCTAAGGCGACAGGATGCATTTGATTGTCGGGATGGGAAAGTGTCTCTAAAGCACTCATACTGTCAGTATAAATAATGAAACTGCGATAAGTAGACATCGAAATTTCCTGAAGGGCAGAGGAAATTGCCATTAGTTCCGCAGTAAAAACAGAAGAACAGGTATGTAAACGATAGCTCAGTGTACCAGATGGAAGTAAAATGCCAAATCCGACATGTCCATCTGATTTCGAGCCATCTGTAAAAACTGGGATGAAAGATGAATACTGACAACAATGATAGTGAAATATCTGTTGAAAAACCACAGATGCTGTTGTGGATTTATCATATCCAGAAAATGGATTTAAAAAGGAAAATTCTAGATTATCCCATGGGGCAAAGCAAAAGACATTTGTAGACATAATTGTTAAATTAAAGTCCGAGTCCTGCAAAAGCTTTTTCATTCTCAGACTGAACGGTGGATTGGATTGGATTGTAGATTTTATTGGCACAAGAGCCTGAAAAGGCCATACTGCGCCATGCATATGGTCAAAAAGAAACAAAAGTATGAAAATCTAAACAGCCGTCAGTAAAAAAGGTTCAAAAATTCAATGATAAAACTCTGGATCAATTCAATGATGCGTCAGGCAAATATGGAGATTCAGATAAAATGGTAAAAACCAATTGCTTTCAAGAATTTAAAAATGTTTTCGTGAGGATTTTCTCCCAATAGCGTTCGCATGTTCAGGATTGGATTGGATTGGATTGGATTTTGGCGTTTTATGGCACAAAAGCCGGTGTCGGCTATGCTGCGCCAAACACACGGTTAATGCATGAAACAATTTAAAAATACAAAAATAAGTAATATAAATTATTATTAATCGAAGATTTTAAATAATGTTGCAGCTTTTCTTTAAAAAATCGAATGAAGCCATACTGTTACAAAGCGTTAAAAACAGGTAAAATATCAAAAAAAGTAAAACATTGATTAAAACCTAAATTAGAGGCAAGATACCTATATTTCTCAGGAAAAGAAACAAATTTGGAAGGGGTCTTTCACCCACTAAGTCTTTCAAGTCTAAAACGTCTGTTTTAAAATAGTGTAAACGTGAAGAGTTAAAATTAGGGCATTTTGTTAAAATATGGTCTACAGTTTGACTTTCGTTGCAAGTTGAACACATTAGTGCAGAATCCCTAGAGAGTAAGTGTCTATGAGTATAATGGGTGTGTCCAATTCGAAGACGCGTCAATCTAACATCGAATCTTCGATTAGGAAGAACCCCTCAGGGGCTCACCTACTATAGGTGAGTACGGGTGTCCCAATCCCGAGGTTCCCAGGGATCTTTACTCCCTTTATGTTTACTCTCCACTGCGCCTTCTGCTGTCTCCTTTTTTTTTTCTTTCCCTCGACGGCAAGCGAGGGAGCTCTCCATGAGAAGCTGTCGCCGCTCTGTTTGCTTCCTGCTTCTCATGGACAGCAAATACCCCCACGTGTTTGCCGTGCGTGGCAACCCATTAGACGGGTGGTGCACTGTGGTCCCCGGTGTATCAATCGGCCGGTAACTATCAACCCGAGTTGTTAGTCTGCTAGGGATCAAGTGAAGGGGTCACTCCTTGGGCTTGGCGTTAAGGGTGGTCACTGTCCCCGGGGGTGACTCCCAGCGTATAGGTACCAGTTAGCATTATGGTAAGTGCTGAGGCTAGGAACATCTAGAGCCAGTTACTGCCATCCCTAGTAGGGCTCCGTGGTGGGCGATGCCGCTGGGCCTGAACCTCTATAAATATCATATGGGCCGCAAAAACTTTTCTAACTTCAGTGGACACTTCAATAATCAAGTCGAATCTAACAAATCTTTTGATACATTTTTTATTTTGAAACGTATTTCTACTACAAATGAGACTTTTCATACTGTTTCTCCGTTCTTGGTTGAGAAGGCGATATCCTCTAATCTTGGTAACACTAAGTCTATTCGGAAACTACGCTCAGGAGATCTGCTTATTGAGGTAGCATCTCTTAAGCAAGCAGAACAAATTCTTAAATTGAATTCTCTAAGCACTATCCCTGTTTCTGTTACTCCACATGCATCTCTTAACTCCTCAAAGGGTGTGATTTCTTGTGGAGAACTTTTTAATGTTCCGGTAGAGCAAATTTGTAAAGATTTCAAGGCAATTGGCGTTACACATGTGCGTCGGATCAAAATCAGAAAAAATGGTGAGTTAGTTGATACTAAGCATTTAATTCTCACTTTTCACTCTCCTAAAATACCCGAGTCAGTTAAAGCGGGGTACATGAAATTGGCAGTTAGACCATATTTTCCAAACCCCCTGCGGTGTTTTAAATGCCAGCGTTTTGGGCATTCACAAGCTTCCTGCCGTGGAACTCTTATTTGTGCCCGCTGTGCGGAAGCTGGTCATGACAGTTCTGCATGTACTAAACCAGAGAAATGCGTAAATTGCAAAGATTCTCATACTTCCTTTTCCCGTTCCTGTTCTGCTTGGAAATTTGAAAAAGAAGTGATTGCTGAGAAGGTAAAAAAAGATATTTCTTATATCGAAGCCAGACAGATTGTGAAGTCTCGCACTCCACCTCCAGGAGTCAGCTATGCATCTGTGGTGAATAAAACATTCGGAACCACAAGCACTCAGATCTTATCTGCAGTCCTACCATCCGATTCTGCTCGATTTAAAATATCGTACATACCTTCGGAGACCTGCCCTAGATATGACGAATCTTTTATAGCAGCATTCAATCCCAGTACATGTGGAGAGAAAATCCATCAACCCACTGTCCCAGAATCTAATATAAGTTCATCTGATTGCTCTGGTTTCAAAAAAGTTAATAACAGGAAAAAGCTCAAAAAAGATTACAGGATTAATAAAGATAATCAAAAACTAAATATTAATAACGCACCGAAACATTATAAAACCTCGCATCTTTCAGAATCTCACAAGATGAACTTGGATAAAAAAGAGAGTACAAAGTTTCATAAAACTTCACCAAGAAAGCCTCCCCTTTCCGCTTCCGTAGAGGGCAATTCTGGAACGAATGATGTAACAAGTGCTGCTTTGATTACAAACTCTCCAGCCCTTGTTTATTCTGCTGATACTGAAACTCAAATTTTAGCTGACCTCCCTTCGGGAAACTCCAGTGATCCATTACGTCAGGAATCGGATACTGACGCAAAAATGTGTTCTAGTGCATCGGAAGGTGATACACTGGAATATAATATGTCAGAAAACTTAGAGGATACATCTGAAGACACTAGTCCTCCAACTCCGCCTCTACCAACTACTACACGCAAACGGGAGAAAAGATACTCCCATATTATTATTCCAACAAAATATAAATAAATATACATCTTCTTTTCAACCTTAGTTTTTTAAAATTATCGATTTCGTAGTTATCTGTCGGTTTTAAAATTTACATTTATTGTATGACGTTATGTACTCGGTTAATTCCTTTTAATCATTGCCGTAAATTTATTCAAGTATTTCATATATATAGTACTTGTTCTCAATGATTTTAGACATTTCTATTTATGTACTTAAGGAAAATTTATTTTAATATTTTTAAAATTTTATATATTTTATACCTTGATCCTGTTGATCTAACATATGTTTGGCGCAGCATAGCCAAACATGGCTCTTGCGCCAGTAAAATCAACTAACCAACCAACCATCGATTAGGAAGAATGGGCCATAGTGCAATAATAGGCTTAATACGATGCAGCTTGTTGTTACTTTGCAAATCCCATCTTTCCTGCCATTTTGCTAGGATATATTTCTTCACGGAATTGCGTATATCTGCTAGGGGGACAGAATGGTCCCAAAGCAACAGAAGCTGTTCTGGCTTCAGTATCTGCCTTCTCATTGCCTAGAATACCGACATGGCTGGGAATCCAACAAAAGAGAATATTATAGCCTCTGTCTATCAATGAGGAGATTGTATCGATGATATTGAATAAAATAGGGTGAGTGGCATTTTCAATGTTTTTTAATTGCTGTAATACACTCATACTGTCGCTATAAATACAAAATCTTTTATATTGACTACAAGATATACGTTGCAGAGCATGGAGGATTGCCATTGCTTCTGCACTATAAATTGAACACAAGGGAGAAAGTTTGCGACTATAACTGACATCATCAATAATGACTCCAAAACCCACATGTTCATCTGCTTTTGAACCATCTGTAAAAACAGCTCTATAGTCAGAATATTGAGAACGATGATAATAAAAGATTTTTTGTAGAACAACTGGATTAGTGGTATTCTTATTGAAATAGTCAAATGGATTCAAGAGTCGGACAGAGGGTACATTCCAAGGTGGATAGTGATGAATAGTATCCTGCTGGATTTGTAAACTATTAAAACACGTGTCTAGCAACATTTTTTTGGTGCGATCGAGGAAGGGACGTATTCTAGAAGGACGGGCATTATAAAGTCTGTCGAGAGACTGGTTTACAAACTGAGATCTCAAAGGATGGTTGGGTATCGACAAGATTTTCAAGTAGTAATGAATTGATAATTTCTGCCGTCTGAGAAGGAGAGGAGTTTGATGACACTCCACATAAAGGCTATCAACAGGAGATGTGCGGAAGGCACCCGAACAAATTCTTAAGGCAGAATGATGGATAGGGTCGAGTTTTTTCAGATTAGAAGCACATGCAGAACCATACACAGTACAACGATAATCAATACGAGAAAGAATTACAGATTCATAAACTTTAAGGAGAGAAGTACGGTCTGCTCCCCATGAGGTGTTAGATAATACTTTTAGTATGTTTAATAATTTTTCACACCTCTTACGCAAACACAAGATGTGCGAAAGGAAGGTCAGCCTGCGATCAAAAATTATCCCAAGAAATCGTACTTCATTCATAACTGGTATGGAATGATTGCGAATGCGAAGATCAGGGTCTGGATGCAAGCCTCTTCTCCTACAAAAATGTACAACGTAACTTTTGGTAGGTGATATGGTATGGCCATTCTTTTTACACCATGCAAGAATGCTATTAATAGCGATTTGAAGTTGCCTTTCGATTAATTGTATAGATGATCCCTGACAAGAGATTTGCAGGTCGTCCACATAGAGAGTACCTTTGACAGAATGAGGCAATTCTAAAAGTATATTAGATATATGGAGAATAAATAATGTTACACTCAAAACACTGCCTTGGGGAACCCCCTCTAATTGGATAAAAGAATCGGACAATGTACATCCGATGCGAACTTTAAAATTACGAAAAAATAGAAAATTTTGTATAAAAATAGGTAAGTTACCACTAAAACCAAAACTCTTCAATATTTGCAAAATGCCATGACGCCATGTTCGGTCATAGGCTTTCTCAATATCAAAGAAAACCGAGACCAAATGGTTTCTTTGAAGGAAGGCATTGCGAATTTGTGTCTCCAGATAAATAGCATTATCAACAGTCGAGCGTTTCTTACGAAATCCACATTGATGAGGTGGAAGCAAATTTTGGGTCTCCAGGATATAAATCAATCTTGCATTCACCATCCGTTCCATGGTTTTGGATAAACAGCTGGTAAGTGCAATGGGACGGTAATTCATAGGGTTTGTACTCTCCTTTCCCGGTTTTAGAATAGGGATTACAATAGCTTCTCTCCATTGTGTAGGGTATACTCTCTCTTTCCAAATACGATTGAATAAACGAAGGACATTACAGAGTGAATCTTCATTTAAATGACGAAGCATATGATATGAAATACCGTCTGGCCCAGGCGAAGTATTTCGACACTGAGATAAAGCTTTCTTCAATTCAAACATTTGAAAGTCGCAGTTATATAAAAAATGTCTCTTAGTATTAAAATTGATAGGCGTTTTTTCAGCATTATTCTTAATTACTTGGAAGATAGTGGAATAGGAGCTCACACCAAATGCTTTAGCAAATGAGTGTCCAATAACACGAGCTATATCTTCTGGTGACGAAAAAACGTCTGTCCCAATCTTCAATATGGGAAAAGTGAAATCTCTATAGATACCATTGATTGCTTTAACTTTCCTCCATAGTTGTTTACTTGATGTTAAAGAGGTGATTGAAGAGACATAGCGTATGAAAGATTCTCTTTGACTCTGCCGCCACACTCGACGTGCAAATGCCCGAGCCTTTTTAAAGGCTATGAGGTTTGACGTTGTAGGATAACGGCGGAATATGTTCCAAAATTTTTTCTGTTTCTTGTACGCCTCACGGCATGCATCATTCCACCATGGTTTGCGAAAACGATGAGGTTTTGAAGAACGTTTCGGAATCGAAGAATCAGCAACCTCGATTATAGTTTTCGTGATGTCTTTAACTGCATCATTAATATTTGCAGTCTCTACCAATGCATTAGTAATCACTGACAACTGAGTGAAATTGTTCCAGTCCGCTCGTTGGTATATGAAACTATGTGGTCGTTCAGTCACACAAATATTATCAGCGTAGGAGAGATGCAATGGATAATGATCGCTACCATATAGGTCACTTACAATATTAAAATCTAACAGCGTAAACAGAGAAAGAGAACAAATTGCCAAATCTAGTGAATGAAATGTCTGTGTTGGTTCGTGAAAATAAGTTTTCTCATCTTTATTAAGGAGACAGAGACAATAATCTGAAATCAATTTTTCAATCTGTCGTCCTCGGAGGTTTGTATCATCACTACCCCACAAACTGCTATGTCCATTGAAATCTCCGACCAACACAAATGGCTCTGGCAGCTGATCTACTAATAAATTAAGATCATGTTGATTAATTTTATCATGTGGTGGAATGTATATGTTGCAAATGGTAACTAAAGATTTAAAATGTACTTGTATAGCAACAGCTTGCAATGACGTGTGCAGTGGAAGAGCATTACTCGGATAAAGGTTTGATGTTAGGATGCAAACTCCCCCAGAGGAGCCAATTCCTGTATCTACATCTTTTCGAGTACAATTATATCCACGTAACTTAATCGAAACTGTTTCCTTCAAAAAGGTTTCCTGAAGACAAATGCAAACAGGCCGGTACATATTAATAATTGACTTAATATCCTCAATTTTAGACCGGCAACCGCGGCAGTTCCAAGAAATGCAAAGAGACATTAAAAAGGGGGAAAAAAAAGGAAAAGGAAAAGGATTTCACTTCGGTTTCTTAAAGAACTTTGATTTATAAGACTTCGGTGAAGGTTTCTTCGAGTCCGAGCTTTCTCGGTCTTGATCCATGTCACTTAAAGAGTCATCTGATGGATGAATTGTAAGACCGGTGAATTTTTCTTTTTCGTCAGTTTTATTTATTTCTTTATTTTTATTAACAGATTTTAGATTCATCTTATCTTTTTGCGGGTTTTTCTTTCTTTTCTGTTTTTTAGAGGAAGTGGAAGATGTTTCTTCCCATGACTTTATTTCCAATAGCGCTAACCATTCGCTCATCTTAACGGTAATTGTTTTTTCCTTTTCTTCAGAGGGATAAATTGTAGAAGTGGAAGTTTCAGGAAGTTTATTTACTGTTGAAATCGGTTGCTGAAAACTGTTTATGGTTGGAGTTTTTATAGCTGAAGAAAATAAGGGAAACTTGGATGCAGGAGTTCGAGCTTCAACGACTTTTCTCGCTTCTTGATAGGATAATTTTTGATGAACACGGATGGATTGAATTTGTTTTTCTATTGTCCATTTGGGGCAATTCTTTGAGTATGCTGAGTGATTTCCTTTTCAGTTAAAACACAATTCGGAATTCGTGCATGACGCATCCTCGTGACCAGGTTCTGAGCAGCGGGCACAGTTCACAGTAGTAGATCGACAACTAGTTTTCGAATGTCCGAACCACTGGCATTTAAAGCAACGTAGAGGATTTGGGACATATGGACGGACTTTACAATTTAGATATCCCGCTTTAATAGAGGTTGGAAGATTAGTCGTACGGAATGTCAGAATTATATGTTTGGTGTCAAAAATTTCAGTGCCTTTTTTAATTTTTATGCGTCTAACGTGTTGTACTCCTTGTTTAGATAAACCCTGGAGGATTTCAGCTTCGGAAGTGCCTAACAACTCGGTTTCTGATATAACTCCTCTAGAAGTATTCAACGTATTATGTGGTATAACATTAATTGGATGGTCTAGAAAGGTTTTAGCCAAAAGGAAAGATTTCGTTTGAAGAGATGAGACTGTTCCAATTAAGAGGTCACCAGATCGCAATTTCTTCACAGATTTCGGTTCGCCACCTATGCTTTTAATAGCTTTCTCAATAGCAAATGGTGATTTGTTTTGTAATTTATTTTCAAAAGAAATTATTAGAAAACGAGCGTAAGAAGCCAGTTCGTCAACGGTAAATGTCGGTGAATCGTGATGTGAAGAGCCCATATGATATTAGAAAAGATTCAGGCCCGACGGCACCGCCCACCACGGAGCCCAACAAGGGATGGCAGCCACCGGCTCTAGACATTCCCAGCCTCGGCGCTTACCATGGTGCTAGTCGGAACCTATACGCTGGGAGTCACCCCCGGGGACAGTGACCACCCTTAACGCCAAGCCCAAGGAGTGACCCCTTCGCTTGATCCCCTTGAGCAGCCCAGTCAAGTGCCAAGGATACCGGCCGATTGATACACCGGGGACCGAAATGTACCACCCGTCCTATGGGTCGCCACGCACGGCCAACACGTGGGGTTTTTGGCTGTCCATGAAAAGCAAGAAGCAATGGAAAGACAACAGCTTCCCATGGAGAGCTCCCTCGCTTACCGTCGAGGGAAAGAAACACAACAAAAGGTACAATTAATTAATACATGCAAACCAAATCTTAATGAGGAAAGGAAAAAAAACGGCCACCCAAAATACAAAATGATCCCAAAAAGATAATTTAAAACTAGGAAATGCAAAAAAATGATCTGTAGTCTGGACATGAGGAAATTGAAACTAAAAAGTAAAAGATCGCTAAGGTATCCCGGGGTCGCGACGCCCGTATTTACCAAAGACAGTAAACCCTTTGGGTTAGGAATAGATCCCTGGGTACCTCGGGATTGGGACACCCGTACTCACCTATAGTAGGTGAGCCCCTGAGGGGGACTGAACGGTGGAATGCAGGAGGATCGAGCATCATAAATTCTCCTAAGACTTGCTGGAAGTGTTAATTCTGATATAGGGTGCTTCGAGAGAGACTGCGTTCGGAAGTAATACAAGGCGGCAATTTTTTTACGCCTTAAGTAGAGAGGTAGTTGATAACAAATATTGTATAAACTTTCTATTGGGGATGTTCGGAAGGCACCAGAGCAGATTCTTAATGCAGAATGCCCCTCAGGGGCTCACCTTCTTTAGGTGAGTACGGGTGTCCCAATCCCGAGGTACCCAGGGATCTATACTCCCTTTCAATTCAATCTCCCCTACGCCTTCTGCTGTTTGCTGTCGTTCTTCCTTCCCTCGACGGCAAGCGAGGGAGCTCTCCATGAGAAGCTGTCGCCGCTCTGTTTGCTTCTTGCTTCTCATGGACAGCCAAAACCCCACGTGTTGGCCGTGCGTGGCAACCCATTTGAAAGACGGGTGGTGCACTGTGGTCCCCGGTGTATCAATCGGCTGGTACCTAGTCACCTGAGTGGCTAGTCTGCTAGGGATCAAGCGAAGGGGTTACTCCTTGGGCTTGGCGTTAAGGGTGGTCACTGTCCTCGGGGGTAACTCCCAGCGTATAGGTACCGATTAGCACTATGGTAAGTGCCGAGGCTAGACGTCTAGAGCCGGTGGCTGCCATCCCTTGTTGGGCTCCGTGGTGGGCGGTGCCGTCGGGCCCGAATCATATTTCATATCGCATGGCTCCTCCCAAGAAGGGTCCCTTTAGTGGGCGTCACATAGTTCCTAACACTTTTTCTATTAACCAACATTTTGATCGATTTTTTATAATAAAACGAATTTCTGAAAGTGAGACATTTGAAACAGTTTCCCCTTTTTTGGTACAGAAAGCAATTTGTGCTACAATTGGTGATGCGACGTCAATACGCAAGATGCGTTCTGGCGACTTGCTGATTGAGATTAATTCACGAAAGCAAGCCCAGAACATACAAAAGTTAAAGGCTTTGGCAACTATACCAATCAAGGTATACCCACACACATCTTTAAATACATCAAAAGGTGTTATTACATGTGGAGAGATTTTCAACTTGCCTGTAGATTTAATTACCGAGGAATTAAAATCGCAAGGTGTCACACATGTCCGCCGTATTACCATCCGGCGAGATGGACAAACTCTTGAGACTAAACATCATATACTTACTTTTATGCCCCCTAAACTCCCGGACTACATATATGCTGGTTACATTAAGCTTCCCGTGAGACCATACATACCGAATCCTCTCAGATGCTTTAAATGTCAGCGTTTTGGGCATTCGAAAACAAACTGCCGTGGGACAGTCACTTGTGCCCGCTGTGCTGAGAAAGGACATGAGAGCCAGGATTGTTCAGCACCAGAGAAGTGCGTGAATTGTAAAGGCGAACATACGTCCTTCTCCCGCTTATGCCCACGTTGGAAAATCGAAAAACAAATTACAGCAACTAAAATTAAAGAAAATATTCCATATCCTGAGGCTTGAAAGAAAGTTCTTGCACAAACACCCTCCCCTGGCGTAAGTTATGCATCTATAGTAAAGAAAAACTTTTGTGAAAATTGTACCTGTCCCAACTGTGCTCAAAATACCACCCGTATGATCTCTCCTAAGCAGTCATCTGATTCTGATACAGAAAAATCGATTGGCAACACACCTGATATTGAAAAACTAGACAAAAATAAGCGAAAAACAAAGCCGGTAAAATCTCTTAAACTAAAGCTTGCAAAACGTGGACTGTCGAAGAAAGAACCGTCTTCGCAGTTAAAGAAATCAAGCACCAAACATTCTGTTGCATTGGGACTTGCTAGTAGGGGTATAGCCCATAAGAACTTGACGTCCATTTTTGGAGGCTTATCAAATAGTCCCGATTTAAAACTCCATCCTTCTGAGGATGAAGCTGAATTTGACATGAGTTGTGAAGTTTCAGCAACTCCAACCACTGCTCTTAATTCCTCTTTTCGCAATAAAATTTCTTAATGGGTACCTTCCTTTCTTGGAATTGTCGCGGCATTCGTTCCAAACTTCATGACATCAAGACTATTCTTAACAAATTTCATCCCATCTGTTTTTGTGTCCAAGAAACTTTCTTGACACCAAACATCCCTTTAAAATTGCGTGGCTTTAATTGTGTTAGAAAAGATGTGGAAACAGGATCTCACAGTTGTGGAGGTGTCTGTATATTCACGTCAAACCTGTATCCAAGCACACCACTCAGTTTACATACTTCCCTGCAAGCTGTGGCAGCACAGGTTCACGCAAGAACGCTGGTCACAGTTTGCTGCATTTATCTTCCGCCTCATGATATCATCAGTCAGCAAGAACTCGACAACTTGGTGGATCAGCTTCCTTCACCTTTTATCCTACTCGGCGATTTCAATGCGCATAGTACCTTGTGGGGTTCGGATAGCACAAACTCTCGTGGGCGACAGATAGAGCAGTTCCTATCAAATAACTGCCTCTGTCTGATAAATAATAACGAGAAAACGTACTTCCATGAACCCACAAGAACCTTCCATAATCTTGATCTGGCCATTTGTTCTCCTGAGATCCTCCCTTTGCTTAATCTCACAGTCGAAAGTGATCTCTATAATAGTGATCACTTTCCTGTAATAGTTTCACAAAATGGCATTAATGAGGTGACACCATGTTCCTCTCGTTTCATATTCCAGGGAGCAAACTGGAATGCTTTCTCGGAACTTGCAAATATTACAGAGACAATGGTCAGAACTGCGGATATCTCGGAAGCAGTGCAAAATGTTATTGATACCATAATGAGCGCCGCTAATGAAACCATACCAAGGAGTTCCCCACATCTCAGAAAATTTCGAAGACCATGGTGGAATGAAGCTTGTCGCGACAGTTATAAGACTCAAAAAAAACTTTGGAACATATTTAGAAGGTACCCAACGACAAAAAATCTAATTGCTTTTAAACGAGCCAAAGCCTTTGCTCGCAGAGTTCGCCGTCAAAGTCAAAGGGAATCATGGGCATCTTTTGTTTCATCCATAACATACTCCACTTCCAGTAAAACCTTGTGGAACAAAGTTAAGGCCGCCAATGGGATTTATCGTGAATTTACCATCCCTGTTTTGAATACAGGAGAAGTGAAACATTCCGCTCCATTGGACATAGCTAACATTCTTGGCCAAGCATTCGCGAAAGTTTCAGCAATTGATTCTTATAGTCCTGAATTTACGGCAATTAAGAATCGCGCAGAACGATCGCATTTGCGTTTTAATACCAAGAGAACTTTTCCATATAACTGCAAATTTAGAATGTCAGAACTGGACGCAGCGTTATCTCGCACCCGTGATACCAGCCCCGGGCCAGATGGAATCGTATATTGCATGCTTCGCCATTTGAATAGAGTTTCCCTTTCCAATTTATTATTTTTATTCAATAGAATCTGGAATGAGCAGATATACCCTCATCAATGGTGCGAAGCTTTTGTGATTCCAGTGTTAAAACCTGGCAAAGAACCATAAAACCCTTTGAATTATAGACCAATTTCTCTTACGAGTTGTCTCAGCAAGACCTTTGAGCGTATGGTCAATGCTCGCCTTGTGTTTGAATTAGAGAAGCAAGGAAGCATTCCCCTGTTGCAGAGTGGTTTCCGAAAAGGACGATCAACTTTTGATAACCTGATCCTAATGGAGACCCAAATTCGCAATGCTTTTGTCCGGAGGAATCACCTTGTTTCTGTTTTCTTTGATACTGAAAAGGCATATGACCGTACATGGCGATACGGCATACTATCTACGATTTTTAATCTTGGTTTTAGAGGAAACTTGCCCATCTTTTTAATGAATTTTTTAGCTTACCGAACGTTCCGAGTTCGCTTGGGTAATTTTTATTCTAATTATTTTATTCAAACTGAGGGTGTTCCACAAGGAAGTGTCCTCAGTGTTACACTTTTTATTCTTCATTTTAGTCAGATACTTAATCATTTGCCATCCTCTATTCATGGAAGTCTACGTAGATGATCTGCAGATCTCTTGCCAAGGAAGTAATATGCGTTTGATTGAGCGTCAGCTACAGAATGCAATTAACAAGATAGTAGCTTGGTGCGATACAAACGGATATAAAATCTCACCCGAGAAATGTCGGTGCATTCACTTTTGTAGAAAACGGAACATTCACTTGGACCCTGTACTATATATACGCACTACTACCATACCTGTCGTAGAGGAAATGAAATTTTTAGGGATCTTCTTTGATAATAAACCAACTTTCCTTCCACATATTCAGTTTTTGAGAAAGAAATGTGAGAAAACCTTAAACATTCTGAAGGTTCTCTCCAAAACAACTTGGGGGGCAGATAGAACTTCCCTCCTCCGTGTGTACCAGGCTGTTATCCTTTCTCGGATTGACTATGGATGTATGGTGTATGGATCTGCTCGCTCTAGCGTTTTACGACGTCTGGACACCATCCACCATTCGGCTTTGCGAATTTGCTCGGGCGCCTTTCGAACATCACCCATAGAAAGCCTCTATAATATCTGCCACCAGTTACCACTCGACTTAAGGCGGAAAAAAATATCTACTTTATACTTCCTACACGCACAAGCTAACTTGAATAATCCATTGGGTGAAATGACACTATCGGCTGGACTGCGGAGACTCTATGATGCGCGTCCCTTTCACATACGCCCTTTTTGTGAGAGAATGAAAATGCTTCTGAATGATTTGGAACTTAATGATATTACTATTAAATCAGTTCCTTCTCTCCAATTCTCTCCTTGGAATGTTCCAAAATTTACCTTTTTGAACCCGTTTTCTGGTTTCAATAAAGACATAACTGCGCCAGTTGTTTTACAGCAGCTTTTCCACTATCATCGCTGCCAATATTCTTCTTTTGCACCAATTTTTACAGATGGTTCGAAATCGGATGGACATGTCGGTAGTGGCATCATACTTCCATCTGAGACACTGAGCTATCGTTTGCACAATTGTTGCTCAGTGTTTACTGCTGAGTTGACTGCAATTTTCTGTGCTCTTGAGAAGATCTCGCCAAACACTCAGGGTAATTTCATAATCTATACTGATAGCATGAGTGCATTGGAGACATTATCCAACTACCATAATCGAATGCATCCGATTGCCATTGAGGTATTGTCTCTTTTACGAACTCTTAAGGAAAAGGGATTTAATATTATATTTAGCTGGGTACCAAGTCACGTGGGCATTGTTGGAAATGAAGCAGCAGATGTCGCTGCAAAACATGCTTCCACTTCGCTGTGTCAAAGCATCCCATATAGTGACTTTAAAACAGCCATTTTTTCCGGCCTGCTATCAATATGGCAAGGAAAATGGGATCTGCAGACTGAGAATAAGTTGCATTCAGTCAAACCATCCATTGGTTTATGGCCTACGATTCCTATACGAGAGCTTGATGTTAAGTTGACTCGTCTCCGTATAGGGCACTCACGCTTTACGCATAAGTATCTTATTTTTGGAGACAGTGCACCGATATGTCCCACATGTCGGGTCGTTTTTAGTATTAAACACATTTTAATAGAATGTTGCTCATTTAGCTCACATAGAATTCGTTTTTTTAAATCTTCATCTTTAACTTTAAAGACTTGGTGGGGGAGACGTACCACCAAAATATTTTCAAATTCTTAAAAGCTATTCGCCTTTTCACGTACATTTAATTCATTTTTTGGCTTGTTTGACAACTAAAAATAACTTCGTGACTTTCACTTTTTATTTCCACATTTAAACCATCATTGCTCATTTTAAATTTCTGAATGTTATATGTTCATTTTAATCTATTCAATTTTCGCCTTCTTTTACCGAGACTA
The DNA here is from genome assembly GCF_947563725.1 of Argiope bruennichi. Lineage (NCBI taxonomy): Eukaryota > Metazoa > Arthropoda > Arachnida > Araneae > Araneidae > Argiope > Argiope bruennichi. Next base: position 102,890,333 of record NC_079161.1, read on the forward strand.
AACTGTTTTATATTTTAATTGATGAAACTATTTTTTATGTAGTATGATTTTAAACCATATGCTTGGCGCAGCATGACCAGATATGGCCCTTGCGCCAAAAAAATCCAAAACAACAACAACAACAACCCCGAGGTTCCCAGGGATCTTTGCTCCCTTTCAGTTCGCTCTCCTCTATGCCTTCTGCCTGTCACCTTTGTTTTTTTCTTTCCCTCGACGGCAAGCGAGGGAGCTCTCCATGGGAAGCTGTTGTCTTTCCATTGCTTCTTGCTTTTCATGGACAGCGAAAAACCCCACGTGTTTGCCGTGCGTGGCGACCCATTAAACGGGTGGTACATTTCAGTCCCCGGTGTATCAATCGGCTGGTATCCCAGCCATTTGTCTGATCTGCTCAAGGGGATCAAGCGAAGGGGTCATCTTCTGGGGCTCTGCGTTAAGGGTGGTAGACGTTCCTGGAAGTGGCTCTTAGCGTATAGGTCCTAGCTAGCACCAAGGTAAGCGCCGAGGCTGGGAAGATCTAGAGCCGGTGTCTGCCTTCCCTTGTTGCGCTCCGTGGTGGGCGGTGCCGTTGGGACCCGAATCTATTGTCCTTTTTGTATGGGCTTTCAAAATCTCACCGCTGTTTCCGCTGATACTAAGTTTTTTGTGATGTCTACTAATGAAACGTTTCGTGAAATTTCGCCATTTCTTGTAAATAAACTAATCTTATCACACATTGGAGAGGTTAAAAACATAAAAAAGTTGAAATCTGGTGACTTACTAATAGAAGTAGCAAATCCATCTCAAGCAATAACCCTTGGTAAACTAACAACATTAGGTGACCTAAAAATTAACGTCTCAATTCATAGAAATTTAAACTTTTCAAGAGGAGTAATTTCTCAACCAGGTCTTAAAAAGCATTCTGAATCTGAGCTTGTACATGAGTTATCAGACCAAAAGGTTTGCGCAGCTCGACGAATTAATATCAAACGTGATGGCAAATTAATTCCCACACAGCATGTTATTCTCACCTTTTCTACTCCTGATTTACCAAAATCCATTAAAGCAGGCTATTTGAGATGTCCGATAAAACCTTACATTCCTAACCCGATACGATGTTTCAATTGTCAAAAATTTGGTCATTCACGGCATGCATGTAAGAGCCCAACAATATGTGCTAAATGCTCTATGCCCGGACATGATTCCTCTGACTGCATTTCTGACGACTTTAAATGCAAAAATTGTCAGGGAGATCATCCAGCATTTTCAAAATCTTGCCCTCAGTGGATATTGGAGAAAGAAATACAAACAACAAAAGTTCGAAAAAACATCTCCTTTGCCGAAGCTAGGAAACTAGTTACTGATCGAACCCCAAAACCAGGACTTGCTTATTCCTCCGTTTTGAAACAATGCGCACATTGTGGTTTCATAGCAAATTCAA